>NC_143560.1:33785000-34128750 GCF_054136105.1 Typopeltis vanoorti
TATCTCTACTTGTTTGTGTGCTCTTCATTAACTAAGTTATTCTACTTGGGTCACTTTTGCAATATGCCATCTGAATTTCAACTCATTCTCCATCACATTAAACTGGAACCTGTTATCTTTTGCTCATACAATCAACTTATTCAAATCATTCTGCAAACTCTATACATCACCCTGATTAAATCATTTCCAATATTATTTACCATACAAATGAAACAGCAATGGTCCAAGCAGAGAACCTTGCAGTACACTGTTAGTTACCTGCATTCTCCTGTATTCTGTTCCTCCATATACTACTTGGTATCCACCTATCACTCACACATGTATCCATATTACCAGCTTCATATCTGCCTAATTTACTCTAATTTATGTAAAAGAGTTCCATGTGATAGCCTGACAAATGATTTGATAAATTTTAATCAAACTTAAACAATTTGGCAATAAAAATGTACTGAGTGAAACGATAACTGAATCACATGATACCTTGTGTGCATCCTAAATTCCAAACTGTATTAAATTTGATCTAGCAAGAATTACTGCAATATATATACCACCTGCTCAGACAATATTAGCCTATCTACAAAAATCAATCACAAATGGGAGAATTTTTTAATCCACTGGCTCTCTTTTTCCAAAATCAACAAACTCTCCATTCATCCCCAAATCCAATTCTGCTCTTTACCACTAAAAAAAAAAAAGAAGAAAGAAAGATTGCAACAAAAAAAAAAAGTTATCTCATAGGTCATGTTGAATGTTCAGTTTATCAGAAGATACTTTACTGGTAGATATATTGATTCATCCACCTCCATCATTCATTATGTATCAAGTCTTGTATAGAGAGCTTCTCTTCCGATTCCCTTTTGTTAGATGAACTAAAGAAAATTAAAAGCAATCTGATATGTAAGAAATACATATAAAATACAGCAAAACTACTATTTAAAAAATTATTGATAATTATCATCCTAATACCAGACTACAATCCAATGTGAAAAGAATTTCAGTACCCTACCTTGCTATTTGTTTTGAGGTACCTTAAAGGAACTTCAAAACAAATAGCAAGAATTCTCCGTAAATTCAACTATACACTTCCTTCAAACCAGTTGGAAACTGCCATCCTACCACCCACAAAGGATACATTACCCCCCCCCTCTCTCTCTCTCTCTCTCTCTCTCTCTCTCCTTACCAGAAGTCTATCATGTACCCAGTTCATGTAATCATTGCTATTTTGAACAGACTGGCCATTCTGCCTTGTTTAGAATTGAAGAACATCAAGACTATATTACTATTGACACTAGGTACAGAGTTATTTGGAACCAGACAAAACTTTTGTTTCAACAAGTTCAAATTTGATCATCTTTTCCATGAAATGCTACGAATCTGTCCAAACCTCAACTGATCAAACTGCATACCAACCTCCAAGTCTTGGAAGTGATCACTATTAATTTTCACTTTTTTTAATTAATAAATTATTTTAATCTACATAACTTCTTACATTTCTTACTTTGAACTATAATAGTGTAATCATATACTTCAGCTACAAATGAGAGACACGAGCTAATATACATGATTTATGATCCATTATTGTGATTCTTGTTTTGAATGTGGTTAACAGTTTGTCTGCTTGACAATGTCCACATAACGTTGAATGAAATATATTGGAGTTTTGAATAAAATTCTATATAATTTTCGTTAGCATGTAAGTCATGAAAGTTATTTAAATATGTTTAGTGCACATGTTCCATTAAAACCATGTATACTTTAAGGTTACTCAGGCTCTCTCTAAAATGAGTTTACATCAAGTCAGTTTGAAAATGTTCAGAGTTGAAGATACAATTATCAATATTTTCATTATTTTCACAAGACTTGTGATCTGACAAATATATGATGATTCATTCATTCATTTCGTATGGTGAATCAACGGTCATGAGTCCCTTTTATGGGGAGGTAAGGCACCACCTCAATCCCCTATTTTTATCCGGGCTCAGGACCGGCATAGCTGACAATTCAGACCTATGGCTGGGGGAATTGTCTTAAGTATTCCTGACTGTATCCGTGTATGTTCACGGGGATGGCTTGCCTGCTTGCAGGATGAAAAATCCCAGATAAACTGGGAGAAAAACCCTGTTGTCCACGCCCAAGACCAGCTAACTTGGCTATGGCTGAGGAAGATCCTTAAGCTCCTCATGTCGTCGATGGGAATCGCACGTAGGACACTGCTTCCCCAGGCATATGGTTGCAAAGCGCATAGCCACTAGGCTAACCACGCAGACTATATGATAATGATCATCAAATTCCTGACATGTACCTTCAAGGGATGTACAGGATACTGTGATGGTACTATATAAAAAGTTTATGTTATTACTAAACTCCTACTGAAAATATTCCAAAGAAACAGTCATATCTGCCAGGACTCCAATACTATCATATCATATATTTCAGTCTTCTAAGACACTTCTAATTGCAATACACTTATATCTTGGTCTTCCTCGGGGTATTTTTTCTGCTGTTTTTGCATCGAACACTTGCTTTTCTAATCTGTCCACTTCATTCTTGTTAAATGACATACTTCATGAGATTAGTTCACCCATTCTTGAATGCTAACAATATCACATTCGTTCTGAATATCTTCATTTTTAATATGAATCTGTCACTGAATTGATGCCACCTGTTTAATCCCCTAATTTTTCTCAGAACTCACCTGTGGTCTCCAGTTTTTGACCAAATGTTTTACTTCTAATCCAGCTCTCAGATCCATAAGTAAAAACTGATTTGAACAATGCCTTGTATACTGCTAAATTTAGTGTTCTGACTAATTTTTCTCTTATCTCATATAAATTTATTCAGTTGACTCTCCACCATACTGGCTTTGCTAATTCTGTTGTCTATTTCTATATTTAATTTGCCTTCTTCATTAAAAACTGTGCCTAATAAATGTTTTACTTATTATCTAGGTTCTTCATTAAGGAATCCTGCAAACTTGTAATGAATTTATTTAAGAGTATAAAAAAATCTGCAAAAAGTAAAAAGCAGAGATTAGCATCTCCAATGTTGATATTGGGTTTAATGTTACTTTTATTCATAATGTTAAACATAGATGAATAACAGTGGAGATAAGGTAAACCTTGTTTTAACTCATTTTATATCCAACGATCTTCCTGCACCTGCTTCATTTCTAACTGCTGGCTTACAACTTAAATACAGACTGTGTTTTCTTCAATTGTGTCATTGATGAGTTTCGTCGCTCTCTTCCAAATCATACTGGCTATTCTGTTGACACAACCACTGTTCATACTATGGCATTTGCTGATGAACATATATTCATAGCCTCTACTAGAGAAGGTCTGCAGGAACTTCTCAACCAAGCAGTCGACTTCTTTCAAGTTCGAGGTTTAAACATCAATGTGACAAAGTCAAATATGCTTTCCCTTGTCACCTCAAGTAGAGGCAAAAATGGATGGTTGAGATATTTGAGTTTTCCATGTATGTCATGCCACTGCATTCTATCTTGGTTCCAGAGGGTTGGAGATACCTTGGTGCTTGCTCGCTTCTCTCTGAGTCATTCCTCTTTTCCATCCACTCTAGGATCTTTCTTCGTTCTTTCTCCTCTCCTTAAAACTCCACTTAAACATCAACAGAAGTTCTTCAATCTGAATTATTTCCTTCTTCTTAGACTCTACCATACGTTAGTCCTAAGCAAAGTTGCACTCTCGGTACTATCCTAGATGGATGGATGGATGTAACCAGAAACGGACTGATGAGCAAACTGCTCATCAGTCCGTTTGTGGCTACTTCTTCCTTATGAAGTGCCACTACCATTTTTTCATGCTAATGTAAACCACAGTGATCTTGGGATTCCATCATTGTGATGATTAGTGCCTAGATATATATCCAGATTACAGAAATTTTCTATCTCCATTTCATTATTGCATCCGCTGCACCTGTAACTTACCGTACATTGGTGAAACAGGACGGACAATCCCTATACGCAAAAAAGAACACATTAGACACATTAAATATAACCATTATGGTGAAGCAGGCCTCTCAGACCACGCACTCAACACCTTACACCAAATCAACTGGAAAAGCACCTGCTCCTTACACCGTACAAAAACATGGTACGAAAGAAAATTTAAAGAATCCTGCGAAATCCTGATAAACCACCCAAACATCAACAACAAAGATGGTATGAAAATTCCAAGGATCTGGATGGCACACATTCAGCCAACCTAATTTGAAAGATTCAACACAAGTCAGGACTCTAGCCAATCTGCTATTATTAAAAACCATTCCACTCCAACTGGCTGGAATGATGTTAATATAATGTTAGTATATAGTAGACAACACAAATAATAGGACTTTAGCGCTGATGTATAATTTTTTTTTTTTTTCACCAGAGGTCAGGCCAACAATTGTGGTAGCGGTTAGTCAGTGTCTTTAACGAACCAGTATGATTGTGGTATAGCTTGTTTCCTGTGTATATTTGTACGCTCCAGAAGATGACCTTAACATAAAGGTCAAAACGTCGAATTGTAAAATTTTAGTAATAGTAAACTAAAGTTTTTATTCAAACACGGTAGTTGTCTCCATAATTTCCAAAAATGCATCAGAAGTCTGTCTTGCTGCCTCGAGGACATTATGTATTAAGGTTGATTATCGACTTACCTCTAGATGGGTGCTTGATTGGAGGACACCAATTATGACTGCCTTGGCTGAGATGGGCTTTAATGTTGCACCATTCAGTCAATGGAGCTGCATTACAAAATCTAAGCATGTTCCCTCTCAGCTTCAATGAATCAAGGATGGAGCATGCTAATTGCCTGATTTTGAATATATAGATTTAATTAGGAAAAGAATTAATGCTGTCAACTCAAATTCGTATCACTTGGGAAAGAAGTGATGACAAGAATTCCAGAGCAGGCTGTCAGAGTATAGAAACTTTGGCTCATGCTGCTCGATCTTGTTATCACACATATGAAATATGTGTCAGAAGATACAATGAAATAATGAGGATTATAAAGAACAGGTTGAAGAACAAAGGTTGGATAAGAGAAGTAGTAGAACCCCATTATAGGACTAAATTGGATTAAGGAACTCTGATCTTGTAGTAAAGAGAGAAGATGAGTTAGTCATTACTGATATACAAGTTGTGGGTGGTGAGCAATCACTCACTACCCTACCATCATGAAAAAACTGTCAAAAATGCTGAAAACCAAGACTTGGTATGCTACTTCAGGAAGAACGCCGCATTGTACCAAAATTTACCTTTGCAACTGTATCTTTTAAAGGTGTACCGTATCAGCAGTTATATGAACTTACTAGCTTTGAACTCTCTTAAGCTGATTTCAAGATACTCTGTTTGTGTGCCCTGCAGGGCACACTGGCAGCATGGAGGACTTACCAGACAATGACTTCTCAAATCCCCTAGGTCTGGAGCTAGATAGCACAGGATACTGTTACGGCCTAGGCCACAAATCACTTCACACTGTTTCAGTGTGAAGTGATTTGTGATGGTCTCACAAATGAGAAATAAAAACCTAGACTTTCACAAACGTTCATACCATAGCTGGATTCAAACCAAAGTAAAAGGGTTGAAAAGTGGAGATTCTACCCACTTGGCCAACCAGGCTGGAGTCTGATTCTAACTTACTTTTGACAACATTTGGCCAACTGAAAAAAAAAAAAAAAATGTTGAAAAACAACTCAGAGCACAGAGATGGTACTTTCTCTTCAGAAGTGAAAAAGTTGAGTAAAGATGCAGTATTCAAAAGACCAACTTCTTCCACTAAAAGAGACATTTCATGATATTCAGGGGCAAAACAGTACTACAGTTATATGATGATAAATGTAGTACTGGTCCTAGATCTCTCTTTCCCTATCCCTCTCTTTTCTTATATACGTAATAGAATATCTGAAATATGTTAAAGTTGAAACTTTGTTGAGAAAAAAGTTAAATTAGTAAGATTCCTATATTGAAATTCTTTGAAGTAAAATTAAAATCAATTTAGAAATTCATAAACAAATAAAACCTGAATCAATTTCCATTTTGGATAAACAGCTTTTGGAACCTTTTATCACACTAGCCAGTTAGCTATAACTAAAAATAAGTTTGACAGCATCACTCAACAATTCTCAAAAAATTTAATCTTCCACAAAACTCAAAAATGAATTTTCAACAAGCTCATCAATTTTTAGAAGAAATTAAATGATATTCAGCTACTCTAAAATCGTTCTACTATTGATAGTAAAAAGATTTCAGTACAGATATAATGAAATGACTGTTTCAAAAGATGTTTTCACACATGGTTGGGTACATTTAGGTACAGCCATTTGGGTGTTGATATTCTGGCACAGCTTTGTGTGTTAACCCATTTCTTTGGCAACAAATATTTTGGCATATGTGCGCACGCACACACACACACAGAGAGAGAGAGAGATGAGTTAGTCATTTGTCAAATATTTTGGCATATGTGCGCATGCACGCACGCACACACACACACAGAGAGAGAGAGATGAGTTAGTCATTACTGATATACAAGTTGTGGGTGGTGGGCAATCACTCACTACCCTCCCATCATGAAAATACTGCCTAAAATGCTGAAATCCAAGACTTGGTATGCTACTTCAGGAAGAACACTGCCTTGTATCAAAATTTACCTTTGCAACTGTATCTTTTAAAGGTGTACTGTATAATGAAATACACACACACAAACTGTATTTGGAAAACTAATTAACAGTGAACAGTAGCACCATCTGTAAATGACAGATGTCGCTACTGTTCCTGCCAAAAGGTGATGTCTGAGTCCCTCCTTGGTGCCACAAGTCTTTCGTTCTAATGTCATCTTTTTATATTTTTTCACTAAAAAACACATGTACTAACCACAGTGATAAGTTTTAATATGTAAATATTTCATCCCAAGTATCTTGTACATCATCCTCAGTACAGTAATTCAAACAATACTAGGAATAACATACAGTTAGGGCGTATGATTACAACAGAATCTCAATGTGTATGCAGTAACATGTTATATATAGTAAATTAAAATATAACTGGAAAAAAAAATTTTTTTTTACATATACATATTTTTTAAAAAGAATTGAAGGACTAGAACCGAGATTTAAGTAAAAAGGTTTTAACATAAAAACACAACTAGTTTCGGCTTGTAACAGCCTTCATCAGGTGACATTATAAAAGAAAGAAAAAAGAAAAAACACTAAAACACTGAAACTTAAATAAACTATGAACAAATGGATCTTTGGAAGTGGAGTGAACAAGGTTCTGATATTGTATTTTCTTAGAACTTTTGCTAATTTATGTGAAATTGTACTTATGTAAGGAATAGATATATTGCCTTTGAATCTATTTGTTTCTTCTGAGTGATGTCTAGGAGGATTAAGAAGGAATCTTTCTATGATTCTCTTGGAATATCCATTAACTTCGAAAGAAGTTTTGAGATGGTTTATTTCTGTAAGAAGTTCATTTGGGTCATCTAGAAGAGAACGGGCTCTATGTCCCAAGGTGGAAATTATTCCAAGCTTATGAGGAGGGAAGTGATGGGACTGACTATGCAGATATCTGTTGGTATGTGTGGGCTTTCTATATATCTATATTTTGAGTTTACCAGAAGAGCGAGTCAGTTTGACATCAAGAAAAGACAAGGAATTATCCGTTTCAAGCTCGGCAGTAAACTTAATACTTTGATGTCGGCTATTAAGATGTTCGAGGAAAACCATGGCTCCAAATAATGAAGACATCATCTACATAGCGTTTCCAAACTTTAGGTGTTAAAATAAAGTAAGAGATAGCCTTGGTTTCAAAATCCTCTAAGTAAATATTTGCAAGTACATGGGATAAAGGATTACCCATAGCCAGTCCATGATTTTGCTTGTATATAGTATCTTGAAATTTGAAGTAACTGGACTTGATGCAATGTGTAAGCAAGGCTAACATTTTTTTGGATAACTTGTCCTTGAGAAATGTTAGGACTTCATCTGTTGGGACATTAGTGAACAGAGAAGTTATGTCCAAGCTAGCCATGATTTCATCTTCATTAACTGTTATATCCTTGATGTATGTAACAAATTCTGTAGTGTTCTTGATAAAGGATGGTGACTTGCCTGAAAAACATATTTTGTTTTTCAGGTAAGTATATGCTTTATACCTGAAACATATACTTTCAGGCAAGTATATGTTTGTACAATAAGTACAAACAACTTATTGTACAAACAATAAGTTGTTTGTACAATTTTGAAGTTCACGCGTTGGATCTCTCTCGAGTATTTAGGTATCATTATGTAGTAATTCAAGCATTTTATTCTGGTAATCTTCAGAGTTGAGGATGACTGTTGCATTGCCTTTATCCGCAGGAAGGATAATTATATCTCTGTTGTTTTTTAAACTTTTAATAGCTTTGTGTTCTGTTGAAGTAATGTTATCTGCTGGTGGTTTTGCGTTATTGATAATAAAGATTGATTCAATACGTAGAAGTTTTGCATCTTGTGGAGGGAGAAAAGAAGTAGCTTTTTCTATTTTTGTAAGTAGTGTCTCCTTTGGTATAAAGTTTGGGGAAGGAATAAAGTTTAGACCTTTACTAAGGATGCTTTTTTCTACATCTGAAAGTATATAAGAAGATTTGTTGATAATGACTTTGTCAATATTGATGTGTGGTTTTGAGAAGTTCCTATCATTTTGTATTCATTTTAATGTTTCAAATTTACTTATAAGATTTACTTTGTTATTATATTGTATTGTGGCTGCTTGAGATTCACAGTTTGTATTAAAGCTATGCCAACTTTCATTATCTAGAGATTCTTCCAGTTTCTCGGCTATAGTTCTTTTTTTATTGAAAAGAAAAGCCAGAGTCCATTTAGTATCCGAGATTCTTTCAGACAGTAGGTCTAATTTAGCTGTATGATAGATTGTCCTCGCATGTTCAGTTGTTATATTTTCTTTAAAGCACATAAATCTAGGAAAGACAGCATGAAATTGCAACGTTTCAAGAAGACCAACCTGTTGATGCTTAGTTCAATCTTCTTCAGTGTCTTGTTGAAGTTTCTTTTATTATTAATAATAGAAGCCTCGTCATGAAGGTTATAGATGAAAGAATGATCATTAACTCGGTTAACATACATATTTTTTAAAAAGAATTCAATGACTAGAACCGAGATTTAAGTAAAAAGGTTTTTAATATAAAAACACGACTAGTTTCGGCTTGGACATTACTTACAAGAGACAGCGAGCCAGTGCATTATCAAGTCATATCCTTTTCTCGGCTAATCCTAATGATGAAAACCAAAGTCACAAAGTCTGCTGGGAAAAATCTACTAACATCTTCCGTTGCAATGATGAACTAGAGAGAAAAATCGTGGAATCTAGAGAAATTATCTTCAATCCTGTTCATCTAAATAATAACTTGAGCTACAACCTCCCAGATTGTCATTCAGCTGTAATCATGTACTGGCGTTCACGAGATGCTACTAGCACACGCTTTCTAAACAATACAACTAACGAAAGAACAGCTTTAAATACAACCACAACGATTTAATGTCAATTATGTATAGAGACTCTCTATGATGTTCATAGTTTATTTAAGCTTCAATGTTTTAGTGTTTTTTTCTTTTTTCTTTCTTTTATAATGTCACCTGATGAAGGCCGTTACAAGCTGAAACTAGTCATGTTTTTATATTAAAACCTTTTTACTTAAATCTTGGTTCTAGTCATTCAATTCTTTTTAAAAAATATGTATGTTAAATGAGTTAATGATCATTCTTTCACATATATATACATACATATACATATATATATATAGGCTGTTCAATAAGTAATAAGACTATATTTATACAGAAAACAGATTACCTTTAATCGTCATCATTTACATGGTCTTTTTCAAAGTAACTACTGTGAGATGCGATGCATTTGTCCCAACGTTGCGTCCACTTCTTAAACACATGTGAGAGTCTGTTTTTTGAGAGTTCTTTCAAATCCGCTTCCACAGCTTTTACACATGCTTTGTTGCTTTCGAAATGGCGGCCTCTTAGTGGTTTCTTGAGCTGAGGAAACAGCCAGAAATGGCACGGTGCGAGATCAGGACTGTATGGAGGGTGTGGTAGGATATCGTTGTTCTTCTGCAAAACATCCACTACACAACCAGCAATATGTGGCCTTGCATTATTATGGTGCAATAAGAAGCCATTCTTCAGCAATGATGATAATCGCTGCTGTGTTGATCATTGTCTCTGTGATGGACGTTGAAGGTCTTCCCTCACGTTCGAGATCGTCCACATTTTGCCTTCTTCCTTAAAAGTTTTATGTCAGCGAAAAACACTAGCCCTCGACATTGCTTCATCGTGGAAAGCTTCGCGTATCATATTAAAAGTGTCCGATGCCAATTTTTGCAAACGCACACAAAATTTAATCGCATAACGCTGTTCCAAGGATGCTTCTATTTCGAAGACTGGTCGCACCTCGTAGGCGCGCCGATGAGCACTTGCGTTTAGTCACGTGACACTCTGGCACATCAGCCCATATACACCATCTATCAACCTCTTTTGTTAATACATATAGCAACATTTCTTTATTCCACAGAAATTAATATTGTGATGAGTGGTTTTGCCACAGTAAAATTAGTCTTATTACTTATTGAACAGCCCACGTACATATACATATACATACATATATATATATACACACATAAAGAGACTATTTTACACAATTTTGTATGACAATTTCCCATACTTTAGGAATAGTAAGAATGTCAGTGCAGTTTAAATTTGGCCTGTGTAGTAGGGCTTCAGCACTTTCTTTATATAAACGTTCATGTTTATATAAAGATCTATGTAAAAGTTTCGACTTTTCCCAATGGATCCTATGGTTTGGGGTTTCAATTCCGTGTTGAGAGAAACCAGATTTCTGCGGTTTGAAAAGACAAATGTGGTCTTGATGTTCCAAGATGCGCTTCTGAACAGATCTACCTGTCTGTCCATAGTAAGATAAATTGCAGGAGCATGGGATCTCATAAACGTCAGGTAACATCATTGGTGAGAGTTTGTCCTTAGGAGAAGGTAACATATTAATTCAGGGATAAAAAGCTTTTGATAAAAGCAATATTAATCTGCATAATAAATACCTTAACTTGCTAAATCGATCTAAGATCACTAACAAATTACCGACGGAAAAATGGGTAGTCAACTTATCTAACTGTCCACTAACAACAGACGAATCAAACGTTCTAGCAAGAGTACATAAATTTGCGATTTCACCTAAATGTTTCCCATTATTAGATTTCATACATAACATAGAGAGAAACATCAGCCATCTTTCCAGTATTGAAGCCAACAGAATTCGTTTCGAGATAGCAAAAATAATCTATGATGCCAAACCTTCGGACTTAAATATCCCGCCATCAGAATTGAAAGCTCTTACCTCCTTAAAACGTAATAAAAACATAATCATCACCAGAGCTGACAAAGGAAATACCACTGTGGTTCTAGATACCAATTCGTATGACCGAAAAATTGATTTACTACTCTGAGATCGAAATACTTACGCCAAACTAGATTATGAACAAAAAGACAACTCAAGAAACTAAATAAGTTACTTGATGAAGCTTCTTCCTTAGATGAAGAAACAATTAAAAAACTCTGGACATACCATGGACCTGCTAGAATTTATGGCTTCACAAGGTTAATGTTCCACTCAGACCTGTCGTAGATTCTATCAGCAGCCCGACTTACAAGTTATCAAGATTCCTATCTAACCTTCTTTGTCCTCACATAGGCAACTCAGCCTCTTCAATCAAAAATTCCACAGAGTTTCACACAAAAATAAAAGACATTCAACTGTTAAATACTGACTTGTTAATTAGCTTCGATATTGTCTCCCTCTTCACTAACATTCCCCATAAAGTAACAGTAGAATTATTAACTCAAAAATTTCCGTCTGATATAGTTGAATTATTCAAATTTGTTATTACATCTGGTTACTTCACTTGGAAAGGTAAAATTTACAAGCAAGAAGAAGGAACAGCAATGGGGTCTCCTTTATCACCAAACTAAGCAAACCTGTTTCTAGAACACCTGGAAGAAAAAATTTTCACTTTTGAACCCAAACCAAAAATTTGGCTATGATATGTCGACGACATCTTTGCTTTGCAGTCTGGGATAATCCCGAACATGAATTACACCTGTTTCTAGATAAAATAAACCTTCTTCACCCTTGCATCAACTTTACGCTAGAAAAGGAATCTCCACAGGGTATCTCCTTTCTGGATTTATAAATTCAAAGAAAAGAAGAAGGGTTCCATTGCCACATCTGTCTATCGCAAGCCTACGTTTTCAGGTGGCTACATTCACAATTCTTCCGCTCATCATCCATCTCAAAAATTTGGCATCATTAAATCACTAGTTACCAGAGCACATAAATTAGGCTCCTCTGAGGAATCTCTAAACCAAGAACTAGAAATAATCAAAAATACAGCCATACTTAATGAATATAATCTTAAAACAACTCAAAAAATCATCAAATTCCCCACACATCAACCAAGACAAGAAGAAGCTCATAGGATTCCCATACCTTATGTCAAAGGCATCTCCGAACGTCTTTCAAAAATTATGAAGAAATACAATTTTCCCACTACTTACAAACCCATTAACCAGATATATAACTTGTTACCTTCTCCTAAGGACAAACTCTCACCTCTGATGTTACCTGGAGTTTATGAGATCCCATGCTCCTGCAATATATCTTACTTTGGACAGACAGGTAGATCTGTTCAGAAACGCATCTTGGAACATCAAGACCACATTCGTCTTTTCAAACCACAGAAATCTAGTCTCTCTCAACACAGAGTTGAAAACCAAAACCATAGGATCTATTGGGAAAAGTCGAAACTTTTACATAGATATTTATATGAAAATGAACGTTTATACAAAGAAAGTTCTGAAGGCCTACTACACAGACCAAATTTAAACCGCAATAACGTTCTTACTATTCCTCAAGTATGAGAAATTGTCATATAAAATTGTGTAAAATAGTCTCTTTATGTATATATATTTTTTTCCCCCAGTTATTTTAATTTACTTCAATAACAAGTTACTGAACGCACATTGAGATTCCATTGTAATCATGCACCCTAACTGTATGTTATTCCTAGTATTGTTTGAATTACTGTACTGAGGATGTTCCATATCACTGTGGTTAGTATGTATGTTTTTTAGTGATGAATTCACCACAGGTCTCATTGTTTAAAAATTATATTTTTTCAACTAAATACCCATCTTATTCATATGATGGCTAAGGAAGTATTAACATAACAAAATGTCATAAAGAAAAATATGCACATGATGGATTCCTCTATGTCTTTGAGAAAGCAAGCAAAGCTAATAGTGAGTTGATATAGTGGTGTTGTGAGCACAAAGCATAACACTGGATGGGTACAAAAGAAATATTCTCTACAAAATATGTGTTTTAATCAAAACAGCAGATTTCATTATACAGGTAGTGTTTAAATTTTGATTTAAACAATATTCAGATGATTTATGTTTTCTTAAACTTTTCATTTTTGCAGGTGCATATCTAGAAATGATGTTTATAGTGGAAGATCAACTGCTGAACTACTGAAAAGAATTTTTCTTGATAAGAAATAACAAAAGCATGTACTTATTTATGTATTAAAATTTTTGATGTACTATATTAGTTTGTTCTGATCACTATGAAACTACATCAGGGATGAGAAAAATCTTTTCCATAATATTTTATATTACTTTTCTTAGGATTCCTGAAATATCATACGACTCCTATATGAAAATACAGTGTTCACATAGAAAGGAAATAACTTTGCTGACTTATGACTTTCTTTATATATAAGTGTTTCTAATTATGTGCATATATATTTTATATGATTTCAGACTGAATTATAATAATTCTACAAAGAGAAAGCAAAAAAATGTGAGCTTTGAATGGCTGAAGTTAAGTCATCAACCTTGGTATAACAATGATTATGTACAATATTTGCCAGAGTACTAATAGCTTGAAGACACCTACAAGAATAGGTGAAGTAATGTGAGAAAACTACCAGTCTTCTGAAATAGCCATGTACGGGAAGAGCCTAAAATATCAATGAAATGTACTACCCACCAGCAGTTCAAGGAAGTCATTTCTGCCAGAAATTAAATGCATTTTCAATGTGCAACTATCCATAAAATTCTGCATACAACGCTACAACTCTAGCTATATTAACTTCAAACCAATTCTGTAGATCAATATCAAGAAATGTCTTGATGAAATCAAGAAAATTATGATGGGTGCTGAAAACTTGTGATAATCACAATGAAAGAATTGAGGTGGAACCATGTAATTGACACATTATTCTACATGTTCTCCACTTTGTGGAGAACATGTAGAATAATGAGAAAAAAGTCTATCCCTTGTTGCACAAACCAGCACATTCACAGCTGCAGATATGATTTCATCTGTGGTAAATTTTGTTACTATTATGTATTTCTTTAAATTTGGGAATACAAAATAGTCAGATGGGGCCAGGTCTGGCAAATAGGGTGTGTCAGGCAGACAATGAAAGCCCCAAGTTGTGTATTGTCTGCTGGATTTCATGAGCAGTGTGAACATGTGTGTTGTCCTGCAAAAGCAACATGCCTCTGTCCAGTTTCCATCAATGTTTTTACTTCACATACTCCTTCAATTCCTTCAGAGCTGCTGAATTATCCAAATATTCATGGGTAGTAGTAGATTCTCATGAGAAGAATGAAAATGCATTTATTGAGCTGTTGCAGAACAACTTCTTCAAGCAGCATGTGACAGAAGGAACTTGAGGTCAAAGAGTGTTAGATTTGATGATAGTGTCAGAGGGCATTTCAGTTAAAGGCATAGCTATTCTACCTCCGACAGTGATCATGCGGTACCCACTTGGAAAGTGACTAAGTTTATGAATGTTCCATTCAGAAAAGGTTACATGCTGAACTACAAAGCAGGAAATTATGACCAACTGAGGAGTGTACTGAGTTCAGTGAAATGGATCGGTTGCTGGATAGGAAGAATATTGACAGTGCATGGGAAGCATTTAACAATACTTAAATGATGTGATATGAGAATGTGTCAAGAAAGTTCAAAGAATAAATAGAGTAGGAGTCAAATAGATGTGTAATCTTATTAAGCAAGAGATTCATAAGAAAAGGATGATGTGGAAGGAATATCATTTGCATACGGATGATGTCCGTTATGAAAGTTACAAGCAGAAGGCCAGAAGAGTGAGAACCATTGTATAGAAAGAAAAGTCTGAGTATGAAAATAAACTGCATCTGCATGCTAAAGACAACCCATAAAAATTCTATCGATATGCTGCAAGTAAAAGAAAGAATGAATATGAAAGAATAACCCTTCTAATGCAGATGGCATGAGGGTTATGAAGGTAACAGATGCAGAAGAGGTTGTTCAACTAAAGAGTGTCCATTATGTTAAAAGCCATCAAACTGGTGTAAGCGACATTGAGCTCAATGCTACCTCTTCACTAGATGAAGAAACACAGGAGTATGAGGATGAGGTTTTAGAGCTGTTGCACAAACTGAATAAGAATTCAGCAATAGGGACTGATGGGATATCAGCACGTGTGCTAAAAGAGTGTTCAGCTGAACTGATTATTCCTTTGATCAGTCTTTTTAATATGAGTCTCAGAACAGGGAAGATTCGCAGGAATGGAAGGAATGTATGGTAATTCTATTGCACAAGGGTGGTTCAAAGACCGATGTATCCAACTATCAACCAATTAGTATCTCAGGAGTGGTGGCAAAGATTTTGGAAAAATTGGTTATGGCTCGCACTCAGAAAAGAGTTGACAACGAGTCTCTACTTTGCAATGAGCAACATGGGTTTACTACGGGAAGGTGATGTTTTAGCAACTTGCTCACATTCTATAACAATATTACAAATGAACTAGATAAGGGGAATGGATAAATCATGACACTTTTGGATATTGCTAAGGATTTTGACAGAATACAGCATGGTAAACTGTTACATAAATTGAAGAATATGGGTTTGGGTCACAGAATATTAGTATGGGTAAGAGGATGGCTGACTGACAGATATCAAAGAGTGGTATACGAGGGATGAGTCTGCAAGATTTAAGGTAACCAGTGGTGTACCACAAGGTTCAGTGCTTGGACCACTGTTATTCAATCTGTACATTAATAATATTGGGAAGGATTTGACATGCAACATATAGCTGTTTGCTGATGACGCAAAGATAATACGTAGGGTAATCAGGAATGTGACTGATATGCAGTACTTGCAGAATGATTTGCATAGACTGGAATCATGGGCAATGCAAATGGATATCAGTTCAATGTCAGTAAATGTAAAGTCATTCACTTTGCCATCATTAGATATCCAATGTCATATTATATTGGTAGTATTATGCTAGAAGAAACTGACAAGGCTAGGGATCTTGGATTGTGTTAGTAGATAGGAAGTTGAAGTTCAGGGGCCATGTAGAAAAGTTTGCAAATACAATGCAAAAGATAACTGCAATGCTGAAACGAATGTTCACATGTAAATATAAGGATGTCATTTTGCCTCTTTATAAGATCTTACTCAGACTGTTGTGTGCCGGTCTCTGGTATCCTGGTTTCCGTTGTGATTCTGATATACTGGAAACAGTGCAAAGGAGTGTTAAAAATTATATCAGGATTGTGGAATACTGATTATGAAGACAGACTGAGAATTTGTAACATGACTGCAAACACTAGCAAACAGGAGTGATATGATTGAAACTTACAAACTTCTGAAAGAGTCATACAAGATTGCAGCTGATAGAAATTTTCAATTTATGGAGGGTGGGGAAAGAACAAGAGGGTATCTTTGGAAGATGAGAATGAATGCTGCTAAGAAAGGGGAGGGGCTAGATTTTTCTCTCATAGGATGGTATGTGAATGGAATGAATTGCCATTGGATGTCGTGTGTGCAGGTAGTGTGAATGAATTCAAGAATAAGTATGAAGCCTCCCTCAATAAGTCCCTGACTTCCTTAATAATAATATCCTAAAAGAAAAAAAAAATTATTACAATTTGCTGGAACATGGATGTTAATGGGTTTTAAGATATGTTCTTTCTTGTGGTTATATCAATTTCTTTAATAAATTTTTGTTCTAGGTGTTTATCAGAACTTTTTAGCCCCCCCTCCCCTCATATGTTATGCATGGGCTAGAGTCTGAACCATCGACCTGAATACATGAACCAGGTCGTGCTGGTTGATGAAGCAAGATTTCATACGCATATAGGCAAGTTTTAATGAACAGAATTTGCCCATCTGAAGAAATGAAAATCCATATCACACGAGGTTGAAAGAGAGAGTACAAAAGTTAACATCTTCTGCATAACAGGATTGCTGGGCCATTCCTATTTGCAGAACAATTTGTCAGGCCGACATGCTTGTTTGTGGGGATGCAATAAACTGATGTTATGTTCTTATATATCTCATGAAACTGAAGCATACAGATTATGATCAGTATGAATTTTACTCATATATATATATATATATATATATATATATCTTCAATAAAAGTTATGACTTCACAGTGACACTATATACATTATTTCTATTTAAACATATTAAGAATGTACAGTAGGAAAAACAACATAAAGAAAGGAAGGAAAGAAGATACAAATTTTCAAATGCTGGCACACTGAATAGCCAAGAAAATGTATTACAATTTTAATGAAATTTTACTTACTTTTATATCTAGTATATGGAATGACAACTCAGAGAATGCATGGGCTTGGTTCTGTACCACCTATGAATCTTAATTCAAGAAGCATTATAGTGACTTATTTCATAAGAATCATGATTCAGCAATATATTATTATTATTACTAAGAAAGACCGCCAGAGAGTCAGGAGCTCATTGAGGGAGGCCATACTATTTGCACTAGCTGTCATGCTTGTTCTTGAATTCATTCACGTTACTTGTGCACGCACGCACACACACACCATTCAATGGCAATCCATTCCAGTCGTGCACCATACCACAAGAGAAAAATTTACCCAGAACCCTTCTTGACAGCATTCATTCTCAACTTCCAAGATGCTTTCGTGTCCCTGCCCACCATAAAATGAAAAATTCCATGTACTGAAATTCTGTGTAACCCTTTCATATCATTCCTCTTTCTCCTGTTTGCTGTGCAGTGTCTGCAGCTTACAAATTCTCAACCTGTCTTCATAATTAGTATTCCACAATTCTGAATATAATTTTTGACATCTCCACTGTATCAAAATCAGCATGGAAACCAGACTGCATGCAATAGTCTAAGTGAAGCAAAATAATTTCCTTATCTTTACATGTCAAGGTTTGTTTCAACAATGCAATTATTCACTGAGTTGTTTTTCTTGGGGATGAGGAAGAAGTGAAGAAAATCAATAGGCAAGTAGAAAGATGGCAGCATATTTACAGAATGATCCTTATATAGGTAAGTTGAAGATTTGTGGGTTACAAAAAATTGGCTGATAGGCAGAAAAAGGGTGATATAATACACACAATCTACCAACTACTGAAAGATTTATATAGCATTGATATAGAAGAAAATTTTCAGTACAGGTCTTGTGTATAGGGGAAGAGGGGGTCGGAACTAGGAGATATACCTGGTAATTGAACAAGAGTGTGAAGAGTAGATTTTTTTGCTTAGAGAGAATCATTGAATCAGTGGAATAGGTTGCCAGTCTGTTGTGGATGCCATGTCAGTGAATGAGTTCAAAGTGAAGTATAACACACTGTGCAGCAAATATTGGATAGTGCTGGGCATAATATCAGACTCCATAGAGTTGGTGTAATAATATTAACAATGCCCTTGTTACCAACTGGGTGAACTTTTACTTGGCATTTCTTCCACTAGATGCTGAGTTAATCTTTTAGTGGTGCTCAGAGACATGGGTTTTTTACTCACAGAAACTCAAGTTTTTAATCTTGCAAATCAAGAAAATCAACAATAGAACTCGCACACATTTTAGACAACAATACAAGTACTTTGGTTTGTCTGCACTCATCCACTATACTCTTGCCCTGAAGGTCTTACAAATCATTAATAGTCCTGAAGTAAGCTAGCCTTGATAACTAAAGGTGGCAGCCTACTCCCTTTGGAGAACA
Source organism: Typopeltis vanoorti (assembly GCF_054136105.1). NCBI lineage: Eukaryota > Metazoa > Arthropoda > Arachnida > Uropygi > Thelyphonidae > Typopeltis > Typopeltis vanoorti. The sequence continues at coordinate 33,804,139 of NC_143560.1, forward strand.
AAAAGAGGTATTAGTGAACTAATATCATTACTGGAAAATGTCCAAATCTTGGCATTCTTTTCTGCTACAAATGCTGCTACTTTTCATCTGCCTATTTACTAATTCTGTACAAATCTCAAATCTACCCACAAAACTGAGCTGCTCCCATATTTTAAGGGCAGACTGAATGAATGGGAATACAATACTCCATGGGGACTGCTCAGTTTTGTTGTGAAGGGTAAGTCTTGCCTTAGTCAATTTACTTACAATGTATAATAAAGTGACAACTGAGCTGAATAAAGGAAACAATATAATAATACTGCTGTACTATGCAAAGATATTTACCAAAATCTCCCATGAAACTCTGTTATATAAACTGGGCCAAATGGGAATCAATATGAAGCTGTTGACATGGATATTGGAGTGGCTAGTAGATAGACATCAAAAAAGTATTATATGGGTAGAAATGAATCAGGAAGGTGAGTGAATAGTTGTGTACCACTGTGTTTGAGCCACTGCTATTTAATTTGTACATCAGTTATATATTATTTGTTACTTGAACATCAGAAATCTAGTTATGAGTAATGCCAGAAAATTTAAAAAGAATGGCAGTATGGACAAAGTATAATGGCTACCTGCCAGTTTAATATTGCATAATGTAAAGTCATGCACTCTAAGATGACAAGATCACTAGCTGTGTATTACATTGAGTGAACTGGACTGGAGGAAACTGAGAAGGTTATGAAGTTGGGATATACTCAGAGGGCATATACTGCAAAGGTGACTAAAATAGCTCGCAGTGATGAGTTCTTCAATAACCTTACCTGGTGATTGAAAAACTTACTATGAAACAGAGATAAGGAGATTATTATACTTCTTTACATGGCTTTCATATGGTACCATTGGATTACTGTGCAAAGTGGGGTCAGCTAATTTTCTAAGGTATGAGGAGGAGGTGGAGAGGATCAAGAGGCAAGTGACCAAGATGGTGGCAGGTCTATGGAATGCTCCTTATGAGGATAGATTAATGGTTCATTTAATAGATTAATGGGTTACTAAATTAAAGGGGATTTCTTCCAACACATGGCAGGACAAGAAAGAGAACAATGGGTGATGCCACAAACTCGGATAGGAGTATAGTTGCAAAGGGCATGAGGACTAGATATTTTATGCAGATGTATGTAAACATCACTTACACAGTGATGTTTACATACATCACTGTGTAAGTGAAATATTTGGTCACATGCATCACCATGTGTTCCAGGCTAGCTAAGAATGCTGCTGGTCAGTAATCATCAAGTGTTGAGAAAGGGCTTATTGTAGGTGTCCATCTGGCTAGAGCTATGGTTTTGACTGACTGGTTTCTCAAAAGGTCAGATATCCCAGGTGTTTAATCAGGAAAAATAACCCACTTTGTTTAAGAGGCATAACTTCAATAACTGTGGTCCTAAGAGACAATCTACCAGGAACGAGATCAATGTCTTCTGAGAAGACTTTTATGGATAAACAGAACTTCCTGTGTGCAGCAACTGACCGAAGTATTTAATGAAGGCTGTTCCTGATCCATATCTCACCCAGCTATGTGCAGAGAATTAAAGAGGATTGGTAATGGTAGTTGCATGCCTATATTGAAACCAATGTATTAAATAAGTTTCTAAGTCAGTGGCCAGTATGTGTATCATATGAATAATTTGGAATTTATCTCCATGGAGTCAAAGCCTAATTACTTCTAATTAGGCTTTGACTCTATGGAGATAGGTGAAAAAAATAAAGTATCCCACACACGAAAAGTTGCAAAACCCAACATGACATGTGGGTAGCAGATTAATGAGAAAGAAAGAATCTGCTGACAAATAATGAAGGTGAGTTTTATGCTGCTGGCCCTTTCTCAGTTAGATCTGAATTTGCCAACAAATGTTTTGTATTTGTTGTGTGTTTCAGCAAAGGCTGAGTTGTTATTAACAGGTGGCAAGTTTTAATAACAGGTTTTATTAAAACTTGCCATAGTTTTAATAACACCTGTTATTAAAACTGTGGCAAGTATAAGACATGTCAAATTCAAATCTTGTAAAGCACCAGGTAAGAAACAAAGATCCTAAACCTACTTCTCTTGATAAAAATATGTATCATTCTCCAATACAGCTCCTCCCCACACACACTGCTACTAGACATAGAAGGCAACATGACTCTTTTTTTTTCTAGAAATATTTAATAAATCAGTAAATTAATAAACTAAAAAACCTAATTAAAAGTCATTTCATATGAAGAAAATCCTCACTAAAAATAACTTCAATGTTTTACACATTCCATCTTGTATACAGGCTAATTTATTTTGAATGAAAGTAAGAAACTAGTGAAAAAAAATTGTGTGTTACAGAATTTTTATACTTCACTTCAAAAGATGTACATATATTCGATTAATAGTAATAATACACCAATGCAAGAACTTCAATACAACTAACAGATAATCAGTAACTGGCTTCAGAGGAATGTGTGTGTGTGGGTGGGTGGGGGTGGGGGGGGGGCAGAAGAACATGCATGCCTTCCATCATAGCTGTGAATGTTTATAATACTAAAGCAAGCCATACTTGAAATGCAGAGGGTCATATGCAGCACTCAAGTTTGACATGATAGGCAGATAGGAAAAGTTTAAGTTCCAGTATGAAGTATAAGTAAAACACCACTATCTTTTTTCTGACAGAAACCCAAATTTCAGACTTTCTATGCACTACTCATCTGAACTTACCCAAATACACACTATTCGACTCCTTTTGGCTCAAGAATGACATTTGTGAATACATTCACTCTGATATACCATGCCAGAGAGCATTCAATTCAATTCAAAATCTCCTGATCATGATCGACTTTGGCTGAAAATCTCTCTTTTACCATATTCATTTGCTTTCTATATTGCTCTTCCAATGCCACCAACTACTCAGAGCTCTTTGATTTCCTCTATGTGAAAGTCAATGTCCTTCAATCTAACTTTCCTAACAGTGAAATTATCTTTCTTGGCAATTTCAAAGTATACAATACCAACTGGTTGTCCTCCAACTAGAGATGCTGAGACATTTGCCATCACAAATTATCTCATACAAATTGTTTCCATGCCCACCAGAGTACCAGATAATCCCAACCACTCTCCAAACATTCTGGACTTCTTCCTCACTAATGATTCCTCAAAATATACTGTGAGGTTGTATCTCCTTTAGGTAACTGAGACCACAATCTAGTGCTTATCTTTTCTCCTACTGAGCAATCCACACAGTTATTCTCGACCAAGAATCATCTCTCATTATAAGAATGCATAATCCTCCATTCCACTCTAAATTCTCATTCCCTAAGTCCTGGCTCTCTAAAAGATGCATCAAGGCTGTACAAATGAAGAACTAAGCATACTGCAACTGGTTATCATCAAGAACTCCACCTTCTCTCACCACTTACACCAAAGCCCAAAACAGCTGCAAGTAGATCATTAATGCATCTAAAACTGATTTCCAAATAGCCAAAAGTAGAAAACTTGCTTCATACTTAAATGGCAGCTGTGCATTCTGGTCTCTGGCCAAAGAAGTTGGCCACAACTTTTGCCCAACACTGCTTCCACCACTCCTGCACCCAGATCCTATCTAAATTAAATAACAAAAATATCCCCCCTGGCCCTAATCGCATTCCTCCAATTGTCCTGAAGATTTGTGCTTCAGAGTTGACTCATACTGTTTTGCCTCTTTATGTTCTGTTACTCCACTGGCATCTAACCTACACTCTAGAAATGAGCCCATGTCCAACCTATTCCCAAGAAGGGTGACAAATCCTTACCACCAAACCATTGTCCAAGCTTTCTCACCTCAGACCTCTCGAGAATGGAGAGAACTATCAACAGCTAACTTTAATGCTACCTTGAAAGTACTAACCTAATAAATGACTGCCAGTATGGATTCTGCCAATGCCATTCAACAAGGGATTTGCTTCCCCTATGTCACACACCTCTAGATAAGCACCATGGAAAAGTTTGGCAAATTCCAAATGGTTGCACTAGATATGTTCAAGGCTTTCAACTGGATCCGGCACAAGGGCCTATTAAGCAAGCTTCCATCATTCAGTCTGTCCTGTGAATTCTGCAACTGGATCACCAGTTTTATCACTGGACATGCATTGCATGTGATGGCTTCCTATCTTCTAATTATGCAACTAATGATGGGGTTCTGCCATCTCACCCATTCTGTTTCTTCTATACATCAATGACCTGCTCCAGTTGACCACCAATTCAATACACAGTTTTGTGTACAACAGTACTCTACATTCGTGCTTCTCACTTGAAAAACCTTGCACCAAAGCAAACTACCACAACTTACATAGCAACAACCTCATCAAGCCTAAATTCTGAACTCCAAACTATTCTTCAACGAGGCTCGGATAACCATGTCAATTTCAACTCCTGCAAAACACAGTTCTCTCTTATTTCCCACAAAAAAGAACCATATTATCCCAGACTTACCTTTGACAACACTGAAATCTCTAATGAGAGGAGATCTTTCTTCTTGGGATTAACTTGCCATCAAGACTCTCTTAGCATAAACATATTACAACCATTGACTCCTTGGGACCCAAAAAAAATGAAGATTCCTCTTTCATTCAGAGCATTACTTGATTACTTTATTCCCAAACAGCCATTAACTTTGTACAAATCACAAATCCACCCATCCACCAAGTGCTGCTTGCACATCTGGGTAGGTGTCCTTAAGAGTGGCCTAAAAATACCTGGCGCAATACAGAAGAGAGAGCCAGACTGATTAATGACTCATCTCTTATCAACTCACTCCAACCATTCTCACACAGGCATCTAGAATCTACTGCATGCATCTTCCATAAATATCATCATCAAATTCCTGACATTTACCCTCAACAGGTACTATCATTAATAATTCTCCCCCCCTCTCTCTCTCTCTCTACCAAATCCATTGAAACACATGCAGCTATCACCCAACATCCCTTAACAATGAAACTCCATACTCACAGAAGATGTTTCGCTTCCTCCTCCATCCATACTGCTACATTCTGGAACACCCTTCCCTCCCATGTGTTTCCCAAGGAATACAATGCATGGGTATTCAAATCCTCGTTTCCCAATTCCCTTCCCATACATTAACATACTATATAAGTTGATATACTACATCAAGAATGTCCAAGCAAGGGACATTTTGTGGAAGAGGAAATTTGCACAAAAAGAGGAAGAGGAAATGTGTGTCTAGTTACTTAGTAGAGAGGTGACTTCAAAGAAGAGCTAGTTCATAAAGAACCAAGGATTTTAGGAAAGGGGAGGGCTATCTGTACTCTGGTTGACAGATGGTCTATTTGTAACAGAGAGCACTGCTTACAGTAAATAATTCTACATCTGTTGTAGCTTCACGAATGGGACAGAAAAAAAGTTGGTTAGAGTTCTGGATATTAACGTCCTAGGAAGATAATGTCATTGTCTGGGTAGTCAGATTGTAGATAGGTTTTGGAGAGAGAGAGAGATGACTGAATGCAGCAGAAAACCTTAAGCTAGGGAAGGTTAAAAAAAAAAAATTCTAGATTTGCCATTTTTCTATGGCATGGGACACTGGATGACACAGAGGCACAAGTACTGCTCTTTTGGTGGAAGTAATCATATAGCATGTAGTTTAGGTTTGGCTTTAATATTGCAAGGACAGCTAAAGTTATGCTGCACCAAAACATGTCTCAGCAGTACACAGGGTAATAAATATAATTAATAAGAGTATAAAGAGATATAAAAATCAGTGTAGAAAAAGAAATATAGCAGGTATAATTACAAATGTAAAAGATGTATAAAAATAAGTGTAGAAAAAATGTATAAACCAGGTGCAAAAGATTATCATGTTAAAAGGTTACGTACAGTAAGTTGAACTGATAAAACTAATACAGTATATACAATTTTTATTTTTTTTTATGGAGAGCATCCACAAGAGGTTGGTCAACTTATAGTACGCTAGTACTATCAATGGATGATAAGGAACTAATTCATATTTGATTTTGAAAATCTGTAGGTTTTATTCCTTGGGAAACACGTGGTGGAAGTGTGTTGCAGAGGGCAGCAGAGGAAGGGATGAACAAAGAAGATGAGAAATTTGTTCTGTAGGTTTAGATGAACTGTTAGAAGGTGCTAGTTAGCTGCTGAACATGTTTGGACAGATTTGCAAGAGGGTGGGCGAATTATTGATGCCAATTCTGATGAATAGTGGCCATAGAAATATTTATAGAAAATGCAGGCTGCAGACACAAACACCTGTGCAAAAGTGTGTGGAGTGTATTAGTGAGGTGTCATCATTCAATCTAACTGCTTTTTTCTGTATAGAATAAAGCATTTTCATAGAGCTCTTAGGGACACCATCCCAAATATGAAAGCAGTATTCAATGATTGAATGGATTTGTGATTTGTATATGGTTAAGAGCTGTTCAGAGTTCAAGTAACACCTCAAGCAAAAGAGAAAGCCAAATTTTTTAAATGCAGAGGAGGCAATAGATATGTTTGTGCTAAGAGAGAGAGAGGTTAGAATTATTCCGAGAAGGTGAATTTCATCGTGAATAAAGATTTGAGTAATGTCAAGGATAAGAATGGAAGAACAGGTTTCTGTTTTTGTGGGAAATAATGCGGAGCTGTGTTTTGCTGGCATTGAAGTTGATAATGTTATCCAAATCCCATTGATGAATGCTTTGAAGATCGAAATTTAAGGAAGTAGAGGTTAGATGTCTGGAGGCTGTGATGATTTGTGCTTTGCAGGGTTTGTGAAATGAAGAGGAGGAGGAGGAGGAGGAGTGAAATGTTGTGTCATCAGCAAAACTGTATACTGGATTGGCAGTCAGCTGGAGTAGATCATTTATATATAGAAGGAAGAGAGTGGGAGAGAGAACAGAGTCTTGTGGGACCCCAACATTAGTTGTATAGACAGAAGGAACCATCCACCATCACTTTAAGTGAGCATACAGCCAGAGAGCTGGCTACCCAAATGCAGAAGTTGGGGCAGACCGAATGATGGAAGTTTTCCTAAATAGGCCTTTGTGTCAAACTCGGTCAAAAGCTTTGGAGATGTCAAGAGCAATTACTTGAGATTTGTCAAACCTTTCCAAGGGGTTTGTCCAGAGATGGGTGACATATGTAGATCCCCTGTTGCTCGACTGTCACAGAATCTATACTGTTGATCATTTATTAGATGAGAGTCTTCAAGGTAGTATAGGAGTTGGCTATTGATGGTTCTTTCCATTACTTTAGAAAGAATTGAAGTGAGAGAAATTGGACAGTAGTTTGAAGGTAAGGATTTGAGGTTGCATATGGGCTTGTTTCCAGACTGCAGGATAGATACTGGTAGAATAAGAAAGTGTAAATAGGTGGCATAAAGGATAGAGTCAGCTCTGGTGCACAAACCTTTAGAACAATTAGAGGGATGCCATCAAGGCCAGGAGATTTTTTTGTATCTAGTTTGAGCAAAATTTTTCTGATCTCTTTCTGGCAAAAGATCAAACTCAGCATTGAGTGTTGGAAGTAGTTGGAGAACATTTACCATGATCAGCTATGCAAGAGTTGCAGGAGAAGTAGGAAGTCAGAAAGTTGGCTTCCTACTTCTTCCTTGCATCTTGCCGTTTGGGCGAGATGCAAGTTTCTTGCTTTTAGCTCTCTCAAAATTAGTTTTCGATGTGGTTATAATTTTCTTGCAGCTATTCTGGGCTTTGGTGTAGGCTGTGTAGGAAGATGGAGTTTTGGATGAAGCCAGTTATGGTATGCCTGACTCTTCTTTCATACAGTCTTGGCAAACTTGTTAAAGAACCAAGGATTAGATAGGGGATGAGAATTGTGAGAGGGTGGAGGGGGGATAAATGTTTCCATGCTGATCAGTATTATTTTGATGATTTTTTCTGCACATAGGTTTGGTTTGGGTGACCAGAAACAGTAACATGACCATGGAAATGAGGAGTATAAGTTGAGGAGATAATCCCACTTGGCTTTCTGCTAATACCATACAATGCATGGATGTGTTTGTGTATATATTGCTCCATGGGGGGAGAAGAGATCTGAGATCAGACAACATTCAGAGTGTACTTAGACAGGCACTGGTACAGAAGAGGTCCAAATTTTTGGGGAGTGGTTAGGATTGTCTGGTATTTTGATGGGCATGTGGACAATTTGTGTGAGATCATTAGTGATTGCAAAAGTCTTGGCCTTTCTACCTGCTTGATCTGTGTAGCTAGCACAGACTTCACTGTTTGGAGAAGATCAACATTTAAGGAAAGGTGATTGAAGAGCTCAGGGTGGTTGTTGGCATTAGGAGAGTGGTAGAGACAGCATATGAATTGGGTAGAATAGGGCAGGGTGATTTTTAGCCAGTCAAAAATTGGGAGAATTCAGGTTGGATACTCTCTAGTATCATATATCAGAGTGAATATATGCACAGACCCCACCTCTGAGGCAAAAGGAGTTAAAGACTGTGTAATTAGCAAAGCAGAGATGGGGTAGTGTTTGAAGAGGTTGAGATTTGAGTTTTTGTCAGGAAGAGTAAGTGAGGTTTTGCAGGCTGAAGGTAGAAGTAAACATCATTAAGGTTAGAATGAGGCCATGAATATTTGTGAAATGGATCTGGAAGGCTCTGTGAAGTTTGTTTTTGACACGTGTCCCATATTTCCTATGCAGTATTTGGGATCAGGTTTTAACATTGGTTATTTACAGAGTTTGAATTTCTCAGTAGTATCCCTTCTTTGTAAATGATTGTTCATGTTTCTTTTCCTCTTTGCAATTTCACTTCCAGTTCCTTTCTTAATTGCTACCTATTTTTGCACTGTGCATATATCAGATCTGGCCAGGCTCATATATGTGAAGCTGGGTTGGTGCTTTCTGACTTGCTGTTCACAGCTGATCAGCTTGCCGGAGTATCACAGGTCACTTTTATTAAGCGTAGGAAGTTCATTCCATCTCTCTGTGAAATCGTAGGCCTGAAATGATGACACATGATGCTGATTTTGTGTTGCGTCAGTTTCCAAATGGAAGTTTAGGATGATGGTGTTGTACTTCTTATTTTCTGCCTTGATTGTGTCTTGAATTGATGAAGCAATAAAATCGCAAAGCTTGCTGGCATTGTCTGCGGTAGGCATGTTAGCTCTGAGATGCTGAATTGTGAATTGCTTCGAGTTTTTTTTTTTTTTTTCTATTGTATCAATTTTCCGGGAGAAGATTTTGTCAAAGCCATTCTTCAGTTCTGGAAACAGCCAAAAGTTTCAAGAGTAACGTATGGTGAATACAGGGAATCGTCCAGTTTAATGATCAATTGTTTTAGCCAGAAACTCGTGGACAGTTATTACATCATGTGCAGGGGCACTGTTGTGAGCTTGTGGCCACCCAAGTTCTTTTGTTATCAATAATGTATTCCTATCCCTCTTTAAACCTCTTATGCCAATCAAATACACAGACATTTTCATGGATCATCATCATAAGCAGCCCTTAACATGTCTAAGGTTTCACTTGTACTTTTTCCTGCACAAAACTTAATGTTATGTGCTTGTGTAAATTCAGTTCACTCATTTTACCATCAAAAGCAACAAGCATGTACATGCAAACTTTATCATAGCTCTTGTAAACTACTGGCTTGATTGTTTTGGTAAGACTTAAGGCAACAGCACAGACATGCCCAAACATGCAGTCACATTGTTCTACCTGACTTTCCATACTATAAAGCCATTTCAGGAAGTTAAATTAATGTACAAGCTGTGACAGTTATGTATATTGTACAAAAAAGTTGGTAGCAGTGGGATTTACATACCAGTGCATAAATCCCACTACTACCAACATAGAAATTACAGGAAATTCAAACTGCAAATGCAAGCCACCTGAAAATATAAATTCCCTAAATACTTACTGGAAGCAAAATTAACTGAAATTCTAGATAAAAACCAGTAGCTGGAGACCTGAATGCCAAATGCACAGCCTGGAACAATAGAACTACAAACCGAAATGGTAGAACCCTCGATAACTTTACTGCTACCAGGAACATCATGATTCTAGGACCTTCATATAACCCACGTACTATGTGGCAGGACTATGCTCTGATACGAAGGTGGTCTGAAAAGTTCTCGGCCTAACAATGAAAAAACGAATTTATAATTTCAAAATTATTTTTATTTTTCAATATAATCTCCCTTAATACTAATACTTAATATTCCAGCGATGCTCTGGCACCATTATCCCATCCCTGTAGTGGTTCTTAGTAAGATCTGCAAAATACCCTTCTACAGCCCCAATCACCTCTTGATTTGAAGAAAAACATTGACCAGCAAGGAAGAGTTAGTTTTGGGAAGAGACTGAAGTCAAAGGGAGCCAAATCTGGTGAATAGGGTGGATGTTCCAACAATTCATAGTGCAGATCCCTTAATTTTCCCATTGCCAAAACACCTTTGTGGGCAGGTCATTGTCCTGATGAAAGATGATTTTTTTCTTCTGCAAACTGGGTCTTTTCTCACAAATTTTTTCGTCTAGTCTGGTTAAATGATTGGAATATTCCCTGATTATTGTTTTACCCTTTTCAAGATAAGTAATAAACAAAATGCCTTTAGCATCCCAAAACACCGATTCCATGACCTTTCCTGCTAATGGAACCGACTTTATCTTCTTTGGCACTAAACAACCAGCTTCTGTCCACTGTTTTGATTGCTATTTGGATTTTGGTGTGTAATGGTGAATCCATGTCTCATCCATAGTAATAAATTGATGCACAAAATCAGTTTTATTCTTGTTAAACGCTTCGAGCACTGTTCAGAGATTTTCATGCGAGCAAGTTTTTGATCTGCTGTGAGCAAGCATGGCACCCATCTTGTGCAAAGCTTTTTCATTTGCAATTCTTCATGGAAAATATAGTCAGCAATTTCACACACTTTGCCTCGCCGGTCATCTAATACCATATTGTGCACTTGATCAATGATTTCTGGTGTTGTTACACTTTTTGGACATCCTTCATGTGGATCATCTTCAAGGCTGGTACGGCCACAAAACAGTGGACAGAAGCCATATTGTGCCCATAAACTTTTATGAACTTTGAATGAATTTCTTTTGCCATTAAACCTTCTTTTACAAAGAATTTTATAGCCGCACAATGCTCAATTTTATCCATTTCAAGGGATGCAGACAACACTTTTGCTTCAGACAGCTGTATAAAACAAAGTACTTAATAGAAAATTTGCAATTTCACATGGATGCTTATGACAGATGTACCAATTTAGAAAAAAAAAACAAAAAAAATCATGCCAATAGTGTTGCCATCTATGGTCGAGGCCGAGAACTTTTCAGACTACCCTCGTATAGCAATACTACAAAATATAATGACCTCAGGTGTAACCATAACCCAGTTTTACTCCAACTAGTCTCACTACATGAATATATCCCAGATTGGCTTTCAACCTTCAATGGAAAAAAAATAATGATTACTTTGCACAAATCTGTTGGCCCAGTTCCAACAATTGATTCAAAGGAAAACATCGACACTTCAATTTCAAGTTTGCAAAAGCAGATAACTTCATTAGGAGCTGCCACCACAGATATGCCATGATCAAGCTTCAAATGATTTTTGGAAGAGATTAAAACTCTCATCTGCAGAAAGAACACAAAGTGCCAATACCACAGAATGCTGTCCACAGGACACCAGCAAGTGCACAAAAGTGCTACAAAGTTCAGTATGCACTTTAAAATTTAAAAATCAGCAAGACCAGAGTGGCTGTATTGATGAAACTGGATGTAGTCCTTGTGTTCTGAAATTATGATATTTACTGTCCTGCCTGTTTGGCCAAAGTAGGACAGCTTACAGCTGCAAGGGACCTGGTATATACCAGGTAGGTCTGGGGGGGGGGGGGTTAGTCTTTAGTAGAGTGGATAAGGGATGCCAATTTTTTATATGGTCTGTAACAAGAAGTTAAGTCATGTTTTTTTAGGATTTTTGTAATTTTTTCAGAGGTGCCTCGGATAGGGTATGGTGATGGATTTAGAGTAATCCTTGTTGTGAGGTGGGGGGGGGGATATCACTATTTGCATGCTTGATGGAAAGCAGTCGACATAACTTTAATATCAAAATATATTAAAACACTTGAATAACTTTAATATGATAAGCAGCACAATTCCCACTAAACTATCACACAATAAGACTTCTGCTGCCTAGGAAAAATAGCTAAGAGGCTTATACTAATAAGACTAGAAAGTCTTATTAGAAAGTCGCTAAGAACTAAATCTGATCCCTGATAAGTAGTTTGGATTCCAGTAGAACCATTCTGCCAAACCACAATTTTACAGAATCATGGAAAACATCAGCTTAGGATACCAATGGAAGCAGCATAGAGGGGCAATCTTCCTGGATATTGCCAGAACATTCAACAAAATATAGCACAATGGATATCTTTTCAAGCTCCTGGAGGGCAAAATCCCACTAGGACTGGTAATTGCCTCAAACTTGCCAAATTCTGCTTCAGTGATCGCAAACTGCAAGTAAAGCTGCATTGAATCAGATCTTCTGAATTCAGTATCACAGCAGGTGTCACCCCCCCAATCCCAGTTATCGCCTCTGCTCATCACCATCTATGCCTGACATCCCATGCTCAGCTGCCACCACAACAGCCCCCTACATGCAAATGATACCAAAATAATGGTATGCTCCTTCTGACCTCAATTAGCAATTAGAAAATTGCAAAATGCAATCTCAGAACCAGAAATAAAATGGTTAAAAAAATGGTGAACTGATGCCAATGCAGATAAGAGTGCTGCAGTGCTATTCACAAGAAGACAAGTATTGCTGCAGGGCAACGTGGCAATGTTACATAATCCCATTCCATGACAACCAGTAGCCAAATATTTTGGAATACAACTAAATAGAGGGCATCACTTTATGACTCATGTTGATCATGTTCACTCAAAAGCAAATAGGACACCAGGACAGCTATATCGATTACTCAACTAGTATAGCTGGCCAAGCAAAGAACTTACATGGCTCACCTGCTTGGAGTCACAGAACAAATTCAAATATTAACAAACTACAGATAATTCAAGACAAATTTTTACAAATAGCATTTTAATGCACCATGGTTCTTGAAAACATACCACTTCATCACAGAAGCAAGTATCCCTGAGATCAAACTTTCCTATATAAAAGGGCTGCAAAATTGTTTGCAAATGCTGCTATACATACAAACCCATGAATCCACCAAGCAGCAGCCTACAGTGAGCATGACCCAGCCAATAATGAAGAAGTAAGTGTTTTAAACTCACTGACAGAAGTCCAACTTAGGCAAGCCAAAGGCTCGATATCTCGAGTCCCTTGTGATCTACAACCTAGCATTAAATTAAACAACAAACAAATATCCCTTGACAAACATCCAAAAACCACACCAAATAATTAGTTTTAAAAACTTAGTGCCATTAGCCCACAATGGGTGAGCCAAGTGTTCGATAATCATCCTTAATTCATCAATTTCTTTGCACATTCGATAAAGGGATAAGGGACCACAATCAATCCATCATGTCAGAACAGTGATTAATAACCTTGGTATCATACATGGGTCTTACTCTCACTAACGAGACCTCAATAAAGTTTGAAGCTAGTCTGTGAAGTATGCACTTCTGAAAGAAAGTGTACTTGGGGTACAAAGGCAAATGATGTAAAGTCATTAGTGTCTATATACAAGTAGCACAATTGTGAAGATACTTCATGCACAAACTTTGCATGAAACAACAAAAGGATGACAATGGAATAAGAGCTATTTATTAACTTTGTATCCTGCAGAGGTCTTATAGTTAGTAGCATCATTCATAAACAAACTTGGTTCTCACTTATTATATATTTGGTTTTTATCCTTTATCCACGTGTGAGCAAACAAAGTTTGCGCCTGAAGTACTTTTAGGACTTAATGCATAGCATTATAGATGTCCACAAGGAGATGTGCTTTGCATTATGGGATACTAAGGCAAGTGATGAGAACTTATACCACCTTTACCACGAGTTGCCCCAGTCCTGAAAGTACTTCAGGAGCAAACTTTGTTTGCTCACACTTGGATAAAGGATAAAAACCAAATATATAATTAGTAGCATAGTCAAGTGAAAAAACTTCCATAAACTTGGTTCTCTTCATATGAACCAAAAAAGTAACCAACAGATCATGCAATGATAAGCAGTAAACAAAAGACATGTAAAAGAAACTGTACACACACACACACGCACGCACGGACAGAGGAAGAAAGAGAGAGAGAAACTGATGCAGATACTTCGAGCTAACCTCCTGTTAAATTGAGAAATGTGAACAGAAATTAAATGAACAGGAATTAAAAATTAAACATATGGAGGCAACATGCAGAAAAGATAAAGCAGGATATACAACATTCAGTTCCATAATTATATCATAACGATTACATAGTTGTAATATTTATGTGTTTTTTGTGGTATTTTAATATTTTCCTAACAAATGTTGGAGTGTGAAAATATTGATTGTCAACTTTACAGAAGCAACACTGATTATCCCCAATGATGACTGAAATATATATGATAATTATTTTCCTAATCTGCATAGATAGTATTGCGTAGCACATGTTCAAGAGGGGGATACCTCTGTAGCAGGGGTGGCCAACTATGCATCATTTTGGAGCCAAAATAATTCTAGTAAGACTTAGAAGAGCCACAACCTTTGACCAATGCGATGTTATGTGAGTAAGTAAGTGTGCACATGGCGAGGTTGTAACGAGCTTGTAAGAATTGCTTTGACTAATTATGCAGATAATTTTAAGGAGCTTACTAAGAAAATGGATACAAGGAAGGCCTATAATAGTAAACAGTAACTAAAATTATTTCAATTGTTCAAAGTAAACTTCATTTAATGTGTTTTGAATTAAACTTTTTTCATTGCAGTAATTTTATTAACCCTGTTTCTCTCTCTTCTCTCTTTTTTATTTTGTTCCTCTTTTTTTGTTGTCTCCTCTTCTCTTTTTGTTTATTTTTTCCTGGTAGATCGTAAAGAGCCATATGACGAATGGCTTGTGAGCCACGTTTTGGCCACCCCTTCTCTATTACTAGCAGTACTTTTATTTGTAAAATAACTAGTACAATCAAATAACTATGGTGCTAGTATTCATTTTATGCTAGCATGAAAAATTAAAAATTAAAAGGATATGAAAAGAAAACAAAAACGTTATTTACTGATTTTTACTTCATAATGTTTTTGGAATATGAACAGCAAATTAGGTATATCATTTTAATAAAAATATTATATAGCAAATACAAAAAATAGTTTTAAAGAGCAAATATCTTAATAAGCATAGTGAAAAATGTAAATTATTATTATTATTATTATTATCTCAGGCAATTCCAAGGAGTCGACAGACTCATCGAGAAAGGCCCTAACATCATGTCAAGAACAACTATTCGACATTCACACAGTATCTATCATACCTTGCCTTGAACTCATTCACGGTCGCAGCACCCACAACATACTCTGGCGGCTTATTCCACTCATTCACCACTCTCCAAGTAAAAAACCTAGCTATAACACCCTTGTTAACCACATTCTTACCCAGCTTCCATGCATGGCCCCTAGTCCTCCCACCACCAGTCCTATTTTCAAAAATATCTTCTGGATTAATCTTATAGAAACCCTTTAGTAATTTGAATGTCTCAATCATATCACCCCTTTTCTGCCTATTGACCAATTTTTGCAACCCACAAATCTTCAACCTATTCTCATAAGGTTCATTCCACAGACCTGTATCATCTTGGTCACTCGTCTCTGGATCCTCTCCACTTCCTCCCCATCACGAAGAAACCCTGGCGCCCATAACTGGGCACAGTAGTTCAGATGGGGTCTTATCAAGGCTCGATACAGAGGAACAATAACTTGTTTGTCTCTGCATGTTAAAGTATTTTTCAGAAGCCAAAATAAGCCAAATCATTTTCCAAGCAATTTGGCTTATTTGCATAATAGATACATGTGTAAAAAATTACTGGATATTACATGTACCACCTCAGTATGTCACACATCACCATTAAGAAAGGTGCCAGTATTTCATACCATTGCATGCAAAAGTACTGATTACTGTTAATTATTAGGTCTCCTGTTTTTAAAAATAGGACATAATATGATTGTATTCCAATCCAGCCATATTATGTCTCTAGGACATAATATTAGCTTGATAAATTCATAAATTTGTTTTTCAAATTGTGTTCCTCCAATTTTAGTTTGTTTTTTTTTATTTGTTGGCTGCCTTATTATTTTTTAGTGTTTTAATAACATTTTCCTCTTCAATTAGACATGGTTCCTTTATGTTATATTGTTATTTGTGGGTTCTTCACCATTTCCTTATAAACATTATATCTCAGGTGTAAGGTTGTTATTTAGTGTTGGCGATTTGTTTAGTAGTCTTTCAAAATACTGTCTAAATTCCTGAGCAAAACCAGTCTGGGTAGTGACCCTTCCCATAATGCATAACATTATACATGTCTGCAAGGATATGTGCTTTGCATTATGGGATGCTAGGAGAAGTGATGTGAAGTCATTAGTCTCTATATATGAGTGAAGTAACCCACTCGTGAGGTTACTTCATGCACAAACTTTGTGTGCTTACACTTGGATAAAGAATGAAACCAAGAATATAATTTCTTGGCATCTTTAATTTATAGTATAACCAAGTGGAAAAACTTTCAATGTCACAGTCACTTACACATTTTTATTTATTAAAGGCTGATGACTTAACTATTTGTGAACAATGTATCACTGACCATATTATTTGCCATATTCTGGTGAAGTGCCAGCATTTTAATCAATTGAAGAATGTAAATTTTACTATCTGGATGAGCCATATGCATTCAGGCAAATCTTGTCAGACTCCAACAAACTGCATGAAGTGTTTAACTTTTTTTAAAAAGAATTTATACAACACATCTGATCTTAATAAATTTAGTTTAATCCTTTATCCAAGTGTAAGCAAACAAAGTTTGCATCTGAAGTATCTTCAGGACTGTGGCAACTTCTGGTAAAGGTGGATCAAGCTCTAATCACTCCTTGTCTTAGTATCTCCCATAATGCAAAGCACATCTCCTTGCAGACATGTATGATGCTATGCATTAAGGGAAGGGCCACTAACCAGACCAGTTTCGACCTTTATTGCGATCTCGTCAGTGGGAGCCAGACCCAGAGGTAGTGGTAGTAAAGCAGAAGCAATGGAGAAGTCATATTTACCTATACAAGTTGCCAAAAGGTGTCTCACCTAATTATTAAATTACTCTGGATTGAGATCTTGGAAGTTTTTCTCACTTGGTTAGACTATAATAAATTTAGTTTAATCCTTTATCCAAGTGTAAGCAAACAAAGTTTGTGCCTGAAGTATCTTCAGGACTGAGGGAACTCGTGGTAAAGGTGGACCAAGCTCTCGTCACTACTTGTCTTAGTATCTCCCAAAATGCAAAGCACATCTCCTTTCGGAAATGTATAATGCTATGCATTAAGGGAAGGGCCACTACCCAGGCCGGTTTCGACCTTTATTGAGGTGTCAACAGTGGGAGCCAGACCCAGAGGCGGTGATAATAAGGTGGAAGTAATGGAGAAGTCATATTTACCTATACGAGTTGCCAAAAGGTGTTTTACCTTATTATTAAATTACTCTGGATATAGAGAAAGATGTTGGAAGTTTTTTTTCTCACTTGGTTAGACTATAATAAATTTAGTTTAATCCTTTATCCAAGTGTAAGCAAAGTTTGCACTTGAAGTATCTTCAGGACTGAGGCAACTCGTGGTAAAGGTGGACCACGAGTTGCCTCAGTCCTGTCAGTCCTTCAGACGCAAACTTTGTTTGCTTACACTTGGATAAAGGATTGAACTAAATTTATTATAGTCTAACCAAGTGGAGAAAAAACTTCCAACGTCTTTCTCTATATACAGAGTAATTTAATAATAAGGTAAGACACCTTTTGGCAACTCGTATAGATAAATATGACTTCTCCATTACTTCCACCTTATTATCATCACCTCTGGATTTGGCTCCCACTGATGACACCTCAATAAAGGTCGAAACTTGGTCTGGGTGGTGGCCCTTCCCTTAATGCATAGCATTATACATGTCTGCAAGGAGATGTGCTTTGCATTATGGGAGATACTAAGATAAGGAGTGATGAGAGCTTGATCCACCTTTATCACGAGTTGCCTCAGTCCTGAAGATACTTCAAGGGCAAACTTTGTTTGCTTACACTTGGATAAAGGATTAAAATAAATTTATTATAATCTAACCAAGTGGGAAAAAACTTCCAACACATCTGATCTTAAATGTTAATTATATGTAAATTGCTCAGTTTTTTTTTTTAATTTGTTTTCTTGTACATATGTTTACTTATTTAGTATTTTTTTTTATACATTGTGTGCTGCTCTTTTGTAATGGCACAGTATGACCCCTTTTCTGCCCTTATGCCAATAAACCTCATATTTTTTTCCTATTAATTTGTTTTGTTCTGTAATAAAATAAGGAACGGTTCAAATCATTAGAAACTCAGTAATAAACAAAACATATGGGATGAAATGGGTCTATTATTTGCAATTTTTTAGAGAAAGCACAAAATTATGTTAGAATCGATTTAAAAATTGCAGACATCTCAGTCTCTTTCTCTCTTTATACTTTTTATTGTGGCTATGCAATAAGAGCTATTTTCACAGCTTATAACAGCTCTAGAAAAATATGACATAAGTAGGAATGATCAGATCAGATCATAATTTTCAAGCAAGACCATAGCACACAATAAAGAGTAGCATTAACACTTCTCTCTCTCTCTATGTATATATATACATATTTGAAACTGAATCTTGATTCTATCCTAATATATATCACTTCTTATTTACTTATCACTTAATGTCAGACTAAGAAGACAGTTAAGTGAGAAGTATAATTGTTAAAAAAAAAAAAAAATTCAGTTATCTATTGATATAAGAACCTTGCTTTTGCTTATATTTTAATATTATATTTACTTGAAATCTGAAATAAAAAGAACTAAGCTTATCAATAGCACACACACATACAACCAACATAGAAGTGATTTTATTAATTACAGAAGTAGAAAGTGATGGATAAAAATACATGTCTTCAGTAATCTGATCTTAAACACATGATAGAAACTGATAACATATGCTAATAACAGCAGTTCTCACCATTAATTATAAAGGAAAGAATAAAATCATGCCAGTAAGGTTCATGTATGCTAAGATTTACTATTAAAAATTTAATTTTTTATCTTTACATCTCATGAGGAAAGAGGACTCCAAATCAGGATAACATTAAACTGTGGTTCCCTTTTTCAACTGAATTCCACAATATCTACTAACTTAAGTGCTGAATGAAGCCAGGGGCTTTCATATAGAACTTGCAACTTGTATAATTTTCTATTAAAGTTTATTAAATATATGATTAGCTAATTCACAGAAAAACATCCTAATATGCTAGCTATGTTTAGCTGTACAAAGATCTGCTCAGAAAATAATTCAAACTTATTATAAAGGTGAATATATTAACTCAAATAACATCTCTTACCATATTTTACACAGTATTCAATATCAAAATGTGCAGCTGGATAGTGTATGAGTTTTATAACAAGTGAGTTGTTTAATGCTATTAATAACTGTCACCAACAGTCACAATGCAAGTTATCTAAGATTATGTTCCAATTTGCTTAATTTATTATAATTATTATTAGACATCCCTGGTGTCAAAAGAATTATTGTGGAGATTGCATACACACACAAAGCACATCAAACTGTGCCTTAAGTTATTCATTATTTCTGCACTCATCACACTCCTAAGGCAATGCAGATTAATTATTAATATATTACTAAAGGAGAATTCATAACCATTTAAGAAAAAAACCTTAGAAAAACAGTAAAACATATATAAATCATCAATGATAATTTATATATGCTTTACTGTTTATAATTTTACCAAGAAACAAAAATATAAATTATTTTTGTTTCTTGGTAAAATTAAATTAAGGTAAAATTAAATCTTTTCAATAATATATTCAATTCTACAAGCAGAATTTGAATCTGTTATGAATCAACTTAATCTGCATTCAAACAGCAGATATACTGCTATGAATAAAGGCCAACCAGAATATTTACTAAATGAACTTCACATTCTCTTCTCTCTCTCCAGAAATTACATTGCAACAGCAACATCATAAAAGTTACAGAAGCAGGCGATGGAAATGCCACAGAAATTATGGATACTGAAGAATACACATTTAAAATGAATAAGCTTGCTTCAGAACCTGTATGACTTTTCAAACACTGTATACAAAATACTGTATTTCAGTTTCAAGAAAAATGCTTTGAACAATGAGATGGTCTTGCTAAGGGTTTGTCTCTATCTCTACTTCTTCCAGCCAATTTATGTAATCATATGAAAAGCATCATCAAAAAAAAAAAAAAAAAAGGCTGATTTATGATGCAAGTTATATTTGGTCTTTTTTTTAAATTAACACATACTATTTGGATTACAAGACCATAGGTTTAAATACACATGTATACAAAAAGCCTTGTTTCCTAAGTGCTGAATGAAGCCAGGGGCTTTCAAATAGAACTTGCAATTTGTATAATTTTCTATTAAAGTTTATTAAATATATGATTAGCTAATTCACAGAAAAACATCCTAATAACAGAGCCCAAAATATAGTCACAGAAGAAGAAGACGTACGTACAGAACTTTCCTTATATCTAAATCTCTATCACAGAATGGTTATCCTCAAAACATAATCAATAAATGGCTCAGTCTCCAAAAAATAGCTAGAATTATGAAGCCTTATAACATCAGAGTTGTTTTTAAGCCAACGAGTGCCATTAGACAGTTTTTACGATCCCCTAAAGATAACGTAGGTTTCTTCAAATATGCAGATGTTTATTGCATACCATGCATGTGTGGACTATCCTACACAGGCCAAACTTTGAGAAGCCTAGAAATTAGAAAGAAGGAACATGTGGAGATCAGAGTTGTTTTTAAATCAACGAGTGCCATTAGACAGTTTTTACGGTCCCCTAAAGATAACGTAGCTTTCTTCAAATATGCAGGTGTTTATTGCATACCATGCACGTGCATGTGGACTATCCTACATAGGCCAAACTTTGAGAAGTCTAGAAATTAGAAAGAAGGAACATGTAGGAGATGTCAATCATAACAGAATGGACACCTCAGGATTGGCACATCATTTCTCAACTTCAAACCAAGCAATAGTAGATTGGGATAACAGCTCCATGCCATATATAGAAGAGGATTACAATTGTCATATTTTTAAAGAAGCTGCAGTAGTCCTATGAACAGGATGTAACCTCAATCGTAACCAAGGGATTATATTAAAAGATATGTGGAAAAATCTGATCAACTCATTAAGTTCAGCAGAGCTACATTACACCAAAAATCATGTTACGAGACTTTGCAATAATGACTGACTCTTCACGCTTCATGCGTATCGTGTCACGCGAGCTTTCCAATTTGGTCTAACTGTTGTTAACCATTACTGAATTCCTTTTTTTTTTTTTGCATTTACTAGTAGTTTTTTAACAGTCTTCTAGTCTTGACAAAGCTAGTCAGTTACAGCTAGCAAAACTAGTAGATGGTTTTTTTGTATATATGTGTATTAAAACCTATGGTCTTGTAATCCAAATAGTATGTGTTAATGGCTGATTTAGTTATGAAAAATACAAAGCAACATTTGATAAAATGCATATTACAACTTAGCATTAAAAGCTCATGATGTGGCAAAATATCAAAAGCTTTTGCAAAATCTAAGTATGCTACAATATATGCACTCCTTCCCTGCTATCAAACGTCACCTTGTTATAATACCTAACCAAATTTGTAAAACATGATTTCTCTTTAACAAATCCAAGGTGACAATCACAGAGAATACTGCTGTATCAGTCCATCTCTATATCCTAGCTATCACAGAGCTTTCAACAATACCTCAACCATATTTCCAGGTATATACAGATTGGCCCATAATTTGTAGGCACAGCCTTATCATTGCCATTGTGATGTGGAAGAATTTTACCTTCTTTACCTGTGCTGTTGCAAGGCTCAGACAGCTATGCCAAGGCTCCCACCTGAAAACCTTAAAACATGGTAATTCCTCATATACCTCCTGCTCATTGACATATAAACCACTTCCTATACACTTGAGCTTCTTATGATTTCACACTGATTAGGATGAAACACTGAATGATTGTTCACTGAATACTTAAACTATGTTCTCTGCAGCAGTTACCATTCTGCTATCTTCAACCATTAACATCACTTACCATAATCATTTTTCCTTCCACTTGCCACATATCAGAAAAACTCTAGGATTTTTCTTGGCCTGATTTGCCAATTTTTGCTGTCCTTACCAAATGAGTTCCTTCCTCTGGCTTGATCTTTATATTCCTAGTGCAATTATATGTTACCATTATTCATCTTGTGCTGCATCTAGAGTACTTTCTTCTTCCAGATTTCATGCTTCATTCATTCATCCATTCATCCTTATTCAGCATTTTGATCTTCGGAATATATCTGCACATCGATGTTAAATATCTTTTGGTCAGTTCCTGTGCAGTATTTATCTCCTTCCAGCTTAACTCCTCATATGTCAGCAGGGCTGGATTTACACAGAAGCTAGAGAAGCTATAACTTAGGGTCCCCATCTCAGTATAGAATAACTTATACTCAGATAAAATTTACTCAGTGGCAAGGGCTCTTAAAAATTACAACTCAGGGGCTACAACAACATTAAATTCAGTCCTGAAAGTGAGATTCGTTTATTCACACGACAACAAATGCAAATGAAACAATTTTAAGTAACTAATATATTAATAAAAATATTTTACTACAAGCATGTGAAAGCATAATCAGTATATTCTCGTAGACAAGCTTATACGTTGGTTATGCATTACTAAATCACTTAAGGAATTGACAATGTATATAAGAATATAAATTAAATTACACTTTAATAAATTATAAATAATAAATTACACTTTATTAAAGTGTAATTTAATTTATATTCTTATATATGTTGTCAATTCCTTAAGTGATTTAGTAATAATCAGTAAAAGCATTAGAACTCAAGATTATATCAAGTCCTAATAATAATACTTTAATGAATGAGACAACAGGAGAAGATCAAGCAGGATTCAAACCTGAAAGGTCTACTATAGACCATATTTTTGCAGTTAATAACCTGGTTTACAGTTTTATTGACTTCAAACCAACATTTGATTCCACTGACAGGAACAAAAAATTTTAAAACGATAAACATTTTAAAATCTATGACATTAGATTCAGAACTACAAACCTTTATTATGAATTATTATAAAGATACCAAAGCAACTGTCAAATTTAATAAAATAAAAACAGACAAATTCGAGGTAGAAAAAGGAGTCATGCAGGGTTGCTCACTCTTACCAAATTTATTTATTATCTATCTCAAAGAAATATACAAATCCATAGCTGAAGAATCACATTTACAAATAAATGGCATGAACATTAACCATATTAAATATGCAGATATTATTATGCTTGCAGAATCTAAAGCAATTGGAAAAAACAATAAAAATCTTAAATGAAGAATGCAAAACTTTTGGAATGAAAAATCAATCTAAGCAAAACTAAAACAATGAAAATATGAAGAGGTGAGGAAAAAATTTCAACTTAGAAAATCACATACTTCAACAAGTAAGGCAATTTACATATCTTGGCAGTCTCATTACTCACAACCACAACAACACAGAAACACTAAAATAAAGATTTATAAGGCTTTGTTTACGACAGGCTGTTGCATAAACTGGAGAATATGGGATTGGAATACAATCTATTGACTTGGATGATTGACAGACAGATATCAAAAAGTGGTATACAGCGGGTGTGAATCTGCCAGATTTAAAGTAACCAGTGGTATACCTCAGAGTTCAGTCCTTGGGCCATTATTGTTCAATCTATACATTAATGACATCAAGCGGGGTCTATCATCAGATGTGCAATTGTTTGTTGATGATGCAAAGATAGGCAGAGCAATCAGGGGTGCTACTGATATTCAGCAATTACAAAATGATTTGAATAGACTGGAAATCTGGGCAAATGAAAACGGCTGTCAATTTAATGTTAGTAAGTGTAAAGTTATGCACTTTGGCGTGATTAGAGTTCCAGCAGCATATTATATTAGCGAGGTTATGCTACAAGAAGCTAAAGAGGCAAGGGATCTTGGTGTATTTGTGAATAAAAATTTAAAGTTGAAAGGTCACATAGCAAAAGTTGCAAATACAACTCAGAGAATAATTGCTATGTTGAAGCGAACCTTGACATGTAAGGATAAGGAAGTAATTTTGCCTCTTTATAAGGCTTTGATAAGACTGCATCTGGATTACTGTGCACAGATTTGGTCTCCCAGTTCCAAGGGGATAAAGAAGCTGTGGAAAGGATGCAAAGAAGGGTTACAAAGATTATATCTGGATTATGGGATTTAGATTATGAGGACAGATTGCAAGCATGTAGATTGCAGACTCTGGTTAACAGGAGAAAGAGGGGTGATAGAAGTCTATAAACTTTTGAATGGGTGTTATAGCATTTCAAATGATGAAATTTTTTGTTATATGGAAGATGGGGAGAGAACACAGGGGCATCCAAGGAAGTTAAGGTTGTTCTCAGTCAAGAAAGGGGTAAGAGCTAGGTTTTTCTTCCAGAGAGCAGTGAGTGAGTGGAATAACTTGCCCTTAGGGGTAGTGAGTGCATCTAGTGTAAATGAATTTACGGGAAGATAGGATAGCTGGGGTTGGGTAACAGCATCCCTTGACGAGTCCTTGACTCCCTGGAGGTCTCAGATAATAATAATAATAATTAACAAAGGATGGTCTAATATGAATAAATTAAACAAAATATGGTAAAATAACAGTATTTCAAAAAGCCTCAAATTTAAAATTTATAAAACCATTATTATATCTACAGCAATGTATGGAGCTGAGACTTGAACACTCAATCAGAAAGAAATACAGAAAACTGAAGCATTCAAAATAAAATGCTTAAGGACTCGCTGGTCAGAACACAAAACAAATAAGCAAGTCAAACACAAATTAAACTGTAGAGAAGATAGCATAGCTATAATTCTTAAACAGCAATTAAGATGATTTGGATACCTCCATTTAGTAAGGCTGTATCTTTAATCATTTTAATATCATAAAATCTTGGATATCCAGAGCACACAAATTTTGTTCCTCTGAAGAATCTTTAAAACAAGAACTGGAAATTATTAAAGATACAGCCTTACTAAATGGATATAATCCAATAACAATTCAAAAAATTATTAGCCACCCTACACATCAACCCAGACAAGAAGCAGCCCATAGAACTTCTATATCATATATCAAAGGCATCTTTGAATGTTTGTCAAAAATTATGAAGAAATACACACTCTCTGCTACTTATAAACCAATAAACCAAATTCACACTTTGTTATCTTCTCCAAAAGATAAACTCTCACTACTGATGCTACCTGGCATATACAAAGTGCAATTTCTTGTAACTTGTCTTACTATGGACAAACAGGAAGATCTGTAAATAAACACATTTCTGAACATCAAGACCACATCCGTCTTGTCAAACTTCACAATCTGTTCTCGCACAACATAGAGTTGAAAATGCCAACCACAGGATCCAATGGCAATACACCAAGCTACTACATCGATCCATATATAAACATGAGTGTTTGTATAAAGAAGGTGCTGAAACCTTATGTCACAGACCCAATCTTAACCGTAACGACTGTCTCACTGTCCCAAAAGTCTGCGAAATTGTTATCCTCAGCAATAAAAAATAAATTTATCAGTTATATTTTAATTTAATTTAAGTACAGCCCAATCATTTTTAACCCTTAAACATGCTACTGTATACACAGAGGGATTCCAATGTAAGCATGTGCAATGCATTTTTTTTTAATATAATTCCTATTGTTGTTTAATAACTGTACTGATGATGTCTTATGATACTTAAGATGAAATATTTACATATTATTAAAAAGTTAATTACTGTGGCATACGTGTAAATTTATAGTTAGGTATTAAACCTGATATCAGAATTGGAGATTTTAATATATCAGCTCTTTACTATATGAAGATGTTGTTATACTCCTAAATAAATTCAGTAGACGAATGCAGGATTCCCTAACTAAATTGAATGATGGCTGTAATAAATTTGGTATGAAAATCACCAATAAAAAGCTGATGAAAATAGGCAGAGACAATGAAAACATCAACTGCATCCTAAATGGAGAACCTATAGAATAAGTAAGTAAAGAACAAGTATTTAGGCTCAATCTATAGTGAAGATGGCAATTTAAATATCAAAAAAGACAACAAAATTAACAAAGTTGGAATGGTAGAAAGTAAACTGAATAAATTTATATGGAATAAGAGAAATATCAGTCAAAACACTAAACTTGCTGCATAAAAGACAGTGTTCTAACCAGTTTTAACTTATGGATTTAAGAGCTGGATTAGAAATAAATAAAACACTTGATCAAAGAATGGAGGTCGCAGTTCAGAGAGTTCTGAGAAAGATTAGTGGAGTGAACAGATAGTATCAATGGCAGTAACAAATTAAAAAGGAGGATATTAAGAAGCAACACAATGTTAGCATTCAGGGATATGGTAGCAGAGATAATTTCTGGTGGTACTGTTTTTTAAACAGAATGGGAAAGGAAAAAGGTTAGAAAAACAAGTTTTTTTTTGCCAGAATGGAAAAGCCCCAAAGGAAGATCAAGATGTCTTCTAAGGTACAGTAAGATGTACCTTAGAAGACAGTAATATGACAAGATAATATTGGAGTCTTAACAGATTAATTTGGAGAAAAATTATTGATAGCAAGTTAGTAATGATCTAAATTTTTCATGGAGTACTATCAGGAATTTGATGGTGAAATTAATATTACTAACATTAATATTAATCAAGTTCAAAAGCAAGAGAAATGACAATGAATTCAAACAGCAGTGGTAAAATATTTGCATTAATTTATTTGATTAACCCTAATTGTCTAATTTACCATGGTTCTCATGTGAATAAAATGCTCAGTATGTCCTCTTTACTGAGAGAATCAATTAATGCATCTAATGTCTACCATTTTGTAATGAAGGAATAAAAATTGAAGCCACTTTTGTTTGTTCATGTACCACTTCTAATTAAGCTCTTGGCAGCATGGTTCTCCACTTCTTACCTTGTGAATTTATAAAGATCTGGGAAATATTTTCTGCCTGTATACAGTGCTGTATGTCCTTCATATAGTGATGACTGTACTTATTGCTCTCAATTTCATTCAGTGTCTTTTGGTTTGAGTACTTGTTTCCAATTTTTTTCCTCTCCAGATATATGCATCATTTTTAGTAACCAAAGCTCTAGAGACTTGCTCAACTTATTTTGTAAGAAATAGTACTGTAATCAGTACTTTTTTTCTGGCAGTATGCAACGGTACGCAGTACCAGCACCTTTTTTCTTAAGTTTTTCAAAATTTGCGATTTATTGACAGCAAAATGTATTATAAATATTCCAGTAGATGGTACTGTGTTCACGAATTTAATTTTCAGTTTTGATTACTCATAAGTTGATACCCTGCTTTCCTGTTTCATAGGTTGGTAGGCAACTGGAAACAGGAAGTTGTGTTCACTTCCGATTGCTTCCAATATCAGTTTATCAGTTCTATATTCACTCTGCAACAGGCAGGTGTTCAAGTGATTTTAAATTAATCTAATTTAAGTCAGTGCAATCATTGTTCAAAATGAATAAAATAAGTAGTTACTTTATGCCAATTAGTAAAAAAAAAGAAGGCTGAAAAAGCAGAAATTGTTGAATCTACTTGTGATCCTGTAAAACAGAAAACTAGCACTGAAAATACACTTGATGAAGAGGATCATGAAACCAAGACTGAAGATCCACGTGGTCAAAGGGAAGAAGATTCTGATAATAATTGTCCTGAATGTTGGACACTTTTACAGAAAAATGACTTCTGTGAGAGAAATGAGTGGCTGTATGTCAAGATGTGTCGTGATGTCGGAAGTCTTGCTGTTGTTAAATTGTGATTAATAAAGTTCTTAAGAGAATTTATTCCTTCATAATTTAACAAAGTGGCAAAATATTCTGGAGGTTGCTGAAGAAGCTTAGGAATGGAGGAAAGAGTGCTGTAAAAGGAGTTACAGATGATAAAGGTGACATGAAAACAGGAGAAAAAGATATCCTTGAAGTATTATTATTATTATTATTATTAAACAAGACCTCATGGAGTCAAAGACTCATCTAGGAGGTCCTTTTATCTCACACACATCTCATCATACCGGGTCTTAAACACATTCAAACTCCTTGCAGACACCACACTCTCAGGCAAGGCATTCCAATCATTCACAACTCTGCACGAAAAAAACCTGCCTCTCACTCCCCTACTCACACCCTCTTTATACAGTTTCCAGGGATGACCTCTGGTTCTCCCCTGATCTCCCACTATTCGCTGTAGAACTTCTCCACCATTGATCCTATAGCAACCCCTTACCAACTTGTAGGTCTCTATCATATCTCCCCTCTTCCTTCTCTCCACTAGTCTCTGCAAATTACATCTTTTCAATCTTTCCTCATACTTGACATTCCAGAGGTCAGAAACTACCTTAGTCAGTCGCCTTTGGACCCTTTCCAACATCTCTTCATCCTTCTGAAAACCAGGTGACCAAATCTGGGCACAATAGTCCATGTGTGGCCTAATCAAAGCCTTATACACGTATGGAGTAATTACTTTGAAAAACTGCTAAATGAAACAAGCAGTGATGACAGCACAGTGATAAAAAAACACTGACCAGGCATGCAGTCAGGAATACATATCCATACTTGAAGTAGAAAAAGCTATCAAAGGCTTGAAATGTGAAAAGGCAGCAGGAGTAGATGATATTTGACCAGAAATGCTGAAGTATGGTGGTATAAGAGTCTTACAGTGGCTGCACTGCATAGTTAAGAAAGCTTGGACAGAGGGACAAATTCCCGATGATTGGAGTAGAGCTCTCATAGTACCCATATATAAAAAGGGAAATAAAACTGAATGTGAGAATTACAGAGGTATTTCCCTACTGAGTGTTCCTGGCAAGATCTATGCAAGTATACTTGAGAAACGGTTGAGAAGAGTTGTGGAAGAAAAGCTTGGTGAAGAACAAGCTGGATTCAGGCCAAATAGAAGCAGTCAAGATCAGATCTCCACTTTACGACAAATAGTCGAGAAAGCATGGGAATATAACAAAGATCTGTATTTAAGTTTTGTCGATTTGGAAAAGGCATATGACAAGGTGCCAAGAGAGAAGCTATTCAATACGCTGCAGTTATATGGTGTCAATGGAACATTATATCAAGCAATACTTAGTCTTCATTTGAATTGTAAGTCAGCAGTTAGAATTGAAGGACGTACAGGAAGATGGTTTAATGTTAAATCTGGTGTGAGACAAGGATGTACATTATCCCCTCTGTTATTCATTATCTATATGGATCACATTATGAAGGAAAGTGGTATTAAACCTGATATCAAAATTGGAGATGTTAATGTCAGCTCTTTGCTTTATGCGGATGATGTTATACTTCTAAATAAATCCGTTACAAGTCTGCAAGATTCTCTGACTAAATTGAATAGCTGTTGTAATAGATATGGTATGAAGGTCAGCAATAAAAAGACAAAGACAATGAAAATAGGCAGAATCATTGAAAATGTCAACTGTGTTGTGAATGGAGAACCTGTGGAACAAGTAAAACATTTCAGCTACTTAGGCACGATTTTTACTGAAGATGGTAAATTAAATATAGAAATAGACAACAGAATCAGCAAAGCTGGTATGGTGGGAAGTCAATTGAATAAATTCATATGGAATAAGAGAGAAATTAGTCAGAACACTAAATTAGCTGTATACAAGACAGTGTTCAAACCAGTTTTAACTTATGGATCTGAGAGCTGGGTCAGAAGTAAAACACTTAACCAAAGAACTAGAGACTGCAGATATGAGAGTCCTGAGAAAGATTAGAGGCATGAACAGATGGCATCAATGGCAATATCATATTAAAAATGAGGATATTAGGAAAGAACTTGACATTGTCAGCATCCAGGAATGTGTTAGCAGAGCTAATCTCAGGTGGTATGGTCACTTAAATAGAATGGGAGAGGAAAGATTAGCAAAACAAATGTTCTTTGCCAGGTTGGCAAGAAAACAACCCAGAGGAAGACCAAGATATAGGTGGATTGATATGGTACAAAGTGCCTTAGACGATAGAAATATAAGTTCTGATAATGTTGGAGTCTTGACAAGTAACAGACTGATTTGGAGGAAAATTGTAGATAGGAAGTTAGTAATGATGTAATTTTTTCATGTAGTGCTGTCATATCCTGTTACAACCCTTGAGGGTACATGGAAGAATTTGATGATGATGATTTAACAAGCAATGACCCTATAAAAGAAAATATTAGGATATTTTAAGAAAAGAGAAAATAATTGTGAAAATGTATAAGAAAAGATTGTTATCCCATTATATAAATAGGATACTTGAGCTAGTTGAATTTGGCTGTGAATTTTCTAGGAAAAAACGTTAATGTATAATTGAAATAGTATAATATTCCTAAAATTTAGATAGACAAAGCATGGCTAAATGACTCACATTTTGTTAGCGAGAATTGGGGCTTGATCCAAGGCCAAAGCACAGAATTAAAAGAAGTTGCTGCAAGCATATCATGTGCACATGGCACATGATGAATAAGCAAAAAAGCAAGAAAGCCGACACCAAAAGATACCACATTGAGCGCTGTCTATGCGTCGGGGGGGGGGGGTTATGGAAGGCGCCGATAGGGTGAGGTGATAAATGGGTTAGGACCCCCCCCCCCCAACGAGGCCTTTTTAGGTTCTTTTTCTTGGGTGTGTGGACTTTGCGAGTAGAGGTACAGTTCCAGAACGGGAGAGGAATCTCTGCCCCGATTCCTGGCAGAAGAGAACGGGAAGCGGCACGTATCTCTACAGGAAAGGTTATGTATCACAAACCCGAGGAGAATATCTATATTCTGGAAAAAACAAGGTAGTCTGTGGAAAAGCTCAGAGTCTATGCAGAATGCTTCACATCGAAGGAGTTACTTTAGCCCAAGTATCTCCCCTAGAAAAAAAGGGCATAACCTACAGGAAACGAGTAGGCCTACACATGATCGAGAAATCCCAGATACTTTCACCAGCAAGAAGAAATCATTTCGAGGATCCAGAGACAAGTAAAGAAAGGAACAAGCATAGGAACCCACTGTAAAACGGTATCGTAAAATTTTCTTGTTAATTAATGTGAATGAATGATATGTAATTCAAGATCTGAGGAGTTAAACAGAGATAGAATAGGACTGTAGCATATTATAAACTGTGAAAGGAAATGAGTGTAAATTTAAGAGTGTTATACTAAGGATGTCTGTCTTTAAGGAGCTAATGTTAACTAGATTTTATTAGAGAGGAATTTGAAGAATTTGTGTGTGATATAGTTTGGAGTAACACAATTGTTAATCCTATATGAGTTACATGATTTAACGCTCACATTTGCTGATAATATTTGCACAATATTTTGTAGTATTGAATCAAATTTTACCAAATTTCCATGCACTGTATAAATGTTAGTATTGAATAAACTTTTTGCTTCTTTTAATTCAGTTGTCTGTATGCACTATTCGATGCACCACTTGTAAAATATATGAACCTAGGCAGGAGATTTAAGTAGTGAATTCATAGTCACGATTGTAAAGTTGTTAGTCATTGAGGTATATCTGAGTATCCTCTTGTTTAATATTTCCTCTTTTAAACTAATTGTCCTAAGTGGCGTAGCGTTAACAAATAAATGTCTTAGGACCTTAACAGAAGCTTTGTTGTATTTGGATTTTGGCTCAACCCCGAGGCAATTCCTTTGTACTTAGACAGTAACACATGACACCATAGGGAGAACATAACGTATAGAGCATAATTAACAAAGTAATTAATGAAAAAGGGACACAACTGTCAATAAACACATGGGAATGAAAATTTCAGCAAAGTGGGAAAATGGTAAAATCGGTCGTTTTGGAGAATCTCGTAAACAACAGTTAATGTCATTAAGAAAAAAGATTTATGATCATAAGGAGAGTGCAGCGCACAAAGTGTACCAAAAAATAAAGTCTGAAGCAAAAAACAAAACATTAGAGAAAGTTTTCCTAAATACTTTGTCTCATAATAAAGACGTAACAGGAAAGTGTTTCAAACCGCTTACAAAGTTGCGAGGAAAAATCAATCATTTAACAACTTTGAAGATGAAATAAATTTACAGGAACTTAATGACCTAGACATGGAATATATTCTTCATTCTGCAAATGCTTGCATTAACACTGTGAGCCATATCACAAATGAAATGAGAAAAACATTAATAGACAATATAGTGAACTCTAAGAACAAAATATCATTACTTATTGATGAATCAACAACTGTGAGTAACACAAGAACATTGATTGTTATTGTTCGTGCAGTTCTTCCTGACCTTTCAGCTCCTGTGAGTCCTTTCCTAGATTTGATCGAATTATCTGATGTAACTGCTAGAGGAATTCTAAACTCTTTAATTAGTCATCTTGAATGTTTATGATTATCTGAAGATTACTTAAAGGAGTGTTTATTGTCTGTAACTTGTAATGGTGCAGCCATGTTGTTTGGTTTGCATAATGGTGTAAGGAGGCTAATGCAAGAGAAGTTTCCTAGTGTTATTTTATGGCACTGTGCTAGCCATCGCCTTGAATTGTCTGTTAGTGACACAGTGAACAATGTGGCAGGAGTGAATTTCTTTAAGAGTTTCATGGACAAACTTCATGTGACTTATCATGCTTCACTTAAGAATGCTAGGGAACTACAGAAATGTGCTGCAACTCTAGAACTTCAACTTCTTAAAATTGGCAGAATTTTAAGCACTTGCTGGGTTGCATCTAGCTTTCACACTGTTTCTGCAGTGTGGCAAGACTTGGAAGCCCTCGTCCATCGCTTTCTGGAGGCAAAAGAAGACAGCAGAAAAACAAAACAGATCGCTTTCTTTGAGGGCCTTTTAAGAAAAATAACGTCGTGAGTTTGTTCTTGATTTGGGCCTTATGTGTAATGCTCTCCAAAAACTTAGTGAACTAAGTCTAGATTTACAAGAGAGAAATATTGACTTGTACAAAGCAGACAGGAAGATAAAGAATACAGTTTAACTTTTTGAAGAAAGAATTGAAAATCCTGGTCCGTACTACAGTATTTCTCTTCAAAGTCAGAACATGAAGCTCAAAGGGATTGAGCTCCACAAAAATGAAAGACACAGTCCTGCAATAAATTAACGTGCTTTCTATAAAAGTCTGAAAGAGGCTGTTGGAAAGCATCTGCTTAGGAGATGATGCTGATTTGCCTGAATGTGCTAAGATTTTTAGATTCCAAGTATTGGCCAGAAAATCCTGGGAGGCATCTGGACATTTGGTGAAGCTGAAATTAAAAAGTTAGCAAGCAAATTTCGCTTAAATGAAAGAGAAGCAGTTCGTGGTTTTACTGAATATCTTCAATAAAATAAAGTCTCGGACATACTACTACTTCTAAAGCACACTTTGGGCATAATTGCAATATCTTCCAGTGAATGTGAAAGGGTTTTCTCTCAGATGAATCTTATAGTAACTTCTGCACTGATGTTCATCAGGATAGTAGGACCTCCTCTCACTCAGTTCAACCCTAGCAAATGTGTGGACTCATGGCTGCTCTGAGGTCATTATTCTGCAGTTGATACCAAAAGCAAGAAGCGATCTAGATATGACGAGGGTATATTGGAGGATATGTTAAAAGTGTGGAAGTTACTATAAAACATCTTCATGGTGAGTACCGGCACCTTTTTTTTTTCTCCAGAAAAAAAGCACTGACTGTAACAAAGTAGTAATCAATCCAGTTTGGTAAATAACATGCATGATTATTAATGTGAAATGATATTAAATTAAAAATATCTCACTGCAAATTATATCTAGGCCATTTTTTTGTGGCAGACTAAAATATTAGTATGCAGTTAAATTATTCAATGATCCAATTATTAAAACAACACATATTTAAAAATAGAATGGATGATCAAAAATTACTCACCATTGGTAATTATTAAATTATTTTCAGAGATAATAATTGATGATAAACAGTTCCCTGTTTCATCAACTAACAGACATAACTAACATTTTGATCATAAATAATAAAAGTGAAGCAAATGAAAAAAGCCAAACATAATAAGAATCATTCAAAAACAACACAAAATATAATACCTAAAAAAAAAAAACTGTCATTTCTAAAATTAAAAAAGAAAAATTAGGATGGATTGTGAGTAACAGCATTTAATAGTTTAACAGCAAACCTGAGCAGGAAGTGTAACCGTTTGAGATATCTACAAAACCCAAATAAATCATATGCAACTGAGCATCACTTTTAAAATATATGAAAAGGCAAAAAAACTGGTCAGATGAGTACTTAAGGTACTTATCTGACTGGCTAAACTGTGCTCTGTACTCAAAGTACAGTTATCCTTTGAGTTATGTAAATTTGAAGACTGATGGATATTCCTCTCAGTTTTTTTGCATTTGTTTTTAGTGAAGACTTTTTAACCAATGAAATTATCTGTCAAACATTATAAAAAAAATAAAATAAAAAACAGTAAACTGCCAGAATGTTAACCAAATTTAAATAGCATGGAATTGCAGAAAGCTATAACTTGCTATAAGCAGTGTGACAAAAAAAAATAAATAAATAAAAATAATAAAATAAATACATAAATAATAATAAAATCAATAATAAATCTTCTAATATCTTTTATTCCACAAAGGATGAAACTACTTTACCATGTAACTAACTTTCTGAAAACTAGCGAGCAGCTGGTCTCCACATTCAGGCATTTAGTGATAGTGAGCCTGAGCTAATAATAAATCAAAGATTTTCTAGAGGGAAAGTATACAGATAACTGCTGCTGTCTTGTGACTCTAAATCCTAGTTCATATTACTGTCTCTAACTGTAAGTGTGAATACTGTGATCAATTTTCTTGAGAGATGGGTGAAAAATCTAGGTTTATGGGAGGAAAACCTTACTTGCTCATGTCAGAGTCAAGTAATTCAGAAACTGGTTAATGAAAGGTTTGGAAAAGTTTCTCTAGTCAGCAACTACAATTGAATTTAGCAGTCTTTCTTCAGGTGGCCTAGCACTATGCATGCAAATGACACTTCTACAGGGCTATACAGGTACTTCCCTACAAATCAAGATTTCAGAAAATGCTTGCAAATCTTTTTCACCTCACAAAAATTCAACGAGGTTGATGCCTTTTAATGGAAAGCATAATCCAGTAAACTGTGAATCCTTCCCTAGAGACCATATGCAGAATGCTTTCCATGTCACTTTAGGCCTCTCATAAGTGGAGAGTATCTGATCCTTAACCTACCAAAAGGGATGGGTGAGATCAATTAACCAAAAGTACTAATATAATAGGTTTATAACCATTTGAGGGTGGGATTCACATAACAAATAAAAAATAGAATGATTCAAAACCATTCAGTTTCAACTATGAAAAACAAGTTCAAAGATATGTGCTATAATAAAGATAAAAAAAAAAGTGTTTTCAATGTTTTTTCTATAAATAATAAATTACACAATGACCACAGTAATTAACTTTAATGAAATGAAAGCACAGATATTTCATACTGAAAATAATAGTACATCATCAGTGTGTAGAAACAAGCAAATCAAAGGAACGAGAATACAAGTACATACAGCAGTCTATCATAATCTAACATACTTTGTCAAACAGGCCATTCTGTGGAAAACAGAATTAATGAACATCAATATTATATCAAATACATGAAACCTCAAAAGTCTGGTCTGGCACAACATAGTACTGACACTAAACACAATATCCAATGGGATAAAGCTCGTCTTCTCCATAGATGCAGGTGTTTAAATATGAATGCCTTTTCAAAGAAAGTTGCGAAGCCCTTTTACATCGGCCAAATCTGAATCAAAACGATTGTCTCTCTCTCCAAAAGTTTGGGAGATTCTTATCTTATGTAACCATCAAAAATAGTTTTTAATAATATTTTTAATAATATTACTTATTAATATCAATTTCTAGCACATGACAACAGTTTTTCATTGGTACACTGACTGCTGTATTACCTATATTCCCCTTTGATTTGCTTGTTCCTACACACTGATGATGTAATGTTATTTTCAGTACGAAATATCTGTGCTTTCATTTCATTAAGTTAATTACTATGGTTATCTTGTAATTTATTATTCATAGTCATGCCACAGGTACCTTTAAAGATTAAATGCTTTCTCTATGTTTTTATTAAAATAATCAAAACTAAATAATTTGATACAAAAAACAAAATTTAGTCCAATGTCTGGGTAACATACTGTTTATAAATGATTTGCTTTGGAAAATAGTTTTGAGTTCAGCTACTTATATTATTAATATTACTACTGGGAATGCATCCACTGAGTAAGTCTAAGAAAATTTGTATTTGAAACACATTTTAAAACACACAAGTTCTAAAAAACATCAACATATAAAATTCATTATTCCAAAATTCATTTTACATTATGACTGGCTGTTACTTATTGGAATTAACAGCACAAGCATCTATTTTGGACACACACAATTCTTATGTCTGTTAATTGATTGGGTGTGGTTGCATGTAGTATGTATTCTCACTTTTGTGGAGACAAAAAACCCTGTCACCTGCATGTGAGATTGGCTAACTTGTCTTCCACTAAAATCCTTATAAAGGTTCCTAGTTTGCCTCTTAAACAGAAATTAAGCGCATTCTTTCCAACCAAAGGTCACATTACATCATAACTGAGTATGGAAATACTTACAGCTTGCAATGCTGAATAATAAATGATGCGATAACCACAGTAATTAACTTTAATGAAAGGAAAGTACAGCATCCACATTGGGTGTGGGTGCATGTAGTATGAATTCTCACTTTTGTGGAGGAAAAAAACCCTGTCACCTGCATGTGAGATTGGCTAACTTGCCTTCCACTAAAATCCTTATAAATACAGGTTCCTAGTTTGTCTCTTAAACAGAAATTAAACCCATTCCTTCCAACCAAAGGTCACATTATCATCACAACTGAAAATACTTATAGCCTGCAATGCTGAATAACAAATTACACGATAACCACAGTAATTAACTTTAATGAAAGGAAAGTACAGATATTTCGTAGTACTGAAAATAACATTGCATCATCAGTGTGTAGAAACAAGCAATCGAAGGAACTGGATTACAAAGTACATACAGCAGTCAGTGATTTACCAATTAAAAAATGTTGCTGTGTGCTAGAAATTAGTATTAATAAATAATTAATATTATTAAAAATATCTGTACTTTCATTTCATTAAAGTTAATTATTGTGGTTATTATGTAATTTATTATTTATAGTCATGCCACAGGTACCTTTAAAGATTAGACTTGCAATGCTGAAATTTTGAGTGTTATTTGACAATTCACACATACTGTTAAAACTCTTTTCTATCAGGGGAAGATTTTAAATTGTTAGTTCAGCCCTGCTGAATTGGAAAATTAACTGTTTTGTGATGTGCCAACATTGTAGTGAAGTGCAAAATATGGTCTAACTCAATCAACTGCTAGACTTGCCTTCTTGCAGTATGTCAAAAAAGGACTATTCTAACTGAGTATTGTCAGTATTAGCATAGCATCTTTAGATGACGAAATGCTAACCACATATCTTATTTCTCCTATAGGATTAAATTTGGAGTAAGACAATTCCAGAGACCTTAATCCAATGCCTCTGAAATTTGTCTTCCTCATAATTAAAGTACCAAGTTACCCAATGCTAAGGTAAGTTATAAATTTTCATGCTATGAAACCAAAGAAAAGGAAAATGGACTGTATTCAAGGGTAACCTGGCCAATGTCTGGTGACAGGATGAGTAATAATAGGAACCTGGGAATCCAAAACAAGAGAATAGAGAGCAGCTGCAATGGACTGGACTGTGATAGCATGAAAGATGCTGATGATATGATGTGAAGAATTTTGGCTTAATTTGGCCATCAAAAGAGGAATAATTAAGCACTCTTTGGAAAATGCCTTGGAATAAAAAAACGACAGAATAAATATTGCAACCTGAACATAAGAGGAGAGCCTAAAGAAATGGTAGTATTAGATAGAATACTAAATACTGCAGGATTTGAAATTGCAGCACTAAGAAGAAATCAAAAAGACCTATGAAAATACAGTGGAGTGGAGATAAAATATGATATGATATACAGTGGAGTAGAGATAAAAGGGCACAAACAAGGATTATGAGAATTATGATTTGAATTAATGAATCTGCTTCAAAACAGATAGATTGCTACAGAAAAGAGGAGTAAAAAAAGAACAGAAGTTGACTAAAACTAAATAGCAGCTACTCAATTATAATTTGATTATATATGTTGGAAGAAGGAATTAAAGATAACAGCAAAGAAATCAAACATTTACAAAAAATAAATAAGAAAATTTTTATTTAATAGGAGATTTAAGATTTAAATGCAGGAATGGGAAAACAAGAATTAATAAAAAATATGGAAATATGCTTTAAACAAAAAACATAAAAAATTAGAGTTTACGGAATACATAATCTTAAAATAATGAATTATTTGTCTATACATAAAGATATACATATTTATCTATTCTGTAAAAGGATGGAAATCAATTACAGATTATTATTTTAAATGTAAAAAAAAAACATTTCTAGTAAAAAAAAATTAAAAAAATCAGAAACTACAAAAATATAAGCCAAAGGAAATAATTATCTTGGTTGATACAAATGATTTGAGAAGTGAGAAGTATTCTATGAGGGAGGATGTAAAGGAGTTGTTGGAAGAGACAAAACTGAAAATCTAGAAAATGAAGATTGTAAGTCTCCCACCACACTATGATAGAGGTGAACCGAGGTGGACGTTGATAGCCAATTTTTTACAATCAATTTTATAGATAGATTATGCAGAAGGAATGATGTAGAGTTTGTGGATCTGTCATCTATATTTGACGGAAAGAAGGATTTGTGCAATGCTGATGGACTGCATCTAAATGGTTTTGGTGTCTAGAGAGCGAGCTCTTTCACTTAGCATGCTGAAATGCAAATTCAGGAAAACTTAATTAGAGCAGAAGCAAGTGAGTTTGTGTGAAGACACCTATGAAGCTGAATGTGAGAATGAAGTGAGGAATCTAGTCTCTCAAGCAAAAATACTGAATAGGGTAGTCAATTTAGAAAGTAAAGGTGGGAGGAGGGGGGGGGAATAAAGGGATGCTGCCATTTTTATATACTAATGCCAGAAGTATCAGGAACAAGAGGGACGAGTTTTTGACAATGATTAGTGCAACCTCACCAAACGTTATAGGCATTAGTGAAACTTTAACAGCAGATGATGTAGTTATATTGATAGAATGTGAAGGGGTTGGTATTTTCAGGGAATATAAAGAAGATAGGATGGAAGGGGGGGGAGGGTACTGCTGATGCTAGCAGATGAATTGCAGCCAAAAAGAATAGGAGATAGGTGGGAGGATGGCTGTAGATTTGAAGCAGTCTGGTGTGAGATTAAGGCCAGTAAGACAAAATATACAGTAGGTTGTTGCTATAGGGAGAGAATTCCACAGATGATATGGTAGAAGACATGCATTGCCAAATTAGTACAATGAGTATAGGTTGAGTGATTATTATGATGGAATTCAACTATGAAGATATAGACTGGGAGAAAGAAAGTTCATATGACAGGAAGGAAATAGAATTTATACACTTACTAAGAGATAATTATTTAAGACAGCTGATGGAAGGGACTAGGAATGGGAGAGTATTGGACCTACAATACTCTCCCAAAATTGGAACTATACAAATATTATTGAAGAAAGAATAAAATGGTTTGAAAACAAGAACCAAACCTTGGAGTCTCAGTTGCAAAATATTCTAAAGGCTATTGAAAAAGGTAAGAAATGGAAGAAAGAGTACAGTAAAAGGAATAAAAAATGATAAAGGCAACATGAAAACTGAAGATAAGGATATCCTAGCTGTCTGGAGGTACTTGGAGAGACTTAAATGAAACAAGCAAGCAATGGCAGAACTGTAACAGAAAATTTTCAAGAGCAATACAAAAGGAGCATATATCAATACTTGAGGTAGAAAAAGTCATCAAAAACTTGAAATGTGGAAAGGCAGCTGGAGTAGATGATATTTGACCAGAAATACTCAAATATGGAGGTATAAAACTTTTGCAATGTCTACACTGCATAATTCACAGGCCTTGGTAAGAAGTTCAAATTCCAGATGATTGGAGTAGAGCTCTTACACTTTTCATCTGTAAAAAAAGAGAATAAAGCTGAATGTGAGAATTACAGAGAAATTTCTCTACTAAGTGTTCCAGGTAGGATTTATGCAAGCATACTAGAAAAGAGGTTGAGAAAAATTGTGGAAGAGAAACTGAGAGAAGAACCAGCTGTATTCAGGCCAAATAGAGGTTTTCAAGATCAGATTTTCACTTTATGATGAATAATTGAGAAACCATCCGAGTATGACTTGCATGGTTTTCTTGCAAACCATGTACTTGATCTGTACTTGAGTTTTGTAGATCTGGAAAAGGCATATAACAAGGTGCCCAGGGAAATGCTTTTCAAAACACCACAGTTATATGGGCTAAATGCAGTATTATTATATAGAGCAATATATAGTCTATATTTAAGTTGTAAGCCTTTAGAAATGAAGTTCCTGCAGTTAGAAATAAAGGAAATACAGGAAGATGGTTTGACGTAAAATCAGAGGTAAAACAAGGATGTATATTATCTCCACTTTTATTCATCATCATGAAAGAAAGTGGCTTTAGGCCGGATATTAGAATTGGAAATGTAAAACTTAGCTCTTTGCTTTACGCAGATGATGATGTACTAGTAAACTCACTCGGTACTGGTCTCCAAGATTCTCTAACTAAATTGAATAGCAACTATAACAAATTTGGCTTAAAATCAGCAATAAAAAGACTATATGAAAATAGGCAGAAACATTGAATGCATCAACTGCATTTTTGAATGGAGAGTCTAAACAACAAGTAAAATATTTCAGCTATTTAAGCACAGTTTTTGTGAAGATATGGAAATAAGTATGGAAATAGACAACAGAATAAGCAAAGCTGGCATTGCTTATTCTGTTGTCTGTATTCTGTTGTTGTCTATGGTATAACATAGTGGGGAGCCAGATGAGTAAATTTATATGGAATAAGAGAAAATAAGCAAAACACCAAAGCAGTATACAAGACAGTATTTAAACCAGTTTTAAGTTATGGAATGAAGAGCTGAGTTAAAAATAAAGCACTTAATCAAAGATGAGCAATGCCAACTTTGCTTATTCTGTTGTCTATTTCCTCTGAATTTGAGCTGAATCTCAAATTGCTAGTCTACAGATCCTGTTAGGTATCTACTGTTAGGTACCTTGATACAAATAAACAAGGATGGACTAGCAATTTGAGATTCAGCTAACCAAATTGTATTCTCACCGACTTAAACCATAATGCAAAATAATAGCATAACATAACAAAATTTCATACTGAATGGGGGCATCGTCCAGTTATACTTCAAAAAATGAGGGGCCTGAACAGATGGCATCAATGGCAGAATCATTAAAAATTGAGACATTAGGAAGGAACTCGACATTGTTTGCATTCAAGAACATGTGAGCACAACTAATCTCAGGTGATACAGTTGTTTAAAGAGAATGAGAGAGGAACAGTTAGCAAAACATGTGTCTGAAGTCAAGATGGTAGGGTAAAAAAACCAGAGAACACCAAGAATAAAATGTGAGATATAATATTGTAGTGCTGATAAGTAATGATTAATTTGGAGGAAAATTGTTGATAGGAAATTAAAAATAATGTAAACTTAATCATGTAGTGCTGTCATAGTAGCCTGAACATCTCTTGAGGGTGTGTATATATATATATATATATATATATATATATATATATATATATATATATATCAGGAAATAGATAATGTGAAGAAGAAGAAGAGCTATATCTATGGGGAAGTAAGTTATACAGATATCTTACTTTCCTCAGATTTGTTCCATAATTATATAATTGACTGCAAACAAAACTGTATAACTGAGAGGAGACCTCCACGTAGCTGTATAAAACTAGAGAGAGAGCTTCTGACCTAATGTCTACTTCTCACATTCTCGTGGTGCATCCTGTTAGGTATCTACCTGGATATAAATGAACAAGGATGGACTAGCAATTTGAGATTCAGCTAACAAAATTGTATTCTTATTGACTTAAACCATAATGCAAAATGATGGTATAACATAACAAAATTTCATGCTGGATGGGGCATCACCCAGTTAAACAAGGCACCTGTTATTTTTGTCAGGGAACAAGGATGAACAGCAAAAAAAAAAAAAAAGTAAAGTCAGCTAGTGGAACAAATCTCAACTCAACATCAGCAGAGTTCAAGTTTGGCACCACCAACATAAGAAACATCAATGGACAAGAAATGGACCTAGGAGAAGAACTGGATAAGTACCAGATACCAGATAGACATAATATGTGTTACTGAAACAAAGACAAAAACATACGAGATCTTTCTGAGCAATAAATACAAGATGTTATTTTCAGTTGTTTGACAGAATGAACCCCGACGTGAAAAGATTAAAGAAAACACATTAAATGATGCAGGTTGCTTGCAACAGAGAAATTTATATAGAAAAAAAAAGGAAAACTATGCAGACGATGCTGGATATAATGTAAACATTTTCAAACAGGCCCACTCCTGCTGTCTCATCATCCTCTAAATAGATCTTCCACAAGTTATGCATCTGGTGAACCATCCTCAAAGAACACTTTGTTATAATTCCTGAATTTGAAGCATTTCTTTTTGATAACTTGATATCAAAAGAAATCAAGCTTCCTCTCTCTCTCTCCTCTGATGAACTGTCCAATTAATGATAAAACAGTAGTTTTGAAGAATTACTCTTGTATGTGTGTGTGTTTCTAGTTGAAATTTTACTTTAATAAGTGCACAGAAGCATTATGTTATCACAATTACTGTTGACTCACCTTTCATTGTTTATTACAGTTGAATATATGTAGTAATTTTATGTCATAACTAATGCATTGTATTATTTCACTATAAACAAAAAGTAAAAATAGTTAAAAAATATATCAAAACAGACCTACAAATTTTAGCATTCAGGCATATTAACTGTTAACATATCCATTATAGTTCATATAGCGATTCCCAACTTACAAACCTTTTTGACTCATGACAGGATCATAGGAATGGAACCCAGTTGTAAATAGAGGTTGGGTTAGTTATTCACATTTGGTGTCACTTGACACCATATGGTCACTCCTGTACCTTATAGGGTTTTGGGAGTGATGTCTTCTACTAGAAGACGTGGTAGAGTCTCAGATTCCCTTTCCCCACAGGGTTAGTAGAACAACCAAAACATCCATGCCTATGGTGGGATTTGAACCTGCAGCCTCTTAGCTAGAGAATCGCATTTTTTAACCACTCGGTATGGAATATAAATCCATATTACGAATATGAATATGCTGCCACGTTAGGAATATGAATCAGTCATATTTCTAATGTGGCAGCTAAAGATTAACAAAAGTAAATAAATAAATCAAATACTGCACTAGAACAAAGGATTGACTGCATATCATGTCTTAATTTATGTTGTTTTAATTCTTCTTAAAGTGCTTACAAGATTGGACAGGCAATATGGAATATGACTGAGTGGCTTTTAAAACTATAGTCAATTTCATAGAAATGGTTACGAAAGAGGGTAAGAGATTTAATGATGCTAAATTGAGCAAACTGAAAGCAGACAATCCTCTTATAGAATGTAATGGATTAAACATCAAACATTAACAAAAAAAAAAAAAAATCAAATCCTATTATACACCGTTACACAGAAAATGAAAAATACAAATGAACTTTTGGTAATAAAATTCTTCAAATCAAAAACACTATTAGGAACAAAAAAGCTCAACTCTTTTCTCATCAAACTAGCAACATCCTTCAGCTAAATCAGATGGAAGAAATGTATCCAAATTACATTAAAGAATACTAGTTATGCTAAAGTAAATGTATAAATATTTTACCATAGTTTTCAGCTTACATTCCAACATTATAAAATTTAAAAATAATCCTTAAAATGAAAACACA
Source organism: Typopeltis vanoorti (assembly GCF_054136105.1). NCBI lineage: Eukaryota > Metazoa > Arthropoda > Arachnida > Uropygi > Thelyphonidae > Typopeltis > Typopeltis vanoorti. Next base: position 33,848,417 of record NC_143560.1, read on the forward strand.
CTAATGAAAACATTTTACATTAATAAATATCAAAATCCCTGTGGATTGGCTTTGTGTGTGCATACCTCCTCCATTTCCTATGGAAAATTAGTTCTTAATTTATGTACTATTTTCAAGAACCTACATCATAAATCAAAAAATGATGTATTTAAATTATTTATTTATAATTAAGCCTGGTCATCATAACATTAATTACCACAAAAACAACAGAACCTTAAAGGTTTAAAATCCCAATTCAATTTTTCTGAAATACTTAAGTTTTTTTTTCACTGTCATATAAGTTTATATTTATCTAACAAAGTAATATCATAATACACATACACAGTAAAGTCAGTGTCACCATCATCATCATCAGTGTACCCTAAGACTTGTATTTATCCTGTTTAGTTTTCAAGCTTCTATTCTAAAAAAAACTGGGATTTATCTGTGTTACTAGGCCTAACTACATCTCTTCAATGAACAACAATGTGGAATTGGATACAGCCATGATGTATTATTTAGAAGAGAATTTTTTTTTATTCCAATGCATTAAGAAATTACAGAAATTATTCATTCGCATGGTTCCCTCAATAGGAACTGAGGATTAATTGTGCATGATATATGGAAGTCCCTGACATCATCTCTAAATTCGAAAGACTTTGATTATATCAAAAATCATCTGAAAACACTACAAGAGAATAGATGATATATATGGTCTGTTTACAACATGCATCATTTCTTTCATGAATGTTTAGTGTTAATGGTTTAGTTTTAGATTAAGCTATACTTCTGTACATTTTGTATATATGCATTTAATCAGATGCTGAGGAAAGCTATCAGCTACAGATTAGTTTCTTGCTAAGATATTGCATTCTTAATTTCACCTTGTGCTTTGTAATTTCTAATGAAACAAATAAATTCCACTTTTTTTTTTTAAGAATATTAATAACTTGCACTGTAAAGCTTTAAAAATTTTTCGAGTTTCATTAAATGTACAACAATCCCTCACTAACTATAGTCAATAATTTCATGTATCAGTGTAGTGATGAATATAGTTTTACATATACTATAGTTTTCAATGCCTACTATAAACAGAATCAGTATCTTCTATTGAAATTGTTCATGGCACTACTGATGCAGAGATAAAATGGATATGTCATTTGTCATTTGAATCTTTTTTTTTTTTTTTTTTTTTTAAAATAATCTGAATTTGTATTACAGCAACATGAGAGATAAATAAATGATTTTAAACTACTGGATGCTCTTCGTTATTCATATTCATTATGTTTATCACAAGTTGAGAATGCTATTTTTGACTGTCACAAACTTTACCCAGTGTGACAGAAGAAGCAAACTTCTCCTTATCCTATACTTTATGTTACACCACTGGAATCTTCAAGGATCTCTAATCCTTGAAACTAATAGTTAAGGATTCCCGAAGGTTCCAATTTTTGAGAAATATGACTAAGATATATTCTGTTTTTTTGGTCAGAATCTATGCTCAAGTCAAATTTCTCACATGCACAATATAATTAATAAATAACCAAATAATACTAAATAAAACTATAAAAAATACAATCCTAAGTTTTATTTCATGGACGGATTATAATTACAAAGATGAAAAACACAATCTCTATTTCTGCTCATAATTGAAAGATTACATAAAATTACATAAGACTAAGTTTCTGTTGTGGTAACAATTGTTTTAAAAGTAAAAATAATTGAAGGAAAGCCTAAAAGAACTTACCCACAGAGATATTTAGTTTAGAGCCTGAGAGGCTTCAAAATTGAATTTTTTTTTTTTTTTTTACCCACTGTTTGCATATGTATATGTGTAAGTATGCATTTGGGTTTTAATTGCAATATTTGCAATACTGCTTAGATCACTTCATCTTTCTTTTTTTTAAGATATGTACTAAATACTCTGTACAAATGAAATTACTAGTGATGACTTTATTTAGCAAATTTCTCATTGTATCATTTCACAGGCCACTAAACGTATGTTCCCAAAAATCTAAGTATGATAAACCATGCTTGATATTAAATCTGGACTATAAGCATGGTAAGTTCAATAAATAAACATTATAATATAATAAGAGGATCCCATCTGCAACCATCACAAAATTATGTGATGGTCCCAGGCAAGATTCTATTATTTCAATTGGTGTTTCAGCTTAAACATCACTACATTCTTTGAATAATGAATTACTCAACTATGTCATTTGTATAAATTCATACTCTATTATAAATAATGCAATATGTTGTCATTTGGCAACAGGTGACTGAGTGTGATGCTAAAACGCACAAATTTAATGCTTTGAAAGTTAGCAGGACCTAATAACTGAGAGAACCAAGTCCAAGAAACTGAAAAGATACAAATGGAGTAAAGAAATAGAAGGAAGTGTCTTATCTTGGATTGGGTTGTTCATGGTGCTTGAACAACCCTCCCAGATTCTAGTTTAATTCTAGGAATTAAACTAGAATCTGGGAGGAAGTTGATAAGAAGGACTGAATAATCTATTTGCTTTGTAGATCATCACACCTAAGAATAAGAAGAACAGCTGATCTCATTCTTCTTCTTCTTCCACTTATCCTCAGATGTCACAATGCAACAAAACAAAAGGGTGTAGTCCTGACAAGCTCATCAAATTTTAGCCCTAATTGCAAACATATACCCCCCCTTCCTTGTCTCTTTTTAACTTTGCTTATGCCTTCCTGTCCCTTTAATCTCTCTTATTCCTGCTAACCTTCAAATAATATCATTCAAAGCACAGTGATATGTAAGCACTGATTATCCAATATTATTCATTCAATAGACTTTATTTTTTACATCATACCAGTAAAATGTTAATTTGACTACCAAAATAACAATATTTTTCCACCCTGAATAAGCATACAGTGGTACCTTGGACTGCGAGTGTTTTGCAAGACGAACAAAAATTTTTAATAAATTTTAACTTGATAAACGAGCGAGGTTTTGCAATACGAGTACAGTATTACCTATGAGCTTTGTCTGCCGAGCATCATGTGATCACAAGCCGCTCGGGATTGTGGGTAATCGTCTTGCATGCTCGTCTCAGTCGGCATACCTCATTCATACAGTCAACATTTGTGCTAGTGTTGTGACCACGTGTGCGTGCGTAAAGCATTTTTTTATTTTGTGTCCAAATGTAGTGACTGTTCTTTATTAACTGTACTACGACAATGGCCCAATGAAGAAAAGGGTTGAAAAGGAAGGCAGTAAAAAGAAGGAGATGAGATTACGGTGGAGGTTAAGAAGGAAATCATCAGGAAGCACGAACAATGTATGCAAGTGGCTGCCATCGCAAGATTTTATAAGAAGTCTAGGGAGGTGTGTAAAATGTGGGAAATAGTGCAAGCGATGGAGTGCGAGCAATGAACCTGTTTAACGACAAAGCAATGTCATATTTCTGTGAAATCCTCAACAGGAGGCAAAAGCAAGTGTCAATGGATAGGTTCCTTGTTAAAGTCACACAAAAAGAAAAAGAGTCAACAGATAGCAGTGATTTCATTAGTGACAATGAAAGTTGTCCAACCCAATACAATTACTGTAATATGTAATTGTAATGTAATTAATAAATTCAATTACTTTATGTATATTACATTTAAATAATAAAAATATAAAAAGGTATACATATATAAGGTATACGAAGGTAGATGTATTTTGTATTAACCATTTTTATATGAATATTTTTGAGTTTTGGAACGAATCATCTGAGTTTCATTATTTCTTATGGGGAAATTCACTTTGATATACGAGTGCTTTGGATTACAAGCATGTTTCCGGAACGAATTATGCTCGCAAACCAAGATACCGTTGTATTAGCAACATGATAAGTAAATAAATAAATATGTGTGTGTGTGTGTGTGTAAAAAACACAGCAACTCTGCTTGCATGAGCCATGATGACCTTATATAAAATCTTCCAATAGTTAAATAAAAAATTCAAACTGCATATATGTTTTGTTATAATCAGAATGTAAAGTAGATCAACGTGCACAAAAAACAAATGGCCACAGTCACTCATCTTAAATGCAATAACATACCATATTCAAGATCTTATGGCATCTCTCATAAGGCATTTTTTGCAATACAGTCACCTGTTGCCAATGCTACTGTATCTCCCAATTTTCAGTGATATCTTTTTCTTTTACAGTATTTTCCTTATATTCATGGCTGAAAAAGTGAGGATTAATATAAAATTACTTTTTCTTTTGGTTAATTTTGGATATTACATATATCAAGTTTGATACCTCTGCCAACTTTACTGCCATTGCGATTCAATTACTTCCAGCAATCAAGAATATTGCTGCTTTAGTACTTCCAAGGCTTAAGTTTTTGTTGTTACTATTTTTAAAATAAAGGATGGCATAAGATATAACTAATTTTTATGCCCTGTGCCAATGCCTTCATTTCTATGCCTAGGATGATTTTTTCCCTCTATCAACTTATTTGCTGTGCTAGGGTAGGTTGGCAAATTCTGACTTAATAAAATTTAGGTTAAACAAAGGTTTGCAGAACAGAACCCTTACATAATCCAGAGAGTGGCTGTGTGATTTAAGATCAGTCCTTAAAAACAGATATTTCACAAATGACATGATTATGAGTTACAAAATACAGTGCAATCACTGGCTAAACAGAAAACAAAAGAGACACTACAAAAACATGGAAAGATGGAAAGGCAAAGAAAGAACTTCTGCCTCCTATTAAAACTGATATGAGTCTGTGCTCCCACTCCCATGAGGTATTCACTATATACAAATATATTTTTAACAATAAGTTTACAACTGATGAATTCATGAATTCAGCAACTGTCTTTTGCACAACAACACAAGACTGAGAAATCCTTATCATTTAGATTGTTAACTATCCTCTCAACATTTTTCCATGCCTCCACAAAATTTAATATAAATGTTATTTTAATGAGAATGCTTTTGTTTACAAAATATCAATATTACCATGAGAAGATAAAGAATGAAGCGATTCTACTAATGTACTCTTAGTAACTCAGTATACTGCCTGCATTCATTTTTTCATGTACAATTACTTCCCTACTAACTTTTTTCTTGAGTTTAGGTAAATAAATTTCAAATATCAATGAAATGAGCTGAGTATCTTTTATCTGTTTTTTTTTTTTCTTTTTCAATTTTTCTCAGTTATGAGCAACTACTAAGCAAACTTATTATAGCTAAGAGAAGCAAGATGCCATTAAAATATTCCAATATTAAATGATTTTTAAACTGGCCAAATCATCAAAGATATGCACCAAAAACATATAACAAATAGTTCCAGATAATAATGCTTCCCCAAAAAAATAAAATGTCTGTATAAGAAAGGCTTTTTTATAATCACATTAAATAAATAAAAAATAAAAACCAGTTAATTTCTGTCATATATGAGAACTACTAATATTTTCAGGAGTTAATGAACTGAAATATCAGATTGTATATTATTATAGACCTCAGGTAATAAGGATTTATAAACTGAAATTGAAACTAATGTCATCAGAATAAGGAAGACAACATCGGAGGCATAAGATCTGCTATTTGATTCAAAAAACTTCCTGCAATTAATTTATGATAAACTGTAACAGAAAACATGCCATTCTTCTTATGAGGTAGGTACCAAAAATTTCAAGTCTGACACATAAAATTTGAGGAATTTTAAAACGGTGTGCGTGACAGACAGCACCATCTATGGGGAGCTTAGTGTCTAGTTTCAATTCTCTACCTGCATTATTCGGTTGGAAGCACTCGTTTGACTAACAAGTGGTATGCTAAGTGACTGTAATGTTAAAAATTGAGTACTGTGTTGTGATAAAGTTTTTCACCAAAAAAGGACTTTCTCCAAATGCTACCAAATATTCCACCATGAAGGAATGGGCTAAATAGTTTCGCCCAGGAAGAGAGAGCATCGAAGATAATCCTCATGATGGTGTCTAAGAAAGTGATGACTGAGGAAAATCTCTCTCTTGTTGAGGAGGAACTGCTCAATGACAGACAGCTGAAGCTCGAAGAAATCTCAGCAAGGTTGGGGCTTTATATAACAACCATCTTTCGCATCATCCACGAGAAGCTTCACATGACAGAGGTGCAAGGTGGGTGCCCAGACTTCTCTCTTCAATTCAGAAGAAGCATCGTGTGACCCTGTTTTTAGAGCTTTGCCAAGGGAATCAGAGAGAAGTGCTGGAATCCATTGTCACTGGGGGTTGAAACCATGGTCTTTATTATGATTCTCTTTTCAAAAGGGAATCCACAGAGTGGCACAAACCAGGCAAAGCACCTCCAAGAAAAGCTAAGGTCACTCAGTCTGCCAAGAAGATCATGGCAACAATCTTTTGTGATTGCTGGGCAATTCTCTTGATTGACTTCAATGAAAGGAATATCACTGTTAATGCAGAATATTATGCTTCACTCCTGTACAAACTGCACAACACCAATGCTCCAGTCCATATGGCTATTGTTGCGAAGGCTGCAGTGAAAGACTGTGACTTCCAGTGACGACTACTTCTTCTCGAAACTGAAGCAAGACCTTCGAGGAAGAAAATTTGTAAATGACAATGAAGTGAAAGATGCAGTTTTAGGCCATTTTGCAGACAAAAGTAAAGACTATTTTTTCAAGGACATATAACTGTTAATTCAAAGATGTGAAAAGTGTATTGAAGTAAAGGGAGATTACGTTGAAAAGTAACACAGTTGCTTTCTTTCTTTCTATCATCTCTAAAAATTAGTCAGGCCAGAAACTTATCCAACCACCCTCGTATATTCTTCAGCATACCAAGGTCATAGAATGAAAACATGACCAAATCTGTAATTATGAGAAACACCACAAATTAAAAAAAAAAAAAAAAAAAAACCAGCTATGTTAGCAGCAATTTTTCGCAGAAAATTTTAAAGAGATTGCCAAACTTTCAGATACAGTAGTGGATTTCAAGTGAAATCAAAGTGATTAGCCAATAAAAAAATGGGACAATAATGACAATTAACTGCTGCTGAACATTCCAGCTATTAGAAATGCCAATTAGCTGAAATCCTGGCAATGGGAGATGCGTTGGAGAAAGCAGATATAACTGCAATCAAAGGTATTCAATCATTGAGTGCATTAACTAATCAGTGTGTAACAAATTAATTTCCCTCTCCATTCTACATGATCAGGAATTAACATTAGATTTGGGGTAACTTTGAGCAAATAAATGCATGTGCATTTTTTTTTTTTTTATCCCCAGAAATATTTCTGAAGCAAAAAATATTTCTCTCAGAACTCATAAAATTTTAACTAAGTAACATTAAAAGTATTATTTAATTACCAAAGCAAGTAGCTATGTGATACAGGGAATATCTTGCTGCTAGTCTGCTATCTCAAGTGATTAGATGGAGGAAACAACCACTTTACCTTATGAACTGAAAAATGTGTAGTTAGATATCATGAGAGTTACTGTATGTGGGTTTCAAATAACAGAAAAAAAAAATTAATTACTGTTATACAATATACATTGTATAACAGTAATCATGAATAAACAGTATGACTATGAAACAACCTGAATAAACAATTACCTTCTGTTCATTAAAACACATGCATGCATGCACAGAAATTCTCATTCTGATATCTGAGCTATTTTGTGACACTTATCAATTATGTGGAGATACATATTCAGTACCTCTACTGAATATGTATCTAAATATTAAATCAAATATCTCTGCTTAAAAAAAATTTGAATTTTAAACATTGGATAATACCAATGAACAAGACAGCAATAAGTTTAAAATATATTCATATAATTTTCATTTGTTTGGAATGACAATTTTTAATTAAAAACCACATGAAGTTTTAAAATGGTAAAAATATTTTATATTTTATGTTCAATTTTTTTTTTTTAAATATAACCAAATGCAAATTAATCTGATTAATATACAAAGCTATAGGCATATAAAAATTTCCGGTCCATGATATTTGTACTATATAAAAAAAACCCTCTTTTTTGATAAATTAACAATGATAATAGAACCTTCAATACATTTTGAACTATTTCAAAGTTAATGAGAAATCTAGTTTTGGTCATCACTAAATGACCATCAGCACATATATACAATAATTCTCTAGCTGATAAAACAGTGCAGATTAATATCAAAATGTCAACAATTATTACAAAATAAGTTCTTTCAAAAAATGTACAATTGTTAACAACAATGTCCTGTTTTTGAAATTTGCGGAACAGTGAAATATACATTGTGCACATTTTACTTTAGTTCCCAGGTGATGCAATCAGCATTTCTAGCACTTTAATTCAAATAAAATAATGCTAATGATCTGCACCCAGTTACTCCTACCTGTTGTTGCCTCATAGCACTGAACATAAATGAAATAATTATATTTTACAATAATCCTTCCTCAACAACAGCAGGCACAGTAACTATCATGTAAGGACAATCTTAAACACACCAGCAGGAGATTCTTCAAATCTAAAAATAGACCAGAATATTTATTTAAATGCTTGAGGTTTGCTATCATTGATTAATTTTTATGAAATTTACTTCATCTAGAGAAAGAAAGGATAATTGTTATATCATAAAACTAGACAATATTCATCTTCACTTAAAACTGATCTCTCACATTTTGTACAGAATATAAAGCATCACATTTTTTTATCTGAAAAAAAAAAAAAAAAGAAAAAAGAAGACAACGACACATGATCAATTCATAATAAAGCAAACACAAAGATAGTAAAAAAAATCTACTTTTTAGTAGATTTTTTTTACTATCTTTGATACGATTGATATGTGGAGTTCACCAAAACTCCACATATCAATCGTATTAAAAACTCACTGTAGCAAACCTTCAACTATAATAAACTACAGCTGACAGTAGTAAATCTGTGTTTTAGTGAAAAATTCAATGTAGTTTATTTGGAATAAAATCCTCCTCATCTAGACCAGTTCTCTAAAACAAATACCCCCTTAATATGATCAAATCCTTGGTCATATTTTCATTTTGTATTTAGTATTTTCATTATAATAAAAAAAAGAAAATAATGAACTGGTTGTTCATTTGACCAGACTATATAATTTGAGTCTCAGACAAAGGAAGATTCCACAGGAGTGGAAATAATATATGATAATCCCAATTCACAAGGATGGTAGAAAGACTAGTATGTCCAACTATTGACTATTAGTATCTCTGGAGTGGCAGTTGTGAAGATTTCAGAAAATTTGGTAAGAGTTCATATACAGAAATGGGTCATTAGAAGATCCATACTTTGCAATGAACAGCATGGATTTACTAATGGAATGTCATGTTTTAGAAACTTCTCACATTTATAATAATGTTACTGCTGGGTTAAACAAGCAGAATGGACATACTATGTTACTTTTAGACTTTGCTAAGGCTTTTCACAGGATATAGCACAAAAAATCTGTTGCATAAACTGGAGAATATGGGATTAGATTATAAAATATTAGCATGGATAAGAGGATGGTTGAATGACATATCAAAAATTGGAATATCAGTCTGCAAAATTTAAGGTGGCTAGTGTACCATAGGGATCAGTCCATGGTCCACTGTTCTTTAATCTTTACATTAATGACATTGAGAAGCAGTGCTGGAGTAAACCCTGTGGATGCCCCAAGGCAGTCAAAATCATGCCCTCCCCTCGCAAATTATCTCCTAATACGTTTTTAATTTTACTAACCAACAATTTTAATAAACCAATTTTATTACACAAAACAAACATTACCAATTATTAAACAAATAAACATATCATGTTATTAAATAATTATTAAATATTATTAAACAATATTACACAACATTATCAAACAAAAAGTAAGGAATTTTTAATTTTAATAAACAAACAAAACTTTAAACATTCATTTTTTTTGTGGTGAAATCTTTCAGATTTCTTGGAAGTCTACCTTTTGCAAGACGTCATATTCAGTGGCCATAACAGTAAGTTCAATCATTCTTGTGTCATTGAAGATCGATGACAATTTTTCAGCAGTTTTAACTTCGAAAAGGTTCGTTCACCAGTAACATTCATGACCATGAGACACCTATAAATTCTTAACGCTGTTATAACATTTGGGAATGTTGATTGCACCATATATTAAAAAATGAGTTTGTACAATCGCGATGCTGGCACTGTTTCATCAGCTTTGAAATCTTCTGTGATATGAAATACTTTAAATGAACCATTCCATCTACAAACTCCAACTCTATGTCCTCAGGATAATTCTCTCTAAATCTTTGGGTAGCTTCTTAAATTTTGGCATCTGTCTTCAATGTGAACTCAACGAGGAACCCAAATAGAGAATGAACTTTGTTATATGCTTCCATATGACTGGAAAGCTCTGCACATAACTTATTCAATATTGGTAGGTAAGTTTCAATATTGAACTTTTCTCTTCCTAAGATCATTTCAAGATCAAATCAATAAACTATGATTTGATCTTGACTATGTACCAGTAATTGCATGCCCACCAGCCTGTGGGCCCCATACATGGCGTGGGGCCCACAGGCTGGTGCCTACTCTGTCTATTTGGTAATCTGGCACTGTTGGAAAGTGTTGCATATCATTTGCATTCCTGATTGCTGATAGCCTATTCAAATCATTAAGGAAATGCAGGCATGTGAAAATGGCTATCAGTTCAATGCCAATAAATGTAAAATCAAGCACTCTGGTGTAATGAGATATCCAATGATATTATATTGGTAGGATTATGTTAAAAGAAACTGATCAAGTTAGAAATCTTGAAGTTCTAATAGACAGGAAGTTGAAGTTCAAAGGTCATATAGCAAAGATATACAACTTAGAGGGTAATTGTAAGCTGAAATGAACCTTAATACATAATGATAAGGAAGCCATTTTTACCTCTTTAAAAGGCCTCAGTATGACCTCACTTGAACTACTGTGCACAGGTCTGGTTTCCTGGTTTTCATGATGATGCTGCTACAGTGAAAACAATGCCAAGGAGAGTGTTAAAGATGATATCTGGATTGTGGAATACAGATTATGAAGACTGACTGAGAATTTGTGGACTGCAAACTGGAGAATGAGGGCTGGGGGTGATATGATTGAGATTTACAAAATTTCTGAAAGGGTCACACAGGGTATACCAGTAAATGGAATTTTTCATTTCATATGGAGGGTGGGGATAAGGCATCTATGGAAGTTGAGAATGAATCTATACTTTGCAATAATAATGAGGATGAGAGCTAGATTTTTCTATCATAGATGCATGATTGGAATGGATTGCCTTTGGAGGTTGTGAATTCAAGAAAAAGTATGACAGCTGGTGCAGGTGATATGTGGCCTCTCATGATGAGTCCTTGACTGCCTAGGAGGAAAGGGGGGGGAATCTCTTAATAATAATAATAAACTAGCAACAAAGTTTCACTTAAACCATTAGTTTGCACAATCTTTACAGCTGACATTACTATCTTTTTGTATTTTCACTGACAGAGATGCAAGCATGATTCAAATCATAAACTTACCTGATTCATGCATCAAGTCATTTAAATGTCATCCATTTCAGACAAATCATGGAGACTACAACCGTGTTAGAATTAATTACTTTAATTTCCCGATGTTTCAACTTTCATATTAAGGTCATCATAATCATCTGGAGTATACACGTATATATACAGAGATAAGATATATTACATTTCAAACAGTATGCCAAAGAGACAATGATCTGATCAACTGTTATTCTACTGGCCTGACTTCTAGTGGAGAAAAAAAAAACTACATCAGAGATATATTCTATTTATAACATCATCAGAAAACAAATTAATATTGAATTTTATTACAGTTAAAGTGGTGCCCTAATTTAACGTGAGAGTAGTTAATATATTAGAGTTAATATATGCCAGGCCAGTATTACCACATTCTTGGGATTTTTAGACCATCATTATTGTTAAGATTAGGGTGGTTAATAAGAATTTCACAGGCCTCCTTAAATTTAAGTTCATACCATGTTTTGGTGAGACGTAAACAACAGGTGCCTTTCCAGTCAATTCTATGTAGAGTATTCAGGGCATGATCAGAAAGGCCGGATTTACCATAATTATTATATTTAATGTGCTCTTTATGTTCCTTTTTTTTTTTCAGATGCATCCTGTTTCACCTATACAGAGCAAATTACAGATGCAATGAATAAGGTATATTCCAGGGTGGAGTGGAGGAAGTGGAGCCTTGGATGAGCTGAATAAGTTTGTTAATTTTGCAGGAGGTTTAAAGGTGGCATTAAGGTTGTATTTCTGTAGTATTCTGTTTATTTTATCTGACATCCCCTTAATGTATGGAATGGTTACAATTTTACTGTAATCTAGTTTATTTTTGTTTTTAAATTTTTTCTCCACTAGAGGTCAGGCAAGTAGAATAGCAGCTGACCAACATATATACATATATATATATATATACATATATATATATACACACACACATATATGCATGTATACTTCTGATGATGACCTTAATATGAAGGTTGAAACTCAGTAAATTAAAGTAATTAATTCTAACATGGTTGTAGTCTCCATAATTTGTCTGAAATGAATGCTAATCACTGCGTAACACTAAAAGAAAGTTTAATTGTCGTTACTTTCCAGCAAGCAGATTTAATTACATCTAGTATCAGTGCACTGGCACAACAGTATATCTAATAATAACAGAAGAAAACATGAAGATTTACATAACACAAAAGTATAGTGAGCTTTTCATGCAAATCCTGAACATACAGGACAAGATTTTAGAAGTGTCTTCCTGAGTAAGACAAGGATGATAACATTATTATTATTATTATTTGATACCTCCAGGGAGTCCAAAGACTCATCGAGGGAGGACACCTGCTCAACAACTCTGTCTTCACCACTCAATTGACTTGTAGTTGGTATGGTGGTGGCAGTGGTTATGGAGAAAATAGAAGATTCAAGGTCCTGTTCACCACAAAGATGTTATTCTCATAGCCGCTCTCATAGTCCTCAGTTCAAAGTATCAGCAGAACTCCTCCTCGTGCTAGAAGATGATGCAAAATGAAATGGGTTTTCTCGTAATGGATCAAGTTTTCACAATAGTCACAACTGCTCTCTAATAAAACCTTGGGTACAGCTACATTTGTGTTGTGATGTGTTGAGAGAACATGCAGTCTTGTCATATTTGATGCAGTGGGATGATAATTTTCCCTGACTTGATTATAACACATTATGTTTGCTTTTTTTTTTAAAAAAAAAAAGGAAGACTTGGAATTGAGAACTAGACTGATCTCATCTCAAAAATAATAAACAGCCATGATCTCCAGTCATTCCCCTCAAGAAAACACTTCTAGAATCTATTCCATATGTTAAAGGTTTGCCTTAGAAGTTTATCAACTTCTATAAACTAAATTAAATAAATAAATAAAATAAATCTTGAAATTGCATTCCATCTGATTCACATATTAGCTTCATTTTGGCACTTTCCAAAGGATCAATTTCAACCTCATTTTGATCCAGGAGTTTGCAGAATTCCTTTTTCTTGCAGTCTCTCATGTTATGGACAGACAGGTTGAGCTGACTAAGATGTGAAATGTCATCCCAAAGGTGGCACTACATGGTTAAACTCTTGCTACTTTCATCGGGGAACTAGATTGAATAGTGAAAAGTCAGCTATTAGAACAAACTGAAATTCAACATTTCCAGAATTCAAGATAAGAATCATCACTGTAAGAAGCATCATGAAAAAAAAAAGAAAAAAAGAAAACGAAAGAAAGAAAGAATTTGCAGAAGAATTAAAAGTGCTACTACTGCACTAACATTGGGTTTAACATTATATTGCGAGTGGTTGTATAATTTAGCACTTGTGTGAAATTAGAGATTTTTATCTGTTTTGTTGTGTTTTTTCATGTTTTTTCAGAATAGAGTATTAAAGTGTATTAAAAGGTGGCATTAAGTTTTTTTGTGGTTTTAGAGTATTAGTATATTTATAACATTTTTATTGTGATATTTTTGGCACATGGCACCAACACAATGAAGGCAAAAACCACGTTGTTATCCCTCAATTTGAATTTGAGGGATATTATTCAGTGCAATGTATGCAAAATGTATGTGGAGAAAATAAAATATGTGGAAGGAAGTTGAAACTGGGGAGAGAGAGAGAGAGAATATGTATTGAGTGTTTTAAAAATGAGTGTCTATTAAGTGATGAGAACAACAAATACCGACAATAAGATGGAAAAGGATTAATAAGATCGAATGAGCAGCCGTGAAAATAGACAAAAAACAAAATGGATATCAATAAAGAAAGAGAATCCTTAAATCATCCATATGTTATCCTTTATAAAAAAAAAAAGCATGAAATTGAAAAACTGCAGAAATGCCAAGAGTTAAGAAGGGCTGAAAAAGAAAGAAGGAGGTGATATGAAAGATTAATAAAGCCTGACCAAACAAACAAGAAAAACAAGTAGAGGAGAAAATTATGTATGGAGACTCAATAATCAGGGGAATACTTAACAAAAGTATGACAAAATCATGCTTCCTGAGTGCGAAAATTCATGACATTAGCCATGCCACCCAGACAAAAAGGTAAGTCGAAGGAAATGATTGTCTTGGTTGATACCAATGATTTGAGAGGCAAGAATATTCTATGAGAGAGAGAGGATATAAAGGAGTTGTTAGAAGAGGCAAAACTGAATAACGAGACAGTGAAGATTGTAAGTCTCCTATCACGCTATGATAGAGGCAAAATGAAGAGGACATTGATAGCCAATGAGTCTATACATAGATTATGCAAAAGAAATGTAGAATTTGTGGATCTGTGGTCTCTCTCTGTTTGATGGAAAGAAGGATTTGTACAATGCAGATGGACTACATCTCAATAGTTTTAGTGTTAGATGTCTGGAGAGAGCTTTGCTTACCAAGCATGCTGCCATGCAAATTCAGGGAAACTTAAGCAATTCGAGTGGAAGAAAGTGAGTTTGTGTAAAGGCAATCATGAAGTGAGTGAATGTTAGAATGACCAAGTGGGGAATCTAGTCTCTCAAGCAAAAATACTGAATAGCTTGTCAATTCAGAAAGGAAAGGTGGATGAGGGAATAAAGGGATGCTGCCGTTTTTATATTCTAATTCCAGAAGTATCAGGAACAAGAGGAATGAGTTTTTGGCAATGATTAAGTGCAACCTCACCAAAAGTTATAGTCATTAGCGAGACTTGGCTAACAGCAGATGATGTAGTTACAGGGATTGAATGTGAAGTGTTTAGTATTTTCAGGGAGGATAGAGAAGATAGGATTGGGGGGGGGGGGGGGTACTGTTGATGACAGCAGATGAATCGCAACCAAAAAGAATAGGAGACAGGCAGGAGGGTGGCCATAGATTTGATGCAATCTGGTATGAGATTAAGACCAGCAAGACAAAATATACAATTGGTTGTTGCTATAGGGCAGGGAATTCCACAGATAATCTGAAAGACATGCATCACCAAATTAGTACAAAGAGTACAGGTCGAGTGATTATTATGAGGGACTTCAACTATGGAGATATAGACTGGAAGGAAGAAAGATCACACGGCAGAAAGGAAATAGAATTTATAAACCTGCTGAAAGATAATTACTTAAGGCGGCATGTGATGAAAGGGACTAGGGGTGGGAGCGTATTGGATCTGGTCCAATTCTGAATTGTATGCATTTGTGTTGGTTTTGAGCAATGTGTTATTTATGTTGGTTTTATGCTCTAGATTCCTCTCCTTTAAAACCCAAAGTCTGGCTTAGATATGTTGACAATGTTTTCGCTATCTGGCCCCATGGCCGCCAGACATTAGACACTTTCCTCAGCCACCTAAACAAACAACACAAATGCATACAATTCACAATTGAGATTGAAAAGCAGACACACTTCCATTTCTAGATACACTTGTCACACGTCTTCCTTCTGGTAGTCTTTTCTTCACTGTTTACCGGAAACCAACACATACTGGCCAATATATACACACAAACTCCTACCACCACCCAAAACAAAAACCATGGGTCATTAATACACTAAAAAACAGGGCTTTGAAGATTTACTCCAATGAACAAGCACTTAAAGATGAATTAAAAGTTATCAACAATACCTTCCTAAAAAATGGTTACAACCAAAATACTCGACAAAATTCTGTCCTCACTTAAAAACAAAAATAAACTAGACTACAATAAAACTGCAACCATTCCATACATTAAAGCCACCTTTAAACCTTGCAAAAGGAAAGAACTTTCTCAACTCATCCAATGATCCACCCCCCCCCCCCATCTGGCCCACCTTAGAGATACTATATTCATTGCACCTGTAATTTGTCCTATACAGGGGGAAACAGGATGAACAATTCCTATCAGAAAAAAGGAACATAAATGACACATTAAATAATAACTATGTTCAAGCTGGTCTTTCTGATCATGCCCTGAACACCTTACATAGAACTGACTGGAAAGCACCTGTTGTTTACATCACACCAAAACATGGCATGAATGTAAATTTAAGGAAACCTGTGAGATTCTTATCAACCACCCCAATGTTAACAATAACAATGGTCTAAAAATCCCAGGAACATGGAAGGCACATATTCAACCGACTTAACCTTTCTCCCTAAGAGTTAATTATAAATAAGACCATAGGTAATCCAGGATCTTATATCTAA
Organism: Typopeltis vanoorti; assembly: GCF_054136105.1. NCBI lineage: Eukaryota > Metazoa > Arthropoda > Arachnida > Uropygi > Thelyphonidae > Typopeltis > Typopeltis vanoorti. The sequence continues at coordinate 33,865,050 of NC_143560.1, forward strand.
TATAACAATTGTCATGTTAAATTAGGATATCATTTTTACTGTAACAAAACTATCTATATGAAAGAATGTTTCTCTGATGTAGTCAATAGAATACAGCTTTGATGTAGTTATTTCATTTATTTATTGTAATCTTATTTTCACTAGAGGTCAGGCCAGTAAAATAACCGTTGATCAAATCATTGTCTCTTCAGCATACTGTGTGAAATGTAATTTAGCTTGTTGATGACCTTAATATGAAGGTCGAAATGTCATGAAATTAAAATAATTATTTATAACATGGTTGTAGAGTTCATAATTTGTGTAAAATGAATGCTGATCACCGTGTAACACTAAAGGAAAGGCTGCAGAAGAAGAAAATGCCGTGGAAGGTATATAAAGAGAAAGGTGACCAGCAAACTCATGAACAATGAACAGTAAAAGGCTCAGGCAAAAAAAGGTGACCAGCATGGCAAGGAAGGCAAAATCAAAATATGAGAAGAATTTAGACGAGCATGTCAAAGGCAATCCTAAAGAGTTCTTTCATTATGTGGCAAGTAAGAGGAAGAACGACTATGGAAGATTAACCTTAATGAATGATGATGGTCTTACTTGAGTGACCACTTTACAAGCATATATTTTCCTAGTAAGGTTACTGCTTTAACCTATGTGACAGACACTAATGCAGGAACAGAAGTGGATGAATTGGAGGTCCTCACAATATTGCAGAATCTCAATATAAATACAGCTGTGTGATTAGATGGGATATCAGCTAGGGTTTTGTGAGAATGTGCAAGAGAACTGGCAATGCCTTTGACTAAGCTGTTTAATTTAAGTCACAGATCTGGTAGAGTTCTAAGGGGGGTGTTAATAGGGCAAAATTATTCCTTTGCATAAGGGAGGTTCTAAGAATACAGTAACAAATTATAGACCAATCAGTAACTAAGTTGTGGTGGTAAAAGTATCAGAAAAATTGGTAAAAAAACAGAATTCAAGAATGGGTAGACAAAAATATGATATTGTATGAGGGTCAACATGGCTTTTTGAAGGGTCAGTCATGCCTTAATAATTTACTAACTTCTTATAATAGAGTAACAACTGAGTTGGATAAAGGAAATGGCTACAGAATGATTTTGCTGGCTTTCGCAAAGGCATCTGACAAAATACCACATGAAACACTGTTATGCAAATTAGAACATATGGGGATGGATATCACATTGGTTAAGTGGATAAGAGGGTAGCTGCTGGACAGATATCAAAAAGTAGTATATGGACAGCAGAATCTAGGCGAAAACAGGCGACTACTGGTGTGCCACAAGGCTCAGTGCTGGGATCACTGCTGTTTAATTTATACATAAATGATATAGGAAATATTCAGTTGTTTGCTGATGATACGAAGTTAGGAAGGGTAATAGTTAATCAAGGCAATGTGGGGAGCTTGCAGGACGATTTAAATAGGCTGTCAGTATGGGCAAAAGTCAATGGGTGTCAGTTTAATGTTGATAAATGTAAAGTTATAAACTTTGGGATAAACAGATTACAAGCTGTTTATCACATTGACGGCATTGCACTCCAGGAAACAGATGATGCTAGATATATCCACATCTGGATTATTGTGCTAACGTCTGGTCCCTTGGGTTTTTTGAGGGATGTGCCTGCAGTGAAGAGGATTCAGAGTCGAGTAAGAGTGGCCTGTGGAATGTGCCCTATGAGGATAGATTGAAGGTGTGTGGATTTGTAGAAGTTGGTTGATAGGAGAAAAAGAGGGGATATGATAGAACATTTAAGTTGCTTAAAGGATTTTATAGGATAGATGCAGGGGAAATGTTTCAGTATTTGGCTAGAGAGACCAGAACAAAGGGTCATCACTGGAAGTTGAATAAAGATGTGGTCACTAGGGGTGTGAGGACTAGATTTTTTGCTTGGAGAGTGGTGAATGAGTGGAATAGGTTGCCACAGTCAGTTGTGTTCTGTTAATGGGTTCAAAGAAAGGTATGATATAGATTATGTGGATAGATTGGGTCTTCAGACTCCATGGAGGTACCCATATAATAATAATAATAATAATAATAATAATAGCTACTAAAAAACAAAGAGGAAAAAAAAAACAGGTTAGATTCTCGTAAACAGGAAGTAAAAATGTTATATTCAGGCAATAATGATTAGGGAAAGGAAGGAGTAGCTATAGTATTATATACTAAAATAATCTTCTTGAAAGACAAGCCATTTCAAGTAGATTGATATGGATAAATATCAACTGGGAGGAATTGGACAATGAGATTTATTTATGTCTATGGTCTCAGAGAAGGATTGTTCTAATGAGGAAGAAGTGGAGGTATTTTTAAAGTCATTAGAGAAAGCAGCTGATAAAGAAAAAAGGAAAAGTTGTTTAGTTGGAGATCCAAGCAGCAGAGTACCAGATATATAGAAACATTTTGAAAAAATATGGAGAAAAAGAACGAAGCTACTAATAATGGTAAATACTTACTGGATTTCTGTTCAGAACATGGATTAGGTCATTATCAATACCATGCTCCAGAATATAGATGTGTGCTAATTCATTAAACACACATTTAGGAGAGAAGAGACAAGAAAAGGCTTATCAACTATGTTATTGTTGATAACACCTCATACCAATTCAAGAGACATAAGTATAGAGGGGATTTGAAAAAAAGGAGGTGATGATCATTTATTTTTATTATTATTCATTAGTCTTATTTATTTTTAGCAGGATAAAAATGAATTTCATATTAAAAATATGTACAAAAGTTTTAAAAGAATCAAAGTCAAGCAATTTTCAGAGGTAAACCGTAGACTAATGACAATCATTGGAGAGACAGTGGGGGACAAAAATATGACAACTTCTAAAAGTGGAGTACCAAAAGAAAAAAAAGTTTGGAAAGTTAGCTGTAGACAATTCATTTGGGCAAGTGTTTTGATAATGGAACAGATGTTCCTGCCACACTGACACAAAAAATTAAAAGTGCAGCATGAAACTAATGAAAATGTAAAAGTGAAACAACAGCTAAGGTAAGATTCTAGCTTAATCAGTAATCAAAGGTAATCTTACTGTATTTAGATATAAATCAAGAGTTGCACTTAACAGACCAACTAGTCAGTCTGGAAGGTTGGCCTGAAGGGTTGACCTGGTGGCAGATATGTAAGTTCAAACCCAACATAGGCATGAATGCTTATGAATGTGTTTAGTAGCTTGGTGAATTTCCTTGCCATTGTGTGATCACCACCCTGCATACTGGCTGGCTAAGTGGCTTGCAAAAATTTCATGACTGATCTTTAGCAAAGTTCCCAAATATCCAATCCTTTACCTGGTATTGAGTGGTAGGATTCGCATTAAAAACTGCAAGGCAATAATTGTATTTTTAACCACTTAATCACTTCACTTCCCCTTACCACGGATAATTCTGAACAAGGACTACATGAGAGAGTTAACCAATGATGATATTCTGAAGAAAGAGTTTATGCTGTTTCAAAAAACATTGAGAAAGGTTATTAAAGATGCACTTAAAAGTAATAATAAAAAAGAATAAATACAATAAAACCTATGTATCATATTAATAAAAATAATAAATAAAAAAGAATCAGTCTCTTTCTTCTTAATTGGTATTCAAGATTTATGCATATGCAGTTCAATATACATTATATAATGCAGACTGATACTCTTAGAATTCGATAACGTGGCATATCAAAGGATTATCCAAAAATCATTTGCTTTGGCTGTAGTTTCTGCATGCCATTATTAAATTCCAGCATCTGAACATTAGTCACTCTTGTGTGATATTAAAGTGGAGGATATTATGGATCTAACCATACTTTATGGCCAAAAAAACAGAAACTTAACAAAATTTACCAGAGCACCCATGAGAATATAACTTTCAGCATTAGAGTGGCCTTGGTATGCACTATTTAAGACACATTTTGAACAGTAGCCAGAACGTTTTCCTTTTTATTGTTATTATCATTAGATATTCAGGGAATCAGACCTCATCAAGGGAGGGCACACATCATCCACACCAGTTATCATACCATCTCTTAAACTCATTCACACTAGCTTGCTACTTTAACAGCAAATTGTTTCACTCACTCAGTTTTAGAGAGAAAAATCTAGCTCTCACTCCTTTCTTGACCACACACAAACATTATATGGAAAGTGGGAAAGGACAAGGAGACTTCCACAGATGCCTTCCTGTCCTTTCCTTACCTTTCATATAATGAAACATGAACATTTTATTAATGAATATTCTATGATGCCCTCTGAAAAAATAATAAACCTCTAGCATATCACCCCTCTTTCTCTCATCTATTAGTGTCTACAGCCCACATACTTTCAATCTATCCTCATAATCTACATTCCATAATATCCCAATATCATCTTTGTAACTCTTCTTTGCAGCCTTTCCAACTTTCTATCTACCATACCTATCAATTACTTTAACCATAATCTCACTAGTATAATGTCATCAGATATTATACTAGTGAGATATTCATCAATCCAAAGTGCGTAAATTTACGCTCACTAAAATTGAAATGACAGCCATTATGTTGAAAGTTTTTTCTAATTTGGTTATATTATATATTTATGATGCGAACAAATTATATTCTTGGTTTTAATCCTTTACTCAAGTAAGCAAAACAATGTTTCGTGCGTGAAGTATCTTCACGACTGAGCTACTTATATACAGAGGCCAAAAACTTCATATATTGCCTTAATATGTATCCCATAATACAAAGTGCACACACACACCCTTTTCAGATGTGTATAATGCTATGCATAATGGGAAGAGCCACTACCCAGAGATTTTCAACCATTATGGTTTGCCCATACTTCCAGCCTATTCAAATCACCTTGTAAATGTTATATATCAATAGCATCTCAGATAGCCCTGCCTATCTTTGCATCTTCAGCAAATTATTGAACATCTCCTGTCAGTAGATGTTCAATAATTTGATATATATATTTATATATGTGTGATCATCATTTTAGTTAATGATCATAATTTGCTGAAGATGCAAAAATAGGCAGGGCTATCTGAGATGCTATCTCAGATAGTTCTGCCTATCTGATCAGTATAAGCCAGCGCTTCCCAAACTGTTGGCTGCGGCCCACTTGGGGGGCCATAAATTTTGTTGAGGGGGCTGTGAAATAATGAAAACAAACTTAAAATGTTTTAAGATTAAGTAGTTGTTTTTTTTTAATCTTAAAAGAAACGTATTTAATTTTTATTATTTCTTTTTTATTTTTTATATTTTAATGGAAAAAATTGAACATTGGTGTTGGTTCACAAGTTTTGTTTCCTGCATATTTCGGCACTTAATGAATATTAGTAAATATATGCTTATTCATATAAGTTTCATTTCTATTGATAAGAAGCACAAAAATACTTACAAACGCAAAATCTTGATTTATATTCAATAAATATTATAATAATATATGTCTGTATTATGATTTTTTTTTCAATGGGGGTGGGGCCATGAAATATTTTAATTTTTCCAAAGAGGGCCTTTACATCCATAAGTTTGGGAAGCACTGGTGTAAGCAAACAAAGTTTGCACCTGAAGTATTTTCAGGACAGGGCAACTCGTTATATTCTTCTGCATTACTTCAACCTTCATATCACCTCTAGGTCTGACTCCCACTGATGAGACCTCAATAAAGGTTGAAACCGGTCTGGGTAGTGACCCTTCCCATAATGCATAGTATTATACATGTCTGCAAGGATATATGTTTTGCATTATGGGACACTAAAGCAAGTAATGTGAAGTCATTAGCTTCCATACACGAGTTACCCTGTTCTGAAAATACTGCAGGCACAAACTTTGTTTGCTTACACTTGGATAAAGGATTAAATCAAGAATATAATTTCTTGGCATCTTTAATTTATAGTATAACCAAGTGGAAAAACTTCCAACAAAAAAACAGCTAAGTGCTTTTTTGATCTGTTTAACACTTTCAAATTTTAGCAAGTATATTCTTGATTAAATTATATATTAACTATCATATATTGCAAATTATAAAAAACTAATTAGAAAGAGAAATTTCAGCAGCTTACCGATATCTTTCTTTAGTGAGATATTCTAATACAGCAGGTCTCAACCTACTTATCTTTGCAGTACTATGGTTACCCCTTCCAGTAATTATAGTTAAAGACCATTTCCGCTGTGGACACATTTTCAGATCATTCTTTTTAATATGCAAAAAACGTTCCAAGACCTCTAGAGCTTCATGAACATAAAGACCATGCAGATCTAGTAGCAAGGGATCATTAGCAAAGTTCCTATATAAATAAGTTAGAATGACAACATTAACTATTTACCAATGTTTAAACAGCAAATGTTTAAAAAGCATTCATATAACTGCTTACCTAAGAGATAAGCAGTTATATGAATATATAGCAATTACATATCCACAACAAAACTATAAGCCATAATAAGCAATACACTTTTCTCAGTAATTTAAATATAAAACAGCAAAACATGATGTGCATCATATTAAGGAGGATGCAGATTGACTGGAATTTTTAAAAATTTTTATATTAATTTCAATTGCTTAGGTAATAGTATAATGACTTTTTTAACAAGTTAATGGCGAGGTCATTGAAGTATGATTTTATATTTAATCATTTTATAAGTTCTCAGTGTAACTTCTAATATTACAATTTTTGAATTTTACAACTGTTATTATTTAAAAATCATAATAATGCATTCCTTAAATCTTTAAAAGGACTGGCCAGATGGGCGAAGCAAAAATGATTTTCATATTCCCCGTTATCTGAAGAGGACGGTGTAAGAATAGGGTGTTATTGAGCTATATATAAAGCTCTGATCATGGCAGGAGGGTAAGAGCAATAGCCTAGCCTCAGTTAGAACTTCATTGGCTACAGCATTACCCTCCCTGGATAGCCATTTTAGTAGCCTTGTACGACATGCATGAGCTACATTGGTGCTATTCTTATACCGGCAACCACACGGGGAATAATTAAGCATGTATATGCTATGATCATATAAAGTGATTATATACATAATAGATAGTAGTGTTTTATGAAATTTCTTCTACTTGGAATTCAAATCATCAAAAATTTAAAAGATTCATAAAAAAACCTTCCCAGCAAATTTAAATTCAACATCACTTTTTAAAAATAATTCACAAAAAACATCTGAAATTTTTGCATCCTAAAGATTATATGTTAATGTAAAAATGGTTTAATGATGACAAAACTCTAATAGATAATGAAATTTTAAGCATTTGTGGAATAGTGCAACAAACTGTAACAAAAAAAGATTCCAGTCTAGAAACAGATAATAATTTGATGGAAAAGATAACTTGCTACTATCAAAAAAATAACCACAGCGCAACAACAACAACAAAAGCATACTATTTTTTGTAATAGTAGTACATTTGTATAGGCAGAAAGATGAAAAAAAAGAAGAAACTTGTTAACAAATGACAGTAAAAGTAAAACAAAACAGCACTGTTAATAAGAAGGAATATTGCAATAACAAGACTGCCGGTTATATATGGTGTTTGATGTTGCTAGATCAGTTAAATAATTGTCTGCCAAAAGTTGAACAAAGTCATGTGGTCATTACTCATTAATACATTGGCTGTTGACTACGAGATAACTTGTAGTTGATAGTCTATATTAGGATGTCAACTATGATTTATCTCGTAGTATCATATTTGCAACCTGACATATTGGCACTGGCAAGTTAAGTTAATACATTAGGCCAATGGTAGTGAATATGTTAACCACGCTACTGGCCAAGACGTCTATAGACGTCAAGGTTATCATGGATACGAAGTGTATATTAAAATTTTAATACCATTGATATTACATTGAAATATATGATGGATACGAAGTGTATGAGGATGTGTATTTGATTCATAATGGCCGGTAAGTTGGTTAAATCATAATTTCATCATTTCTTAATATGTATCTTAAAGGGAATGTACAAATACAATGATAGATTTTGACTTGTGCTGGACTATGTGGAATGTTGGAATGAAATAGATTAAAAATTAAAAATTAAGCATAAAAATCTTGAAGTTAGCAGAATCAGTTGGAAATGTCATGTTCTGTAACAATGTGTCATCACTCATGATGTTTAGTGGAAAAACAGAAATCTAAACTAATAATTAACAAACTAAATATGAATATTTTGCTTTGGCATCTATATATTGAGCACATGCATTCACAGAGGCACACTAGTAGGAAAGAAAACACAGATTGCTTGTAAAGGGTGGGGTACTACAGTCCTAACTAGTGCCCTCTATGGATGCAGTGATGAACACTTGCTGAAGGTCTCAAAATGATGGTCTCCCAGACTTTTGGCAATTTGATGCAGCCAAATTTATTTGAATATGGGGAATGTTGTAGTGTTATGGCAGATGGAAAAAATAGCTTCTCTAATTTAAATCTGTTCTTGTATAGGATGGAGGTTTTTTCCCACTGCATCCAGTGATCTGTATCCATTGCATCTTCTGCCAGCCCAGAATGACTATAGAGAGTAGATGAAGGACATATTTTCTGTGTTCTTCTAAACAGATATTGACAGTTCTTCCCTCAATATACTTCTTTGTGCAAATGAAGATGCCTTGGTGACCAAGCCAAAATATTTTCTTATGAATCTAATCAGCTATATATAAATGAATCAGTTAATTCTTAACTATAGATGTTTCTTTTCCACTAAACAATACGAGTGATAATAATCGATGTTCAATCATCCGTATCAGTAATGTGTATCAGAGACTGTGAATGTCAGATTCTTGATGAACGAAGATCAAGCCTGGTTTAGCGCCATATCTCAGCTTTAATAAGGCCACATCTTGATTACTGTACACAGATCTGTGCTCCCAGATTTTGTTGGGAATGAGCAAGTTGAAGAGAATCCAGAGGCAATGGCAAAGACTGTGGCAGGTCTGTGGAATGCTCCCTATGAGAATAGATTGATGGTCTGTAGGCTTCAAAAATTAGCGGATAGGCAAAGAAGAGGAGACATGTAGAAGGCTTTAACTTATTAAAGGAGTTTTATTTCATTCATTCATCATCAAATTCCTACCATGTATCCTCAATGGGTGTACAGGATATGATAGTACTACATGAAAAAAATTACATCATTACTAACTTCCTATCTACAATTTTCCTCCAAATCAGTCTGTTACTTGTCATGACTCAAACATTACCAGATCTTATATTTCTATCGTCTAAGGCACTTTGTATCATATCAATCCACCTATATCTTGGTCGTTTTCCTGCCAACCTGGCAGAGAACACTTGTTTTGCTAATCTTTCTTCACCCATTCTGTATTTTAAGTGACCATACCACCTGAGATTAGCTCTGCTAACGCATTCCTGGATGCTGAATGTCAAGTTCTTTCCTAATATCCTCGTTTTTAATATAATATTGCCATTGATGCCATCTGTTCATGCCTCTAATCTTTCTCAGGACGCTCATATCTGCGGTCTCTAGTCTTTAGTCAAGTGTTTTACTTCTGACCCAGCTCTCAGATCCATAAGTTAAAACTGGTTTGAACACTGTCTTGTATACAGTTAATTTAGTGTTCCGACTAATTTCTCTCTTATTCCATATGAAATTATTCAATTGACTTCCCACCATACCAGGGGTTTTATATTGACATTGAAGACTTTTTTTAGTACAGAGCAAGAAGGGAGAGAACAAGGGGTCACCAGTGGAAGTTGTGTAAGAATGTGGTTAGCAAGGGTGTTAGAACTAGGTTTTTTGCTTGGAGGGGGGTAAATGGTGGAATGGACTACTTCATCAGTGAATGAGTTTAAGGAGAAGTATGATAGATATTGTTTGAACGATGGCTAGTGTGTGAATAAATGCATCTCCAAACTCCATGGAGATATTCATATAATAATAATAATAATATAAAGTATACTTGGAAGCATAGCAGGTTACAAAAAAGGGAAGAAGAGCGTTGGGAGAATAGTGAAAATTATCTGGTATTGCAGTGGATAAATGGATGATTAAGCTACTGCACATATTTCAGCATTTTTTCCAGCTTATTTAGCAGAATTTGAAAAAGGAAGCCATATGGCTTCCTTTTTCACTTTCACAAAAAAATCTCTTGTGCATCCACTTAACACAAACATAAATGATGTTCCCCATCACTATCTACTTCTGACAGAAACCTGGATTGCACTTTGTGTGATGTGACAACCTCCCAGAGATGGTCCCATTTAGAATCACCTGCTTCTGACCTTTTCTTGCTCAAGGGGTTCCTTGCCCCCATTTGTTTGTTGCATTTAATGGCCTATAAGCCCAACCACTCGGAGCTCTTCACAATCCTGTAATTCGACCAACTGCTATCCAAATGTAAGTTCGTTTTTAGGTGATCTCAATGCCCATAATTCTAACTGCCGCCCTCTGTTCAAACACTACTGACCAAGCAGGACAAGAAGCAGAAGTGTTCGCTATAAGTAATGATCTAACATACGCACCTCTACTTACTCGAATTTCTAACGGCTCTCTTCACTCTCCAAATACTCTGGTTCTCTATATGTCCAATTCTCTTTCCAGATACACTGCACAGGTGACCTCTACTCTTGGCAACTCAGATCACAATCTTGTATGAGTCTCCTCACTCATAGAACACTCTTCCTCCAACCACTCCCAACTTTGCATCCTCTGGCACTACAAAGGTGCCAAATGAGATGACCTTCAGAATTTCTACTCCTCCTTTCCTGGTTTGACTATTGTTTCTACTCATCTAACCCTAACACCTACTCCAAACAGGTCACCGAAATTAATTCTCATTGGTCCCTTGCTAAGGCCATTAGATTTAACAGCAGAAATTAATTAACAATGCTATTCAGCATTTTCCCAACATAATCAAAATGCATCTTACTGCTCATTTTTCCTCTCAGGAGATTAAGGTAATATACAGAATTAGCCGCCCTGATTCCAAGAACTAAAATACTCTGGATTTTTGTGTAGAGTGGATGAAAAGCTAATGTACCAAACAAAATTAGAAAAACAAGAAGTGTAGTGTTCATTCATATTTTAAATACATCCCGTACAAAAGATATCCCTATGTGTGGCTACATGCCATACAGATGAGCTGTACTGTACTGTACTGTGACTGAAAGTGGTATATATTTGAAAATTTGTTGTAAGCATGAATTGTAAACTTGCAAGGGCTTAGTGATGCTTCTCAGCTTTCAACCCATCCACACCATGCTATTATGCTTTATATTCTAAAGAAATGATCACAGTTTAAGTTATTATTACTGTTACCTTCATTTTTGAATTTTTCCAAGTAATCTTCTTCACCTGAAATGCACTTTGTGCAGCTTTAGAACACTGCTACACAAAAAAGACAATAAAACACTAAGCTACAGACTTTATTTTTTGACAAAATCAGATGATTGCACCAGGGTAAAAAATATTGGATTAAGAAAGAAATCCAGCTCGAGTGTTTATATTCTATCATTTAAAAATGAAAAACTTATCTTAAAATGCTTTAAATATAACAACTTCCAACTATTTAATATTATACTGGACATCAATTTACCTTCGTGAAGTTCACAACATACAATAAATTTAGATAACAGCAAAAGTATTCACAGAAAAAAAAAAAATTTATTCTTAGGAGTATGATAAAAAAAAAAAAAAAGCCACACCCAATGATATTACACATTTTGTAACAGCATTTGTTAATGTTTATGTCAACGAAAGTGATTTTTTTTTTAATCTCACCGCATTTCAAAAATCTTTTCAGAGGCTCTTTGATTAGATTCCTTTAATCTCAATGAATGCAAGTGACCCTAATAAATAAAAAAAAAAAGTTTTAATGCTTGAAAGTGCTAAAATCAGAATGCTTTCAAAAAGTAAAACTAAATGTGTTTTATTCAATAACTTAAACACAGCAGAAATTACTATACTTGTTTTTATTTATTAGGTAATTTAAATACTAAAATATGGATTTCAATACTACAAATTTAGTATTGATACTCATACAGCTAGCAATGGCAGGTTTTGAAGAAATTAATATAAAATAAAGTTTATTAATAGCTTTATTAGCTCTCATTTTCATAAGTGCAGCTCCACCAACTGACCACCATCATTTTTTTTTTTTTTTTTACTGAATGTAAAAACATGAACAGTTGCTGGCAAAAATTCACATACTGTTTCAATAATTCAGGCTGAATTGTAGTCTGAAACTGCCAACTCTTCAAGAAACACATTAAAGATTCTTTCATTTACCATAAAATTGTGTCTGGAGACACAGGAAAGTGGTGCCATATGTGCAAAAGGTTAATGATTTAGTTGTACTGCACTAGAAAATTTTGGACATCTATATCCAAAGTGACTAACCAGCAAATAGAGAAATATCAATGACTACTACGATAAATATACAATGAATGAAACTGCATATCCAAGTAGAATAACATTAATTAATGTTCATTTCTTAATCTAATTCATTTTCCAACTTAAAAGTAAGTTTTAAGATGATATTAAAATATTCTGCAACTTCTAATTCTAAATAAACATCATATTCTAGATTTTTTTTTTTTTTTCTTCCAAATACTCTATCTTAATTCTGATTAGAAAGTGTGGCAATGCAATAAAAACTTTTTTTTGTTTTGTTTGTATGCGTGTGTTTGAAGTCTGGCAGATTATTCCTCCTCAGGTGCTTTTTATATATATTTTTCAAATTCCTAATAAGTCAATGATGCATACAGAATACTATGATAGTACTAAATGATATACTGTGTACTGATAATTTACAACAAGGTTATTACAATGCAGAAGATATACTAATTAAAGTGATTTAATTAATACTTCCAATATTTCAAAAAAGTCAAATTCCCATCATCATGGAACAATACACAAAACAATACGTGTATGTATGCAGGTACTACATTGGGCAAAGTGAGACCAAGCAAACAAAGGTAGACTAAAGTTCTAAAAATGCACCTAGCTCATGGTGTGAGAATAAGTATTTCCCATTTGAAGCAGTTTAATGCATCTAAATTTGTTCAGTTTGGACAGTTTCTTAAAGCAGAGGCATATTCCAGGAAGGTTTTTTTTTTTTTTTAAAAAAAAATTTGTGGCAGGTATTCAAAGTGTGGTCCACAAGTCCTGAATGAAACTGGATGTAATCCTTGTGCTTTTGAGACTGATATTAGCTATAGCCATTCTGCCTGTTACATCATAATAGGTTAGCTTATAGCTGCAGAGTACTTGATATACACCAGGCAGGCCTAGGAAATGAAGAAGGTATTTGGGAAAGCAGATATGGGATGTTATTTCTTTGTATCTATAGATAGTTACAAAGTTGCACATTTTTAGGATTTTTGTCAAATTTTCAGATATGCCCCAGATATATAGGATGGTGATAGATTTAGTGTAATCTATGTTTTTCAGGGGGAAGAAATGTATGGTTTGGATGTTTCAATATTTTCTTGATTTGGTGGAGGGATTATAGCCTTTGGCTAAGAAGATATGAAAGTAGTCAAGTTCAAATAGTGAGTATCTGCTCTTTGCCATATTCTTCTTCTTTTCAGCCATTTTCTGTCCACTGCTGGATGAAGGCCTCCTCCAGTTCCTTCCACCTTTCTCTGTTCTTGGCAAAGGCTGATCAATTTTTCCCAACAAAATTTGACAATTCATCATTCCACCTTCTTTTAGGACATCCTCAGCCTCGTTTCCCTTCTTCCGGAATCCAGTTCGTTAGTATGGTGGTCCATCACTCATTCTCTCTTCTGGATAAATGTTCAGCCCATTTCCATTTTAGTCACTTGTGGTGAAGAATGATGTCAGTGATATGAGTCTGGCTTCTTATCCAGGTGTTTCACTTCTTATCTTTTAATGTGATGCCTAGCATCAATCTCTCCATTTTTCTTTGAGTTGTTGCTAGTTTATTTGCCAGTGTTTTTGTTAGAGACCAAGTTTCACAACCACATGTGATGACTGGAAGTATACACTGGTTAAATGTCTTCCTTTTAAACAAAGTGGGACATAATTGTTTTGAAAAATGCTTTTCGATTTTCTGAATGCACTCTAGGCAAGTTGAACTCTTCTATTTATTTCCTTTTGGAGTCCACCGTTTAGAGCAATGAGATGACTTAAATATGTATATGAAGAGACTCTTTCCAAGAAATTGTTTTCTATTATTATGTTTTTTAGTGTTATAAAATGATTAAACATGATTTTAATTTTTTCTCTGTTTATTTTTAGACCAACTTTTTCTGCTTTCATGATATTAGTCTTTTATCATTATATTAAAGCGTTCTGAAGTGTTTACAAAAATTATATCATCTGCATCTCTTAGGTGTGTTAAGTTTTTGTTATCAATTTTTATACCAAGGTTTGTTCCAGTTTATATTATTAAATATTTCTTGAAGGACTGCTGTAAAGATTTTGGGTGATAGAGAGTACTTGTCGGACACCTTTTTCAATTGATATTTTATTGCTACTCCTGTGAAGTTGGATTGTTGCTGTTGCAGTGTGGTATATTTCTGGAGGAGGGCCATATATTCTCCAGGAACTCCCTGATTCCAGAGTGCTTTGAATATTATATTAGTTTTGATGGAATCAAATGCTTTTTCATAATCAATAAAAGCTAAACAGAGAGGCAATTGGTTTTCTTCTGCTTTTTCTATTATTTGTTATTGTTTTACTGCATGAATATGATCAACTGTGTTAAAGCAGTGTTTCTCAATGTGGGGCAATTTGAAAATGTACATGTACATATTTATATTATACTTTTTCAGAACTTGGCTGACTATTATGCTAGGGGGGGGGGGCATCAAAATCTTTGAGACTTTGAGGTGGGGCATGATCCAAAAAACGTTGAGAAACACTGTGTTAAAACCTTTATGGAATCCTGCTTGTTCTGCAGGTTGATTTGAGTCTAGAAGAGGGGGGGGTTAACCTGTTGTTTTCTAGACATAGATTTAGTAAGTTTGTGACATGGTGAATTATGTTGTTTCCTCCCCTTTTAATTAATTCTATGTGAATTAGATCATCACCAGGACATTTTCCATTTGTTTTAATGCTTGTTTTATTTCATCTGAAGTGAATGGGGGATGAATTCCATATGCGATGGGGATGAGGTTATTTATATTTGATTTAGGATTAAAGGATCACTATAGAGTTCTTTATAAAATTCTTCAAGTCTGCTTAGGATTTGTTCTTGGTTCCTCATTGTAATTCCATTCTTATCATTTATTGCAGTTATCTGACTTTTACCAACTGATAAATGGTTCCTTAGTATTTTCATATTTTTATTGTTTTCAATTGTTTCTTTTATTTTTGTAGTGTTATAAGATATTATTTCATTTCACATCTTTTTCCTTATTATTTTGCATAGTTCTGCGTATTCTATTTCAGGAGTTAAATTTTTATCCTGTTTCATATTTCGTCTCTTTTTTAGCAGTTGTAAAGTTTCCTCTGAAAGTTTATGGTCTGTTGTTTGTTGCTTTTGAAGAGGGGCACGCCAAGGGTATTTGCTGCCCGGGTGCAAACTTTTATTGCCCCCCCCCAATACTGCATTGCATAATCCAAATTAGACATTAGCTACATAAAATGCTGCCCTATCAATGTTGCCACCTGGGTGCAGTGCACCCTTGGGTTGGCATGGCCCTGCTTTTGAATTCATTGGCTGCTGAGATTATTACTTCCGTTATTTTTGCTTATTTTGTTTATGTCTTCTTCAAATATATTTATTAAGTCTAGTTTTTGATTGAGTTTTTCTTCATAATCCTTCTTCTTGTTTTCAGTAGGTTTTAAGTCAATTCTTAATTTTTTGTTGTTTAGCCATTTTATTCTTTCCAATTTGGGGTTTATTTTAATTCTGGTTCTCACCAGTTGGTGGTCACTTCCTGTTTTTACTTGATTTAGTACTGAGGTATCTTGAACTATTTCTTTATTATCACACAGTGTACAATCTATTTCATTTTTTATTTCTCCATGTCCAGTTTCTTTTGGGGGCTTTCTTAAAAAATGTATTCATAATGTAAAGCTTGTTACTTATAGAGAATTCTGTAAGAGCCATTTATGAGTTGCTGCTTGTACCATACATGTACGGTCCTGCTGTGTCTATTTGGTGAGAGGGATGACCTACTTGGGCATTAAAATTGCCCATTACTATAGTAAAGTTTTGATTGCTATTTCTTTTTTTATCTAGAGTTTGCTGCAGTGAGTCATAAAATACTTCTATCTCTTCATCAGTGTGAGATGAGGTGGGAGCATATATTTGGATGATCTTGATTTTAAGTTTGGAATTCATTTTAAGTGTGATTTCTATTATTCTTTCATCTGTATAATTAAATTCTTCTATAAGGTATGTAATTGTTTTCTTAATTAGAAATCCTACTCCGTATTATCCTTTAGTTTTCCCATTATAGTATAAGTAGTCTCCATTTTTTAGTTTTATTAAATGTTCATCCTGCCTACAAACTTTACTGAAGCCTGTGATGTCCCATTTAATATTTTCTTGCTGTAAGATGGTAAGGTCTTCCTCATCTTTACGTGTTTGTTAAACAATTAAATGTTCTTATATATAGGAAAAGAGGGTTGCAATGATTACTGTTATATTTATGAAAATATAACATTGCTATATATGTGTATGTGTGTGTATTTTTACTCTGATCCCATACACAAGAGGCTGAAGGACCTATGGGGACTTCATTGCCGTGTGTGAGGTGCAGAGATAGAAGTTTATCGATGTTTTTGTAAAGAGTTGCAATGCAAGTTGTAGTTGTTTGAGAATACTTCATTGGAAGGCTGTTTCCATAGGACAGAGGTGGATGGAATAACAGTAGGAGGAGGAGAAGCAGGTTCGGTGTGTTTGCAGTTGCACAGTAAAGGGATGCTAAGCAAATGCTACTCTTGTATTAAGAGGTGCAACAGAAAGTGGAGGAATGATCATTGCCAGTTCAGTTGAGCAATGACCACTGAAGTACCTGTATAGCAGATATAATGCTGCATCTATTCTACTATGAGATAGGGATTGAAGTGATTCTGTAAGACAGGAATCATCAGTAAGTTGAACTGTTCTCCTCTGGACAGCATCAAGGATGTTTAGGAAAGCTTTAGGTGCACCATCTCAAACATGTGAGCAGTATTCTAAGCAATGGCCAGATTTGGAATTTGTATATAGTTAAGAGTTGGATTAGTGTAAAATAGCATCTTGACAAAAGAGAATGCCTAGTTTTTGGATGCTGAGGAAGCTATTGATGTGATGTGTTTATGCCAGGAGAGGCTGGAGGTAAACATTATTCCAAGCAGAGGGATCTGATCATGCATGGTGATTTGTATATTACTGAGGGTAGGTTAAGTGAAATATCTTTCATGAGAAAAAGGCAAGACTATTTTGGTGGCACTGAATGTGACAACATTATCCTTGTCCCATTGCAGGATAGTATGCAAATCAATGTTTAACGAACTAGTTGCAGATGATCTTGTAGCCTGGGATGTCAGAGTACTGCATGGTTTATCAAGTGAGAAGGATAAATGGCAGGTACTGTCATCTGCAAAGTTGTGGATAGGATTGGTGGTGATTATGAGTAGGTCGTTTATGTACAAGAGAAAGAGATTAGGTGATATGACAGAGCCTTGATAGTATTTGTAGTGAAGTTGGAAGCCATCTACCATGACTCACAGAGAATTACCAGAGAATGTTGGCTACCCAATTATAGAGGGTGGCAGGAAGGCCAAAGGATGGCAATTTGTTTAGCAGGCCTTGATGCCACACATGATCAAAAGCTCTAGAAATGTCAAGACTAAGAGACAAGTTTCTCTGAACCTTTGCATAGCTAATATCCAGTGCTGGGTGATGTAAGCTATGAGGTCATAGCTTACATCACCCAGCACTGGATATTAGCTATTGATCTTGAATGGCAGTATCTATACTAGTGGTCACTGATTAATTGGTGGGCCTCTAGGAAGAAGTTGTCTATTGATGACTTTCTCCATTATTTTGGAGAGAATGGAGGTGATGGCAATTAGTCTCTAGTTTGACAGTAAACTTCTATCTACCTTTTTTGAAATAGGCTGGATATGAGTTGCATCCACACATTGGAATAAGTACCAGCTATGCATAATACATTGTACAGATGATGCAGGGCAGGTGTTAGATCTGGAGCACAATGCCTCAGAACAATAGGAAAGATGCCATTAGTAGTACAAGAGAACTTTTTAGGTCCAAGTTATTCATTAGTTTTCTGATGTCTTTTTATCAAAAAATGCCAAGAGGCATATGGTGCTTGGAATCTGATACAGTAAAAGTAATTTCCCTTGGTAATCTATTCAGTGGATTGAGGAAAAGAGTGATTCCAGGAGGTCAGATTTATCTTTGGGTGAAGTAACAATGGTATTATCAGGATGTGAGAGAGAGAGATGGAAGTGCAGGTGAGAAGAAGTTGCATCCAACAGCCTTTTGACGTCTCCTCCCTATTCACTAATGTCCCGCTCAAAGAAACCCTTGAGCTCATCCAAGCCAAGTTTCCTCCCGATATCTCAGTTCACAATGAACTCAGGCTATTTCATTTGGCAAGGAAAGTTCTACAAACAGATAGAGGGGACAGCCATGGGTTCACCACTTTCCCCACCCTTGGCCAATTTCTTTATGGAGACATTTGAAGAGAAAGCCTTAAACTCCGCCCCACAAAAACCCACTATTTGGCTTCGTTGTGTGGATGATGTGTTTGCTATTTGGCCACATGGCTCAGACACACTCCACTCCTTCCTAACACACTTAAACAACCAACACCCCAGAGTCCAGTTCACCTTAGAAAAAGAGGAAAACAACACCCTCCCCTTCCTAGACACTTTAATCACCTGCCAGCTTAATGGATCTTTGGTTTTCTCTGTTTACAGAAAACCCACCCATACTGGCCGATACATTCACTAGCAATCCCACCACCCCCCCTCACAACAATATGGGGTGATAAAAACACTATATAACAGGGCAAAATTAATCTGCTCAGATGACAAGGCCCTGACTATTGAACTAAACCACATCCTCAACACTTTCTTAGCCAATGGCTATAACCCCAAAAAAATCCAAAAAATACTAAAACCTGCAAACCACAACCCGCCTCCACAATAAAGATTACACCAAGTCTATCACCATCCCCTACATCCATCCAGGGCACCTCTGAGAAAATAACCAATATCCTCAAAAAATATGACCTTACTTCCTGTTACAGACCATATAAAAAGTTGGCATCCCTTATCTGCTCTACCAAAGACCAACCACTTCCCCTAGACCTACCTGGTGTATACCAGGTCCCTTGCAGCTGCAAATTGTCCTACTTTGGCCAAACAGGCAGAACAACAAATATCAGGATTTCAGAACACCAAGACTACATCCGGTTTCACCAGTACAGCCGCTCTGGGCTGGCAGACCATGCCTTAGATACCCACCATAAAATTCGTTGGAAGAAAACAAAAATAATTCATCGCAGCAAGTTTAAATATGAAAGATTATTCAAAGAATCTTCAGCAGCTCTAAAAAACGTTCCTAACCTCAACAAATTTGGGTGCATGAAACTGCCCCAAATTTGGGAGACTTTCATTATGAGAACTTCAGCCCAACTGCCAAGACTACCAAATTAGCACGCAAGAGGGCACCATTAGGACTTTAGGAACAATATTAGTTTCTTGCTTTCTTCCTCATTTGCTTTATGTTAGTTCCTGAGTGCACATACCATATCTTTATGTTCCTGAAAATGGCAATGTGACGTTGCCGAAATATAGAAGTGATTCATTAAAGTTACTTTTAATTAATATACTTCATTTGCATTGTTAATTCCGTAAACTAATTACCAGTTAAGCCTTAGTAAGGGACCAGAAGCCATGGCTTCCAACTGAACAGAAGGCAAGTTTTCTGCTGTTGGCCTTTATAAAGTCTGATTTGGTATTGCTAATGGCTATTTTGTGTGTTGTCTGTTCTAGTGTAGATAGAATATGAAACTGGAGTTCTTGATGCAAATCAACTGCTGTAAGCTGAATTTTTTCTCTGAACGCTTTGATGCACTTTCTGTTGAATCAAAGCTAGGAAAGCAAACAAGGATTTGGGCTGAATGGGGGGGATGAAGACCTTCATGCCGATGAGGGTAATTTCCATGATCCATTCAAAGCAGGTGTTAGCGTCAGATGAGTGGAAGTAACAGTCAGCCTAAAGAAGGAAGAGTAGAATTTCGGAGGTCATCTCAGTTGGCACCTTTATAGTGCCAGAGGATGCGAGGAGACTCATAGAGAGGCACAGGTGCCACCGATGCAGTGAATGGAATCATGAACTGTGCAATTTGGACATTGAAGTTGTCATTAGTAGATGTAACTGCAATCTGGGTTTCTGTCAGGAGTAAGATGCCTGGTCTGGAAGACTGCAAGTGATGGTGAACATCATTTATGTTGGTGCCATGATTTTAAATGATACATGCTTGAAATGGAGGATATTATGCATCTCTAAGCATTGTTGGTATGACGTTGAAGAGTATCCTATACAATACATGGAGAAGGGGATGGGGGAAACAGCAACTGGAATCTATGCTCTGCAGACCAAATATGGCATTTGCCACTTCAGACCTCACTGGGCAATGAAGGACATCTTCCAACTAGAAACGCATTCCTTTGTAGCAGGAATACTTGCTAATTTTTCCAGGCCCTTTTTGTGGCAATAAGCCACACCACAGAAAGACAGGGTTGACATGATAGGGAGAGGCTGCATCTTGTGCATCCATGCCCATTGCGATTTGCTCTTTTCTGCAAATTTTTCTGAAACGTTTCTCTATGTGTGGTATTTAACATAATTTATAACAAAATCAGCTTTTCTTTTTTTCTTCACATCAGCTGTCTTCTCTAATGAAAGATCAATGGCAGTATTTTTCAAATCTAATGACTTGAAAAATACTGCCATTTCTTGCTTAGTAGTACTATCTATACAACCAAAGGCTTAAATAAGTCTCCTCGTAGAAGTTCTCATTCTGAATTTTGAACTTAAGAAGTTTATTTTTGACTATTATAGATATCCCTTCCTTTTCCTGATCACTAATGCCAGGCTATAACATATCACAGTTCTTATTTAGAAGAATCTCACATTTTTGTCTTCTTTGTTTTGGTAACACCAATTATATTGATGTGGTACCTCTCAAATTCTTTTGCCATTTACACTTCTTTTATGATACTTCTCAGAATGATGGTGACTATCTTGAATTCTTCCAATGTTCAGTTTCTCATAGTAGTGGACTTTTCACTACCTGCTCTGGTTACCTTAAAAAAAACAGAAAGGACTGTATTTAACCAGACATCCATAATGTCTGGTTAAATACAGTCCTTTCTGTTTCTAAATAAGCACTCAGGTAGATACCTAATAATAGGGTACACCACAAGAAGATAAGGATTAGATATTAGGCCAGAGAACCCAGTCAGTTTTCCACATTCCTTACTCCTTAATTGGATGAATGTGAGATCTTCCCCCCATTCCAAGTCATCTAGCTTTAACCATTAATATAAATTACATAAAATGGAAAATAGAAAATTCTATGAACAACTACAAATTAGCATAGAAATAAATGAATGAAAGAAGGAATTTTCTTTTTCTTTTTTCATCTCAGTACTCGACATGTAGCAAAAGAATAAGAAGCATATTTTTAGAATTTATATGGTTTATATATCATCAAACTTTCATATTATTTCAGACTCAATTTCAAAACATGATGAGCAAGATTCTGCCATTCTCAGTTTTTCTGCTTTTTTTTTTTAATAATAGTCCTATTGTCTGATTTTTCCTTATTTAAATTAGTATTCTTAACTTTTACTTAAACAAATTTTCAGAAGGAAAAAAAAATGCTTACAGAGTTATCTCAATTGTTAATTTCAGTAGTTTGTAGACAATCAGCAACCTTGTGCTTCAATTTTATTATTCTCAAAAGTTGTTTTTATCTTTCACAAGAACAGATTCATTATACTTGAATGAGTATACTCAGGCATTTTATACAATTTTTATTTTATCATCATTATTATTATTTCAAACACACACACACACACACACAGAGAGAGAGAGAGAGGGGGGGGGGGATGTAGCATATTAGAGTAATTTGCACTAATAAATTTTTTAATGTAATGCAAAGTTATACTGCACAATCTTTCTGAGGTAACATAATGTAAATAATGCTAATGTGTGTGTATGTCATATATAGTGCTGAATTTATTCTTATAAATATCCAGCATGGATATTTATAAGAATAAATCACTGGATATTTATTCTTATAAATATCCAGTGATTAAATTTCAAAAGAATGCATTTGAATATCGGGCTTGTGTAGACTACCAGTTGTAATGTAGTATTGTTGGTTAAATGTTCTGTCCCACATTTTTTATGTTAGTTGATACTCATATTAAAGTATGATTTTGTAAACCTATTGTGCACTGAGTTCATGGTACCCAAAGTACAATAGGTTTATTTACAAAATTTTGTGGGTGGAGTTCATATAAAAATGAGTTAAAAGTTCAGTTTGGCATGATACTGTGTTTTTGTATTATTTTGAATAATATGAGTTCAGAAAACTGTCCAAATTTACATGAAATCATAAAAAATCAGTAATGACCTGAAATGTCAGATTTCACCATAACCCATGTAACCAAAGCAAGTCTGAGTACTGGTTTGGCAAATCTATATAACATAAGTAAGGACAGGATAAGAGTTGAGATGATCCAGAAATACTGCTGGATCGTCTTACTCTGGAAACCAGACATGATACATTTTTAAGCCGCTTGTCCTGTAGAGATGTTTATTCTTCACTGGACAACAAAAATCAGCTATTTTTGAACACTTAAAGGCTTGCACAAACATTCCCAGAGGAGTGTCATTTAAACACATAGCCTGTTGGTTAAGAGGCAAAGATGCCATCTACTTGATACCAAGACAAGTGGTTAAGTCCAACGGGATAAATGAGACATGAAAAATTGCAGCATTCAGATGAATTACTACAGCATACTTCAACAAATAAAGAATTACTTGAAATTAAGAGTAGAGAAACAGCATTTATCAGTTATATCTGGAATTGAAAATAAAATATACAATACTTTTCTGTGCTGAATATTTTAGAAATAATAGCATTTAAGAAATCAGTTTATAGCCAAACAGTGGATACATCATTTGAGACGTCTTTGAAAAAGGAAGGAGTAAATTGAAAGATACCATTATGTAGTGCTAAGCCTGCTTAGCACTACATAATGGTCACTTCCAATTTCAAATCCTTGGTACCATCTTGTATCTTGAACCAGCATGAAGTTTTCACCATCAACAATGATGCAGTCAATGAGGCTTTTATTTTTCTTGTGTCTTCTCTCTTCACATGAACTTGTGCACATCTTAATATTGGAACATGGTGTTAGTAATGACTAGTCCATGTCCTAAGCAAAAATCCAGCAAATACTTACCATTATTATTAGCTTTGCCCTTTTCTCCAAATTTTCTAAACATTCCTATATGCCTGATGGGATTCATTTCCTACTCTGCTGTTTAGGTCTCCAACAATGTCCACCTTTTCCATTTTCTTTATGTCAGCTGCTTGTTATGACTCAGAAAATTCTTCCACTTCTTCCTTAGAAAAACCTTCTGTGGGACCATAAGTAAGCACAATTAAGTTTCATTATTTGTTTCCCCATTTTGAAGCATGCCCACATCACTCTACTTTAAACTGCCTTCCAATCAAGAAGTTTATCCTCGGGTTTGGCGTTGAATGCTATTATTATTATGCAGGCATCACCATGGAGTTAGAAGACATCATGGGAGATCCAATATTAATACACTAGCTATCACTTACACAATACCTATCATACCTCTCCTTAAACCCATTCACTGATGAAGCACCTACAACCTCTGACAAACCATTCCACCCATTCAAACCCTGCAAGCAAAAAGTATAATCCTAACATCTTTGCTAACCACACTCTTACACATTTCCACTGGTAATCCCTTGTTCTCTCTAATCTTGTAATCTACTGAAAAAAATCTTGAGTGTCAATCCTATAAATCCCCTTTGATAACTTAAATGCTTCTGTCACATTTGCTCTATTTTACCTATCAGCTAATTTTTGAAGATTACAGACCGTCAATCTTTTCTCATAGGAAGCATTCCACAAACCTAACACAATTTTTGTCACTCACCTCTGAATCCTCCACAACTTCTTAACTACTGAATCTGGGAATCCAGATCTGTGCACGTTAGTCATGTGGCATTATTAAAGCCTTATATAGAGAAACAATAACCTCTTTGTCCCTACTTGTTAGTGTGTTCTTCAATAACCTCTTTTGGTTACCTTCACAATAAGCCATCTAAACTTCAACTCACTGACACCCAAGTCATTATTCCTTGGCCTCTTCGGTTTCCTGCATTTCAGTTAAATCAATATACCATATAGCTTTTGATCTAGTTCCAAATTCTGTCTTTCATCAATTTCTCCAATACCGTGTTTCTCCAATACTTCTGTCTTAGAGAGCCTCCTTTATGCAAAGAGACCATTTTGCCCTCTTTCCACTCCATTGGCATCTTCCCAATACTGAGGCTAAAATTAAAAGCCCGGGCAGAGGAACTGATAATTCCCTTGCACTATCACTATCTTGTACTGTGGATGCTATAATTACGCCTTCCTTTTCTTGATCATCATTATTACCTTTATTTAGTAAAGTCTCACACCTGTTTTTGTATTCTTTATTTCAATGATGCCAATTATGTCCATGTGGTACTTTTCCAGCTCGATGTCCTTTCCATTAATACTCCTTAAACTAATGGTTGCCATCTTCAGTTCTTCTAACCTTCAGTTTGTTCTTGTTGTTGTTCTTCTTCTAGATGTTGAGCTTAAGTCTGTTCCAGTAGCTGACTTTTCACTGCTTGTCCTCGTTTGCTGACAAAAACAGCAGGGGCCTCATTTAACTGGGCAACACCCCAACTGGCATGAAATCTCATCATGTTGTACAATCATATGCATTTGTGGTTTATGCCAATAGAGAGTACAATTTGGTCGCTAAGTCCCAAATTTCCAGCCCATTCTTTCAGTACCCAGTAAATACCTACTGATAGCTGCACCACATGAAGGTAAGGATTGGACATTAGGTCAGAAGACCTTGTCGGTTCTCTGCATTCCTGAAAACTGATGTGGAGGTTTCCTCCCAGTTATTTGGGTTTGACCCTTAAGCAATCCCATTAAATTTATTGAGATTGTTATAATTGCAGTTCAAACACAGTTAATATACAGACAAAACACGCATATGAATATATTAGTAAACCAAAATACTAATAATATATTTTATATAATTAACAAATATGTGAACAAAGATTTACCTGCTGAGCATAAAAGGATGAAACTGATTTCATTCCAGCATGATAAGCATCTTGAGCTTTCTGAAAACATTCTTTACGAAGTTGGTAGTGCATAGTGGCTTCTGTTCTTAAATGGCTATAGTCTGTCCCAGTACATACAGGTGTATCTTTAGTCAGATCTTTATCAGTATTTACTATCCAATCTTTCCAATCGTCTATCTGAATTTTAGAAATAATTATTTATAACTTTTAATATTTACAGAAGCTTTAATTAATTTCAAGGACACTACATATCTATCTTAGTAATGCTAAAATGTAACCAACTTACTTATACAACAATACAACTTATATTAATGCATTAAATATGTTTATTACACATAAAAATATAGGCTGCTTTAGCTTATTATATAAGGAAATGTCTTTGACAGACTATAATAACTGCATTCTTTCCTCCAGTCCAGAAACTTTAAAATATGAATGAACCTTCATGAAGCTATGTGAATCTCGTATCATTAAAGAGCATATTACTGCTATACATATTTCACATAAATATATATCATCATCAAATTCCTGCCATGTACCCTCAAGGGGTGTACAGGATATGATAGTACTACATGAAAAATTTACATCATTACTAACTTCCTATCTACGATTTTCCTCCAAATCAGCCTGTTACTTGTCAGGACTCCAACATTATCAGATCTTATATTTCTATCGTCTAAGGTACTTTGTACCATATCAATCCACCTATACCTTGGTCGTCTGGATTGTTTTCCTGCCAACCTGGCGGAGAACACGTTTTGCTAATCTTTCCTTGCCCATTCTGTTTAAGTGACAATATCACCTGAGATTAGCTATGCTAACGCATTCCTGGATGCTGACAATGTCAAGTTCTTTCCTAATATCCTCGTTTTTAATATGATATTGCCATTGATGTCATTTGTTCATGCCTCTAATCTTTCTCAGGACTCTCATATCTGCAGTCTCTAGTCTTTAGTCAAGTGTTTTACTTCTAACCCAGCTCTCAGATCCATAAGCTACAATGGGGTTGAACACTGTCTTATATACAGCTAATTTAGTGTTCTGACTAATTTCTCTCATATTCCATATGAATTTATTCAATTGACTTCCTACCATGCCAGCTTTGTTGATTCTGTTGTCTACTTCCATATTTAATTTACCATCTTCAGTAAAAATCGTGCATAAGTAGCTGAAATGTTTTACTTGTTCCATAGGTTCTCCATTCACAACGCAGTTGACATTTTCAACGATTCTGCCTATTCATTATCTTTGTCTTTTTATTGCTGACCTTCATACCATATCTATTACAACAGCTATTCAATTTAGTCAGGGAATCTTGCAGACTTGTAGCAGATTTATTTAGAAGTATAACATCATCCACATAAAGCAAAGAGCTGACATTAACATCTCCAATTTTGATATCAGGTTTAATACCACTTTCCTTCATAATGCGATCCATATAGATAATGAATAACAGAGCGGATAATGTACATCCTTGTTTGACACCAGATTTAACATTAAACCACCTTCCTGTATTTCCTTCAATTCTAACTCTGACTTACAACTCAAATAAAACTAAGTATTGCTTGATATAATGCCCCATTGACACCATATAACTGTAGCATATTGAATAGCTCCTCTCTTGGCACCTTGTCATATGCCTTTTCCAGATCGACAAAGCTTAGATACGGATCTTTGTTATATTCCCATGATTTTTCGACTATTTGTCGTAAAGTGAAGATCTGATCCTGACAGCCTCTATTAGGCCTAAATGAACTTGTTCTTCACCAAGCTTTCCTTCCACAATTCTTCTCAACCATTTCTCAAGTATACTTGCATAAATTTTACCAGGAACACTCAGTAGGGAAATACCTCTGTAATTCTCACATTCAGTTTTATTTCCCTTTTTATATATGGGTACTATGAGAGCTCTACTCCAATCATCGGAAATTCGTCCCTCTGTCCAGGACTTTTGAACTATGCAGTGCAGCCACTGGAAGACTTTTATAGCACCATACTTCAGCATTTCTGGTCGAATATCATCTAATCCAGCTGCCTTTCCACATTTCAAGCCTTTGATAGCTTTTCTACTTCAAATATGGATATGTATTTCCTGACTATATACCTGTTGAGTATTTTTTACCACTGTGCTATCAGTGCTTGTTTCCTTTAGCAATTTTTTGAAGTAATTACTCCATACTTCAAGGATATCTTTTTCTCCCGTTTTCATGTCACCATTATCATCTCTTAGACCTTTTACAGCACTCTTTCCTCCATTTCTAAGCTTCTTCAACAACCTCCAGAATATTTTGTCACCTTCTTGATATTTATTTTCTATGTTCTTGCCACAGTCCTCCCATGACTTTTGTTTAACCAGTTTTACACAGTGTTTAGCTTTCTTACAATTGTCTCTGTATTCTCTAAGAGCACAAGCAGACTTA
This sequence comes from Typopeltis vanoorti, assembly GCF_054136105.1. NCBI lineage: Eukaryota > Metazoa > Arthropoda > Arachnida > Uropygi > Thelyphonidae > Typopeltis > Typopeltis vanoorti. Next base: position 33,892,807 of record NC_143560.1, read on the forward strand.
TTTTCCAGGAACTTTTGATATGCTTTCTTCTTTTCCTTCACTGCCTCTTTAACTTCCTGTGTCCACCATGGAGTTCTGATTTTTCTATCCTTGCAGACAACCTCACCACATGCCTCTCTGGCTGAATCAAGCAGGGTTTTCTTCAAGGCTTGCCACTGAATCTCAAGGTTTGGTTCCTGTTCTCAAACTCTTTCATTTTTTCTTCAATAATCTTTGTGTTTTTTAGTCCACAGTTCACATCTAAATAATGATAACTTCCAATTTCAAATCCTCTGTACACTCTTGTGTCCTGCACCAAGGAGAAAACATCACTATCAACAATAACATAGTCAATGAAACTTTTCTTATTCCTTGCCTCTTTTCTCCGTGTGAATTTGTGCACATTTTTATGTTGAAACATGGTGTTAGTAATAACCAGTCCATGTCCTGAGCAGAAATCCAACAAGTATTTGCCATTGTTATTAGCTTTTCTCTTTTCTTCAAATTTTCCCAAAATATTTTTGTATGTCTGACAATCATTTCCTACTCTGCTATTTGGATCCCCAACAAGGACCAATTTTTCCTTTTTCATTATGTCAGTTGCTTTCTCTAAAGTCTCAAAATATTCCTCCACTTCTACCTTAGTAGAACCTTCTGTGGGACCATAGGCACAAATAAGTCTCATTGTCCAGTTCTCCATTGTGATATTTGCCCACATCACTCTACTCGAGACTGCCTGCCATTCAAGAAGATTAGCCTCGTATTTAGTGTTGAATACTATGGCTACTCCTCCTTTTCCTTGATTGTCATTGCCTGAATATAACATTTTGTATTTATTGGTTCTTTGCTTAACCAAGTGACGCCCCAGCTGGGATGAAATTTTGTCATGTTGTACCATCATTTTGTATTTTGGTTTAAGCCAATAAGAATACAATTTAGTCGGCTAAATCCAAAATTGCCACCCCATCCTCGTGGGTTCAGCATCCGGGTAGATACCCAACAGGGTGCACCACGAGAAGGTGAGGATTGGACATTAGGTCAGAAGTCCTGGTCAGTTCTCCGCATTCCTTTAAAAGCTATGTGGAGGTCTCCTCTCAGTTATACAGCTTTGAACCTTAAGCACCCCATAAATATATATTTTTATTATTATTTCGTGACACCTCCAGGGAGTCCAAAGACTCATCGAGGGAGGACACCTACTCTACAACTCTCTCTCTCCATCACTCAGTACACCAACGCCATCTATCACCCACCACCATCGCTAGTATTTCCACAGACAATCACAAACATCCATGTACAAGGTGGGATTCAGACCCACAGGCTAGAGAGTGAATATGCTACCCACTTGCTGGCATATAAAACATACACTGCTTGGAAAGAAGTCAACAGATGCCATAGTGTGAGGAATAAATAGCCATGGCATCCCCCCCCCCTTAATAAGATGTAGGTCCTCCTTCTTTCGCTGCGATGACTGCAGCAATCCCACAAGCGTATGATAGCAATCAATGAAAATTTTGGACCATTTTTCTTGCGGACATGTAATGTGCTACTGGATTGTTGTGGGATGGAGATCCCTTGACCCCACCCAATGCTCCAGTTCATCCCACAGATGTTCAATAAGGTTACGATCAGGGCTCTGCAGAGGCCAGTCAAGTGTGGTAATGTTCATGTCCACAAACCATACAGTTTCAATAGCAGCCTTATGACACTGTGCATTGTCTTGTTGAAAGACAATGGCTGTACCTTTTTTTTGTAGGTAGAATTTGTTTTGCTACACGAAGTAACCAGACTGTAGTATGTAGGCAAAGAGGGCCGTAATGCCGGGTGGAAATTTGTTCTGTAGTAGGAAAATTGTATCATTGATGGGGACATTTGATGAGGGCAGAAACGTCGAAACTGACTAATAAGTCGTCTTTGTCGAGTGTTATGTTTTTAATTTTGTTTATAAAGCGTTGTGTGTTTTTTATGTAGGAAGGAGAATGACCTACCAACTCCTTGAGTGTTGCCGCTAATTTCTTGGTTAAGTGGTAATTGGGACTGTCTATTCCTTCCACAATTCGTCGAAGAGGCACATTTTGTTTGTGTATTTTTGGAACCCCATATATTCTGGGGGGGCGGGCGTAGTGGGTTTGAGTTTTTCAACCGTGTCTGGTGGCCAAAAAGTGACGGACTTGAGTAGTTTCTCTGTTTTATCCTTTATCCTTTCTGTTGGGTTATAATTTACCATTTTATATGTGTTGTTATTGGCTACTAGTTGATTCATTTGAAGTACGTATGTTGACCTGTCAAGGACAACAGTGGCATTGCCTTTATCCGCTTTTGTTATTATGTTTTGTTTGGCTTTTAATGATTTAATTGCTGCTAATTCTGTTTTTGTGAGGTTGTTCTGTATGGTTTTCTTAGTGTTCAGGACATTACTAGTTTCTAGTCGTATTTTATCTGCTATATCATTAGGTAGGATTTGTTTACCTTTTTAGGTGCTATTGCACAGTTCAGTCCTTTATTCAGTAGCATAAGTTCGCCGTTGTTCAGGGTGTGGCTTGATAGGTTAATCACATGGTTCTTGCTTGTCGGTAGTTGGTCGCTCCTTGTCTCCCTTGTTTGTTGTTCATTGTTGGTGTTTATCGGGGAGGAAGTCCTCTGATTGGATGGATTCCTATGATTGGCTGCCATATTTTGCCATTGTTTCAAACCGTGGAATTTTGTCTTGAGTTTTTCTTTATTCTTTTCCAGGGTATATTTGGCCGAATTATCAGTAATTCTTTCAAGTACTTGTAGAATGTCTGGATTAATATAGTTCGATAGTTCGGATTGTAATTTTGAAACCAGATTTTGTGTTGTAGCTAGGTTTTGGCGGGCTGTTTGAATCTATTCTCTAAGCATTGCTTTTTCTGTGTGGTCATAAATACGGAGTGCCTTAGCGGACGTAAATTTCTTTTTTAGCCTGATGCAGATCGGAATAAGGTTATTGTCTCTGCATCTCTTTAAAAAGGCCAGCCGAATGGTCAGTGTCTTTAACAAACTGTTTGATTGTAGTGTAGCTTGTTTCCTGTGTATAGTTGTATGCTCCAGAAGATGACCTTGACATAAAGGTCGAAACGTCGAATATAGATTTTAGTTATATTAAACTAAAGTTTTTATTCAAACACGGTAGTTGTCTCCATAATTTTCAAAAATACATTCGGATCACCGTGTAAGCCTAAAAGAAAGGATTCAGATCATCCATGGAAATGATACCCACAAGCACTGCAATCGCTATGGTAAGCTAAAGATTCATATTTCTCTCTTGATCAATCAGCTGGCCTTTTTAAAGAGATGCAGAGACAATAACCTTATTCCGAAAGAACATATTAGACACATTAAATATAACCATTATGGTAAAGCAGGCCTCTCAGACCATGCACTCAACACCTTACACCAAATCAACTGGAAAAGCACCTGCTCTTTACACCGCACAAAAATCTGGTACGAAAGGAAATTTAAGGAAGCCTGCAAAATCCTGATAAACCACCCAAATATCAACAACAAAGATGGCATGAAAATTCCAAGGATCTGGATGGCACACATTCAGCCTACCTAATATGTAAGAATCCAGCATAAGTCAGGACTCTAGCCAATATCCTCAGCTAGTATTAGAAACCATTCCATACCAACTGGCTGGAATGTGTACATGATGTTAATATATGTATATAGATAGATGCTTGTTGTTGTTGTGCCCAATGTATTTCTACAACCAACAGATAACACTAATAATAGGACTCTAGCGTTGATGCATATTTTTTTTTTTTTCCACCAGAGGTCAGGCCAACAATTGTTGTAGTGGTTGGTCAGTGTCTTTAACAAACCAGTTCGATTGTAGTGTAGCTTGTTTCCTGTGTATAGTTGTATGCTCCAGAAGATGACCTTGACATAAAGGTCGAAACGTCACATGTAGATTTTGTCATATTAAACTAAAGTTTTTATTCAAACACAGTAGTTGTCTCCATAATTTTCAAAAATGCATTCATAACTGACATCATCCTTATGCACACAATATTCCACATCATCTTTTTCTTACAAATCTCTTGCTTAATACGATTACATATCCATTTGACTCCTACTTATTTGTGTGGACAGACTTATGTGTTCATCGAACATGTTGTTTATTATTTTAACGGTATAATAGAACACAGAAACTAAGTAAATAATTAATTTATTAACTTGATGCTGATATTTCTCTGGTGTTATAACCAGCATCTTCAGAGCACAAAAACACTGTTTGTCACAATACGCAAGACTAAATCAACATGGTGTACTTAAACAAAATTGTAGCAGCAACATAAAGACTAGAGTCCTGATTTTGGCACCCTCTATCTGAAAAAAAAAAAAAAAAAAAAAGCTATCATATATTACTAGAGTCCTAGAAAAGTGCTAGTTTTTTCTTAATATGTCTGGCTCCCAGATCTTCGGCAAGTTAATACAGCCATATTGGTTGAGATTTGGATTGTGTTTTAGGGCTTCTGTCGCCTCTAAGAACAATCTCTCTGATTTATACGGGTTTCTGTGTAGTACTTTTGTGTTTTTCCAGTTGATCCTGTGTGCAGGGGTATCCAGAGCATGGTCTGCTAGGCCCGACTTCCCATAATGATAATTCCAGACGTATCTTTTATGTTCGCTGATGCGGATGTTCACAGTTCTTCCTGTTTGACCGTAGTAGGCTTGATTGCATGAGCAGGGTACTTGGTAGACTCCTGGATGTGATAAAGGAGGAATGCTGTCCTTGGGTGAGCGGATGAGGGTGGCTAATTTGCTACATGGTCTGAATGTAGTGCGTAGTTTATGTTTATTGAGAATGCTTGAGATCTTTTCGGATGTGCCTTTAATGTAAGGGATGGTGACTGTTTTGTTGTAGTTCTCTGTGGTGGATGGTGGGAGGGGTTTCTTAGGAGTGTTTAGTATTTTGTTTATTTTATGTGGATTGTAGCCGTTGGCCAAGAAGGTGTGGCGTAAGTGAGTTCAGCAGCAAGAGCCTTGTCAGTGGAACAGATTGCTCTCGCTCAATGGGTTAGCGTTTTTAATATGCCATATTGTTGAGAAGGATGATGGTGTGATTGTTTGTGTAAGTATCTGCCTGTATGTGTGGGTTTTCTAAAAACTGAAAACGATAAGGAACCATCTGGGAGACGTGTGATGAGTGTATCCAGGAAGGGCAGACAGTTGTTGGCTTCCAGTTCCATAGTAAAGTGGATTTTTGGATGTTGGCTATTTAAATGTGCTAAGAATGTTTTCAATGTCTCAGGGCCATGTGGCCAAATAGCAAGCACATCATCAATAGCAAGCACACACATTCACAATACATGCAGGATATGAAATATCCTGCATGTATTGTGAATTTGAATAGTTCAAATATATCAGGGGGGAAGTGTGACTTCAGTAGATTGAGGGTTTCTATTAGTGGTACATTTGTGAATAGTGAAGTGATGTCAAAGCTTACTATTAAGTCTGAGCTTTTTAGGGTAAGGTGTTGTAAGATGATTTTTAGGTGTGCTGAATTTTTGACAAAGGAGGGAGAATTGTTAGTGAGAGTGGATAGTAGCTTCGCTAAATGTCTAGCCAGTTTGTATGTGGGACTATTTATACTGTCCACAATTGGGCGTAGGGGTGTGCCTGGTTTGTTCCTACTTATTTATTCTTCGAACTCTCAGGACACACTCTGATACTGCATCATTTAAGTATTGTTTAAATGCTCCCCATGCACCGTGGATATTCTTCCCATCCAGCAACTGATCCAATTCCACTGAACTCAGGATACTCCTGAATTGGTCATAATTTTCTGCTTTGTATTCAGCATGTAACCTTTTCTGAATGGAACATTCAATAACTTGGTCACTTCCCAAATGAGTACAGCATGATCACTGTTACCAACCGGAGTCAGAATAGTTATGTCTTTAATTGAAATGCCCTCTGACACTATAATCAAATCTAACACTCTTTGACTTCGATTTCCTTCTGTCACATGCTGCTTGAGGAAGTTGTCCCGCAACAGCTCAATAAATGCATTTTCATTCTCCTCATGAGATTTGACTGCTATCCAATCAATATTTGGATGATTGAAGTCTCCCATTATGATTACTCTTTGTTATGTAAAGAAATCTCCTCCCTACCAAGTTAATTTGATCTTTGGCTATGGTTTTCCTCTTAAAAACAAATTTTTGGCAGTACTGTTAAATTTAACCAAGAAAAGATTGGATAATTGGGTAAAGATTTCATCCCTGGATGGACTTATGGTTCCCAGTACATATTATTCTGAATTTGGAGATTACATTGTAGTTTAGTTTTATTTATGTAATCTAAATAAACAGCAGTAACTAATTTAATGTGATAAAACTATGGTATGAAACTTTATACTGCAGAGCACATCATATATTCAAATGTCCCACTTTTTTAATTTTCTTGAGTAAACTTGATTATTATTTATAAAAGGAAAATCAATTGCCTGTATGTTAATTAAGAAAATATGGAATGGAAATATTTAATTTTTTCCTCATACTACAGCTATGATTCATATGAATTGTCATGAAACTTTGTTACTAACAAATCTTAGAAACCAATATCCTGTTTACTTTCATTTTATCTAACTCCGTTTTTTTTTTGTTTTTTTTTTTTGTAACAGCCTTCCTTACACTATTTTCCTCAGTGACTGCAACCTCCAGCAGTTCAAAAAGCATATCAATAGACTCCTTCGACTCCTTTACTCTTAATCATGCACACAGCATTTGATGTGCTATACATTTAATAATCTCCTACTTATTATTTAAAGATCCTATCCAATCAACTATTTAACATAATGGATAACCAGATTTGTGTACCTTAGGAAGGTACACAATAATATACAATGCTAACTGTCAATAGTATTAGCATCTAAGGAATATGTTTCATCTAACAATTTGAACAATTGCATAGGATCTCATACTTATTATTTGGATAATAAATATAATTATTATTTAGATAAAATATCTTTCAAGACTTCTACAAAACTTTACTGGAAAAACTACCTTTTATATCAAAAATAGTTTTGACTTCAAAGAAAAAATTAAAGATCATCTTCAAGAATCTGAAATTAGGGTTTCCTTTGATGTAGTTTCATCATCATCATCATAACACTAATTACGAGTATAGACCATATTGGTCTGTTCCGGTCTCATTATCCATCCAATATCCTTTTTTGAGGTCGTTTTGTAGTTTCAGCATTTACAAATATACCACTTCAGGAAACTCTACAGCTTTTACAATAGTAGTTTACTATCAATGTTGGTTATTTTACTTGGCATAATAAATTATTCAGTAGATTGAGGGCATTGCGATAGGTAGTCCTATATCACCTGTTTTGGCTGATTATTTTATGGAGCATTGAGGATCAGATTTCTAAAAAACACCATTTCTCCTCAACTTTGCATTTGGCTACATTTTGTGGATGATATCTTTGCAATCCGATCTCACTCTGAAACAGAACTACTTCAATTTCTGGATAAAATTCACTCCTTATATACTGGCATGAAGTTCACTATTGAATTTGAATCTAATAACAGTCTCCCCTTTTTTGGATACTTTAATACATCATAACTCTGCTGGTAATATTGAATTTTTCTGTTAACAGGAAGTCATCCTTTACAGGCAGATATATCCACGCATCTTCACATCATCCTTCAAAAAATAGGTATTATCAAAAGCCTTGTATACCAAATTTGTTCTTCCATGTCTCTTCTATTAGAAGAATTAAATAAAACTTACTCTATTACTTAATGAATCCAGAGAGACCTTGATACAGATTATATATTATCACCTCTATCTTAGCTTGGTGTTTATCAAATACCCTGTTCAGGTAATCTTTACTACTTTGGAGACAGAATGGCCATTCTACTAATATTAGAACCAAGGAACATCAGGATTATATAAGCATTTTGGAATCTGAAGAGAGACCTTGCTTCTCATGTCATCAACACTAGACATAGAGTTCAATGAACTCTACCAAGATGCTACACTACAGTAGGTTCAAATTTGATTGTCTATTTTAGTTTTGATTTTAGATTTTCTATTAACAGTTAACAGCGATCATTCCTAAGTTTTGGGAATGATCTGTTAACTGTTTATAATTTTTTAATTAATTAATTATACATTTATTCCCACATCTCTGAACTCTAATAGTGTTTCCTCCCACTGTATATAGCTGCAACCAAGACACAAGATATTATATGCAAGATGTATGACTTGTTCTTATATTCAGAATTTAAATGTTATTAGTTCTTCAGACTTCTCCCTGAAAGAAACTCATGACATATTGAGTGAAATATACAGGAACAATAAATTATATTTAATTTTCTCTTGCATGTGTGAAGCCATTATTTAAAACTTATGTCTAATGTGCTTGTCTCTATTAAACTTCTAATAGTTGGTGAAACAACTGTAGGCCAACATTATAACCAACATTGTAGCCAACAGAAAAGAAATGGAAAATTCAGGAAGCTAACAACAAAGGATCAGAGGATGTTTAAACAACAAAAAAAAAAGGTGATATAGATAGCCCAAAAGACCAATGTAAAATCTTCAACCAGGAATTCCAATGGTCTGCAAGGATTCAGGTTAATAGTAGGACACTAAATGAAGAGCTGTACAATTCTTGGTTTCCAGAGTCAAAGCTGGGCTGAGTGGTTAATGTATCTGTTCTCCAAGCAACAGTCTGGAGGTGGATTCATTGCCTGGTGTGAGACCACCACCAAGCTTACTGAAGGTCTGAAGTGGTTTGAAAAGTTCATGTTTGGTTTCTACAGTAGGGTTTCCATTAAATGGGAGGAAAAACAAAATAAATAATATAAAAATATATAAATTAATTTAAAAAATAAAAAAATTCTTAATTCCCACAGTACTAGCTAAGTTTGCATCTTTGCATGAGTGAAAGTAAGATAAAAATAAATAACACTGACAAGTCTGTATGCAAAAATGCAAAAAAAAAAGGGGGGGGGGGGAGGAAGAGGTTAAAGTGTGGGTGTAATGTGATTTGTTGCCTCACATCATAACCTTCCGGTGTCCAATAAACACTGGAAGCCTATGATGAGCAGTGAACCAGGACTGGTGAATGCAAGCGTGGTATATGCCAGAGTGCATCATCTCATTTGTGAAGTCTGGTGACAGGAGTACATTCTTTGGAGCTGGTCTCCTTGGTCTGGACTTGTATCTATGGTTGTTGCACCTGGAAAGATGAATGCCAACAGATAGGCAACACTTTTCAATAATACAATGTTTAATATACTATAACAGTATGTGCCATGGAACTATGTCTATTTCATCATGACAATGTGACATAGCATACTGGAGGTTCTATTATAACATGGTTTGTAAAACAATCAGGCCACACATTGAGATATATGCAATTTAGGTTTCTCTGAAATATAGTGCTTTAGTATCAATTTGTTTATGGGTAAACCATAATTTACTTAAAGTGTTAAGTATTACCGATAGTAAACATATAATCATGAATCCGTATCTCAATCACTGATTACACTTGGATAAAGGATGAAACCAAGAATATAATTTCTTAGCATCTTTAATTTATAATATAACCACAAGTGGAAAAACTTTCAACATCCATCTCTAATCCGAAGTATTTTAATAGTAAGGTGTGACACCTTTTGGCTACTTATCTATGGAAATATGACTTCTGCATTACTTCGACCTTGGTATCACTTCTGGGTCTGGCTCCCAATGATGAGACCTCAGTAAAGGGTGAAACCAGTCTGGGTAGTGGTCCTTTCCATTATGCATAGCATTGTACACATCCAAAAGGTTTGTGTATTGCATTATAGGATATATACTAAGGCAATTGATTCTATGGTTATGGCAAGTTTGCTCCCTATGAGAACTGTGTGTGAAGTCATTAGCCTCTATATACAAGTAGTCCAGTCATGAAGTAACTTCAGGTGCAAACTTTTTTTGCTTACACTTGGCATCTTTAATTTATAATATAACCAAGTGGGAAAACTTTCAACATTATATCAGATAATATAGAATGAATACTAATATTCTGTCACAGCAAAATGAAAGTAAGAATTTACCTCTTCTTTGATCGGTCAAGTTTATCGAAGACTGGTGATCAAGATTTTGGTGTATGCAAATTAGAAACAAGCTACAACAAATGAATAACTGTTATACATATACATACATACATACATACATATATATATATATAGGATTGCTGGAACATGTGAGAGAAAAAATTTAGAAAGTAAAAATTGTTAGTCTGTTACCAAGATATGATAGTAATAAATTAAGAAGAATGAATTTGATGACAAACAGTTCAATGTGCAGATCATATAAAAAGAAGTTCTGAATTTTTTGGATGTGTGAAGCAAGCATGACAGAAGAAGAGAATGGATTTATATAATAGGAATAGCTTGCACTTTGAATAGATTTGGTATCAGGAGTAGTCTAGAGATAATTAATTACTGGTACGAGAACTATCTCTTTTCCATTTTTGCTTCAAACAGGCAATTTTATTAGTTTGTTGACTTACTGCCAAAACTTTCCACATAATATTGAAGGAACAGATTTTATATATATATATATAGTTATCATTAAAATGGAAGTTTACTCGGTTTGTTGACATATTAAAAATTTTATTTAATGACTAAAAAACAAGATTTTGAGTAAAAAACTTTATTAATATACACAACTAGTTTCGTCTCAGGACAGACTTCATCAGGTGTAAGCTAAAAAGGACAAGAACATATCAGGGAAAACCATACCAATACTGAATTTCTACACAGCAGGGAGACCCACAACTGCACAAATAATCTACTAAAAACTACATTTGAAATGCCTAGACATATATGCCTTTCTCTACGCTCCCTCCACCCACTTATCAGTCGGCTTTATGGTCTTCCTAAGATACCTAAGGAAAACATCCCTTTAAGACCTACAGTCGAAGGCATCGATTCACCTACCTACAACTTATCAAAATACCTCGATCCTCTCTGAAATGTTTCACAGGAAATTTTTCTTCCTTCATTAAAAACTCATCAGACTTTATTTACAAGATTATAGACTTCAAATTTTCCAAGTTGGATATCATGGCAGGCTTCGACATTGTGCCCCTTTCTACAAATATCCCTACTGAAGAGGTTCTTGCTCTTGTAAAGGACAAGGTTTCAAAAAAAAAATCTTTGCACCACTATCGCATTGTGTCAAATCAGGATATTTTCAATTTGAAAACTCTATTTATAAACAGAACTCTAGTTTAACAATGGGAAGTCCATTATCTCCATCCAGTCCTTGCAAACATCTATCTTGAAAACTTCGAAGAAAAAGCAATTTCTTCCTCTCTGTTAAAACCGAAGATATGGCTTCGCTACATAGATGATGTTTTTTTGATTTGGCCATATGGCCTAGATAACCTCAAAATATTTCACAATCATCTGAACGATATTCATCCAAATATTAAATTCACACATGAGCTTTAAGTGGATGGGTCTCTTCCCTTCTTGAATATTCTACTAACAAAGTCAACCGAACATATCAAATTCACCATTTTAGGAAGCCAACACATACCGATAGGTATGTTCATGCTGACTCACATCATTATCCACCGCAGCAGTTCAGCATTATCTCAACTCTTGGTCACCAAGCAAGATCTTTGTTGTCAGACGAACAAGAACTTCAAAATGAACTCAAACGCCTTCAAAAACAATGATACTCTAGGAGTACTATAAATAGAATACTGTTTAAACGTCTCCATCAACAACAAAATGAAGATACAACTAATCCCAAAGGTTGCATTTCCTTACCTTATATTAGATGTCTATCCCCAGTTTTGGCAAAAATTTTAAGGAAATACAATATCGAGACCAAAAATAATTCACTACTTTAGCTAAACTCTGCCCAATCTTAAGCCTTCCAAAGGATAGACATAATAATCTCCAATATCCTGGTGTCTACAGAGTCCTCTGAAAATGCCAAAACCGTACTACGGTCAAACAGAAAAATCCATTGAACTCCATCTAGAAGAGCATAAAAGAGACATTTCCTACAGCAGGACTCGAGCCAGCAGCTTGTCAAGCCATGTAATATTTTTGGCAAACTCTAATGAAGAAGACATACAACATCAAATACGCTGGGATTTAACTAACTTTATGTGGATGGATTCAAGAATTGTTCTTGATCCCGTCCACATAAATATCAACCTGAACTATAGTTTGCCAGACTCTCACAGCTCTGCCATTCAATACTGGAGATCACGAGATCTTACATGCACACATAGCCATGATGCTAGAGCCAGAGTTCTTTCTCCCATTTAAAAGTTAACTTCTGTTGTTTTATATGTTTCTGATGTGTGGAAATCCGTATTGGTATAGTTTTTCTCTGATATTTTTTGTCCTTTTTAGCTTACACCTAATGAAGTCTGTCCTCAGACGAAACTAGTTGTGTATATTAATAAAGTTTTTTTACTCAAACTCTCGATTTTTTAGTCATTAAATAAAATTTTTAATATATATATATGTATATAAAGCATAACCAACAAAACATAAGTTCCTAGGAAAATATATGTTTGATGAGCAAGTTTTTTCACTTAATCTTTTTCTTTAAAAATATGCAAATATTCTGAATGCTCTGACACTAAACCAAATAGTCCTACAAAACAAGAAAGAAAATGCGATACTTGCCCTTTTTCATGGTTCTCTCTTAATAATTATAATAAGCAAATTTATTCATTTGTTTATTATAAATGTATCATTAGGATTAGTATGTAAAGACAAATACAATTGTTTGGACAATCCTACACTTCATTATCTAGAAATAAGTAAATTTTGGTAACATAGTTAGCTATGGCAAACATTAATATAATTAATATCTCAATTATAATAAATTAATCGGTCATGAAACAAAAAAAAAATAAATAAATAAAATAATAACCAATGCTATTCTAATAAAAATTCACCTAAGGAAACTTACTTATATAACAAATGATTTCCTTGGTTCTGGCAAGTTTTCTCTTTGTGAGAAGTGATTTCTATACGATTTATAATACAAAATTTTGAGACAGCAAAGATCTGTTTTGGCAGTTCTTGAACAGCTAACATAAGTATGCAGTACTAGAAATCCAATAACATTTGAAAAGATATGCCACAAAATTAGGGTTACTTACAAATTCTAAACTTTTTTTCTTTCCCACTTCTAACATTTCTTGATTAAGAAGTTCTAATTCAGCATGACATAATTCTCCATTACCAATACCTGTAGTATGTTCAACAGAAGACATTGTTTCTGACAAAGAGAAGCTATTAAAAAAATAAATAATTAAATTAAATTCCAATAATCATCATCATCAAATTCCTGACATGTACCCTCAAGGGGTTGTGTATAGAATATTATGAATGTACTACATGAAAAATTTACATCATTACTACTAACTTCCCATCAACAATTTTCCTCCAAATCAATCTGTTATATGTTAACACTCCAACATTATCAGATCTTATATTTCTATCCTAAGGCACTTTTTACTGTATCAATCCATCAATATCATGGTCTTCCTCTGGATTGTTTTCCTGACAACTTGGCAGAGAACATTTGTTTTGCTAATCTTTCCTCTCCCTTTCCATTTAAAATGCTAACAATGTCAAGTTCTATCCTGACATCCTCATTTTTAATATAATATTGTCATTGATGCCATCTGTTCATGCCCCTAATCTTTCTCAGGACTCTCATATCTGTGGTCTCTAGTCTTTGGTCAAGTGGTTTATTTCTAACCCAGCTCTCAGATCCATAAGTTAAAACTGGTTTGAACACTATCTCGTATACAGCTAATTTAGTGTTTTGACTAACTGAGAGGAGACTGCCACATAGCCTTTAAAGGAATGCAGAGAACCGACCAAGGCTTCTGAATTATTTGTCCAATCCTCACTTTCCTGTGGTGCACCCTGTTAGGTATCTACCTGGATACTGAACAAATGAGGATGGGCTGGCAATTTGGGATTTAGCCAACCAAATTGTATTCTTATTGGCTTAAACCACGATGTAAAATTATGATAATTCCAATAATTAAAGTTTAAAATAAAAAGGAAATGTCAAAAATTTATTTTAAATAATCTATGTAATGAATTTCTCAATCTTTAATCAAGATTGGGAATAATATAACTTAATAAAACAGTATTCCAAGAGGATGAAACAAAAGTTTACATTTTATTTCGAAAATGTAAAGTTTTGTTTCATCCTTACATCCAAGAAGAAAGCACATATTTTACACAGGTGTGTTGTCATTTATCCGATTTGATTAATGTGAAGAAGCTTATTATCTAAGTATAATGTTTAAGATGGAAGAAAGAAAGAAGTTATTTAATCAGAGATTGCTGCATTTAAATAATGTTTTAAAACAAAGAGAGTGAAAAACTATACCTGCTTATTTGTTGAAAGTTTTTTCACTTGGTTATACTATAAATTGAAGATGCCAAGAAATTATATTCTTGGTCTTGCCCGTGGGGGGGGGAGCAGGGCCACAGTATGTTGCACAGATCTCAGTGTGAAGGTAGACAAAGTATAAATGAAAATTTACCTTTGAATGTGATTCTCACAAAACACCTTTGGGGGAAAAAATAGAATGGTAAACAGACTTGGTTTCATCCTTCATCCAAGTGTAAGCAAACAAAGTTTGCACATGAAGTCACTTCACAACTGAGCCTTGTATATATATAGAGGCTAATGACTTCACAGTTGTGAAGTGACTTCATGTGCTGTCATAATGCTATCCATTATGGTAAGGGCCACTATCCAGACCAGTTTCAACCTTTATTGAGGTATGTTTAAGTGCAGAGATACCTCTCCAAAAACTCATGCAATCTCTCAGATCACCCAACAATGAGTGACTCAAAGGATCATTTAACTCAGTGGTAGTCCCACTCAGTAACAGGCTCACCCCACCACTGAGCAGTCATTTAATCTCAGGAAAAGCAACCACTTCAGCACAAAAGCACATCAGTGGGAGTCAGACCAAGAAGTGATACCAAGATTAATGCAGAAGTCATATTTCCATATACAAGTAGCCAAAAGGTGTCATACCTTATTACTAAAATAATCTGGATTAGAGATGGATGTTGAAAGTTTTTTTTGACTTGGTTATACTACAAATTAAAGATGCCAAGAAATTATATTCTTGGTGTCATCCTTTATCTAAGTGTAAGGAAACAAAGTTTGCATGTGACGTCACTTCACAACTGTGCTACTTGTATGTGTGTATGTTATGATCCATCGAGTCGTTTCCGACTTCTGGCGACTCCATGAACATATACTCTCCATTCCGATCTGTCCCTGACCATGTCTTTCAGAACCTCCAAGTGCACTCCAGTTGCTTCTTTAACTCCATCTAATTCTTGGTCTTCCTCTTCTCCTGCTTCCATCAACTTTAGCAAGCATCATCATCCTCTCCAGGCTGTCATTTGCTCGCATAATATGTCCAAAGTATGACAATTTTTGCTTGATGATCATAGCTTCAAGGAAGCAATCTGGCTTTATTCTGTCTATCACTGATTTATTGGTTTGCTTTGCAGTCCATGGTATTTTTAGTAAGTGTCCCCAAACCCATAATTCAAATGCATCTATGTTTCTTCTTTCACTTTTTCTCAGGGTCCAACTTTCACATCCATACAACACCACAGGGAATACCATTGCTTTCACGATTCTGATTTTTGTTGTGAGGCTAATATCTTTAAAGATCTTGCTTAAATTTGTCATTGCTTTTTTTCTGAGTAATAATCTTCTTCGGTACAATAACCATCTTTATCAATTCGAGATCCTAGGAACACAAAATTGTTAACTGCTTCCATTTTCTCCCCATCTACTTCAAAATCATTACGTTCACATGTTGCCATAACTTTTGTCTTTTTGAGGTTAGGTTTGAGACCATATTTGGCACTTTCTTCTTTAACTTTCATAATAAATTCCTTCAAATCTTCTTTGCATTCTGCTAGCAAGGTGGTATCATCTGCATACCTCAAATTATTAATATTTTTTCCACCAATTTTAATTCCAGCTGAAGACTCCTCCAGCCCTGCCATTCTTAAAATGTATTTGCTGTACAAGTTAAACAGGTATGGAGATAAAATACATCCTTGTCGCACCCCTTTACCTATTGTGAAATACTCAGTTTCTCCAAGATCTGTTAGGACAGTAGCTTGTTATTCATAATAAAGATTCCTCAGAAGGATAATGAAATGCTCTGGGACTCCCATTGTTCTTAACACATTCCACAGTTTCACATGATCTACAGAGTCAAAAGCCTTGCTATAGTCAAGGAAACAAAGGTAGACATTCTTGTGATATTCCTGTGCTCTTTCTATTATCCATCTCACATTGGCAATTTGATCTCTTGTTCCTCTACCTTTTTGAAATCCTGCCTGTTCGTCTGGCATTTCTTTCTTCATGAATGGTTCCAGTCTTTTCTGAATGATCTTAAGTAAGACTTTACTTGCATGAGAAATCAATGCTATAGTTCTGTAATTTTCACACTCTCTTGCATCGCCTTTCTTCAATAAAGGTACATAAACTGATTTTTTTCATTCTCTAGGCCATGTAGTTGTGATCCAAATTTGCTGACATAGAGCTGTTAAAATTTTAACTGGCTCTTCTCCCAGGGCTTTGAGCAGCTCAATGGGTATTCCATCTCCTCCTGGTGCTTTCTTACTGGATATCTGTTGCAGTGCCCACCTCACATCACTCTCCACTGGTACTGGTTCCTGTGTATGATTCTGCTCTTCAGATTTCTCAGTAATTTTGGAGTCCTTTCTGTAAAGGTCTTCTGTATACTCTTTTCATCTTTCTTTGATGTCTGCAGCTTCTGTAAGACATCCTTTGTGTTTACTTTTCAATATTGTCAACTTGGCACTAAACTTTCCTGTTAGTTCTCTGATCTTTTTGAAAAGATCTCCTGTTTTTCCTTTCTTGTTTTGGTCTTCTATTTGTTGGCATTCCTGGTTAAAATATTTTTCCTTGTCTCTTCTGGCTTGTCGTTGAAACTCTGCATTCAAATGCCGTACCTCCTGCAAATTTCCTGTGGCCTTCATTTTCCTCCTTTCCTGAGCAGTTTTGATGGCATCTTCTGACAGCCATTTGGACTACTTCTTCTAACAAATTGTTGGGATATTCTTCTTTGTACATACTATGACGGCTCACCACAAACCCTTCAACAATATCAGCAGAACAATGATGAAACTCTTTGAATTCATTATCTTTAACACTTACTTGATTTTAGGTCCAATAAAAATATACCTTCCTTAAGCCTGGTTGGACTTCTGAAATTTTTGAATATCTTTCAGTTGGGTACAGAAATGCAAGTCTGTTTTTATCCAATGTTCAAACAGGTGTTTATAAAATCCAGTTTAACACACAAGGGTGTCTGAGATATTTTAATGGAGTCAATGAGCATACTGGTAGAAGGTACAATCTATTGGTATCCTATATATATGACCTTTTCAGAAGTTTATCCTGCATGTTTGCCCTATTTCTGCTGCTCGTTTTGTTAGTGTCTGCAGTCCACAAATTCTCAATCTCTCCTCATAATCTACATTGCATAGTCCCAATATCATCTTTATCATTCTCCTTCGCACTTTCACCACTGCATCTGTATCACTTCAGGAAAACAAGTACACAATAGTCACAACAAAGACTTGTAAAAAAGCAAAATGACTTCCTCATCCTTACATGTGAATATTTGTTTCAGCACTGCAATTATCCTTGAAAATGTATTTGCAATCTTTGCTACATGGTCCTTGAACTTCAACTTTCTGCTAAAACTCTTCCAAGATCCCCTAGCTTGATCAGTTTTCTTCTAGCATAATCCTACTGCTATAATATGCCATTGGACATTTCATTATACCATACCAAAGTACACAACTTTACTAATGTTGAACCATTTTCACATTCTCACAATGCGAGCCATTCTGCAAAAGCTGCATTCCTGATCACCCTGCCTATCTTTGCATCATCATCATCAGCAGCAGCAAATGGCTGTGTGTTTAAGGTGGCCAGTGATGTATCACAGAGATCAGTCCCTGATCTGTTGTTAATCAATCTTTACATTAATGGCATTGGGAAGGATTTGCTAGGTCAGGGACTGATCCCTGTGATACATCACTGGCCACATTATCCCCCCCCCCCCCCCCCGTACACCAGTTTTTTTTGGTCAGTCAGCCATCCTCTTATCCAAGATATTTGAAGATATAATCCAATTCTATATTTTTCAACTTATACAACAACAGTCTTCCATGCTAAATCCTGTCAAAAAATATAACAAATTCAAAAAAGTATCATGGTGTATCCATTTCCCTTTTCTAAGCTGTAACATCATCATGAAATGTCTGCAAGTTGCTCAAACTGATATTCCATTAGTAAAACAAATTTCTGTGCAAATTCTGTCTAGAATTAACACCTTTAGCTTGCCAATATACTCAACTGATTGTGTTGAGTGTACTGGCTTGTGAAGACAATCAGTTCAATAAGAATCATTTCACACCAATTCAACCATGTAAAAATATAGCTAAATCAAAAAAAGGTATCATGGTGTATCCATTTCCCTTTTCTAACTAAGCTGTAACATTATCATGAAACGTCTGCAAGTTGCTCAAACTGACACTCCCTTAGTAAACTCATGCCATTCTTTGCAAAGTACAAATTCATTCTCATTTAATTTCTGTATGTGAGGTCTTAGCAACTTTCTTCACTACTATTCCAGAGATGATAAGTCAATAATTCGAAGCATAAGTCTTTACACCACACTTGTGTAATAAGATTATCATACATTCTTTTCACTCCCGTGAAATCTTCCCTGTTCAGAGATTCAAATGATACAGTTTTGTCAAAGGTGTAGTGTTAAAATGAGAAAAAAAAATGTGTATTTTTTATGTTTTTTTTCTTATGTGTCACCCACACTACATCTAAAAAAAAGTTACACTCATAGCAGGAGTATTATTATTTTCAATATATTTACTTATTTTAAAATATTTAAGTCTCCAAAACTTAAAACAAATCTCATATATTACAATCACTTATCTTAGTCACATAAATAAGACAAGCAAACTGCCATACAAAAAGAAATTGTTTAATTAATATACAAAAATTATAATTATTTACATAAAATCTATTTGAAAAAATTTCATAAAAAGTTACACTTTCTCTCTTACAGTGACATATTTAATTTCAAGAAGGAAAAAATAAATTATAACAACAAAACAAACCAATTTCTGAGCAAATTCCATCTAGGATTAAAACTTTGGCTAGCCAATACACTGAACACAATCAGTTCCATAAGAATCATCTCAAGCTAATTCAACCATTTTTTCCAAACAAGTCTCTTTCCTTAGCTGGAAAAAATAAATTTTCTTGTTCTACCTCAGTAGACATCATTGTAAGCACTTAGTAAAATTACCCTGCTTCAGAAAATTATCCATAAGGAGAAACACTTAGAATAAACTATTGGCTTTACAGTTCTCTAAACAATTCTTTCATTACTAATGAAAATAATCCTTTTTTTCTGTCAGTATACAGTTTTCTTCTCTCTATATTAAAAGAAAAACATAGCTTTCTATCTTGCAATATAAATGTTCTCAGCCTTCAGTTTTGTCTACTGACAGGAACAAATGCAAGGTTAAACAAACAGTAGACCAAAACTACTATAGAAATTACTCTTGGCAAATCATGCTACTGTTTATCCTTTTAAGAAACAGCAATATTAGATGATTCATAGATTGTTATCTTCTGGTGGTGGGTTCACCATTTGAAATCTAGATCTTCAAATCTATTCCTTCAACTTTTTACTTTCCTCTCTAAAAGGAACCCATATCATCCTTTTAATGTCCACAAGAACAAAACAAAACAGCTGTTGCTTAGCTGCACGATTGTCTGAATGTCTGCACATGTGCACACTTGCTTCAAACTGCTAGTTAAAACTCAATGCACTTTCATCATATAGGTAAGACAAAACAATGTGTAAAATAAACTTTAAGGTAAAGAAAGTACTTTCCTCTCTAAAAGGAACCCATATCATCCTTTTAATGTCCACAACAAAACAAAATAGCTGTTGCTTAGCTGCACGATTGTCTGAATGTCTGCACATGTGCACACTTGCTTCAAACTGCTAGTTAAAACTCAATGCACTTTCGTCATATAGGTAAGACAAAACAATGTGTAAAATAAACTTTAAGGTAAAGAAAGGCAGTTTTATTATACAATTTCAGTAATTTCAATATACACCAGTCGAAATGTAGTGCAGTTCTTGAACTTGAAAACTGTCAACTCTGTGTGTTGTCTCTGTCACCATTACAAAATGTTGCTGAAGTTTAGTGGTATTTTTTAACATAAACTAGAGTTTCAAATTACTTTAATAACAATTAAAATTAAAACAAATTTGATTTATTACTATTATTATGCATCACCTCCAGGGAGTCCAAGGACTCATCAAGGGAGGGCACCTACTCATCAGACACTCCACAGTGAATGTCCAATTCATCTGAGTTCGATAGCTGCAACTCTTTTGGCTGGTGCCTTATAACTTTCATAACCAACATCATCCTTATACATGCGATATTCCTTCTATATCCTCTTTTTTTTAATCGCTTACTTAATAAGACTGCATATACGTTTCACTCCTACCCTATTTATTATTCAAACTCAACACATTCTAATATTGGATCGTTTAAGTATTTTTTAAATGCATCTCATGCATTTAAAAAATACTTAAACAATCCCAACTAGAAACTGATACCATGGGACATAACCTAGTATATTCCTCAGCTGGTCATAATTTCCTACTTTGTAATTTAGAATGTAACCTTTTCTAAATGGAACATCCATATATTAGCCACATCTTGGGTTGGTACAGCAGGATCATTGTCACCAACCATACTTATCCAGATTAGAATAGTGAAGGTAGAAGCAGATTCAAGGAAGTCTCTCAAATTTAAATTTTATTTGGTAGAGTAAGATGGCTTTCTTCCAGCAGATTCTGTTGCAGATATCCAATGCATGCTCTGCTAAACCTGATAGCAATAGTGGTGGAAGCAGATGTAGTCTTGGTGCTTTAATGTTGGCTATCTGGCCATAGTAAGAAAGGTTGCAGCTGCAGGGTAGCTGGTAGATTCTAAGTAAATTCAGAGATAGAAGATTATCTTTAGGTAAGCAGATAAGGGATGCTTTCTTTGTGATTTGTAGGTGGTATTAATTTGTGTTTCTGAGGATCTTGGTTAGCTCTTCAGAGGTGCCATGGATATATGGAAGGGTGATGGATTCATTGTAGTAGTATTTTTAATCTGGTGGGGGAGCAACAGCCATTGCTAAAAGGTGTTTTTGTGTGGTTTTAGTTCAGTAGTGAGTGCAGTGTTATCTGAGCAAATCATTTTTGTTCTGTGGACTAGGTTTCATAATGCCATAATGTTAGATGAGAAAGGATGATGTGACTGATGGATGTATTTACATGTATTCATGGATTTCCTATAAACAGCGAAGGCAAATGATAGTCCTGATCATCTTGTAACTAGGGTGCCGAGGAAGGGCAGACCATTATTGATTTCAATTTCCAGAGTGAACTGAACTCTTGGATATCAGCTGTTCCAATGGGGAAGAAAAATATTTTAGAATGTCCAGGCCATGTGACCAAACAGTGAATACATTGCCTACATAGCCAGATAGTAGGTTCAATGGGGGAGGGGAAATTTAAGATATTATTTTCAAACATCTAAATAAAGAAGTTTGTTGGGAGTGGGGGGAGAGAAAACATGACTATAGCTTCTATTTGGTGGTTGAATTTCCTTGCCAAACGAAATTGCCTAAGTTCATAGTGAACCGAAACAGGGCTGAAATATCAGGAGAAAATTCTGCTTGGATTAGATTAAAGATGCATTTAAATGGAACATTCATGAATAAGCAGGAGACACCAAACCTGACCAAGTCAGTGTTAATGAGCACGAGGTCTTGTATGCTGGACTTAACGTGAGCTGAATTTTTATTATTATTATTACATCCTCCATGGAGTCAGCAGACTCATTTTGAGAGGATCATTCAACTGACAACATATTTATCATATCTTTTAAAAGCATTTCCACTGTTCAGCAGTTGCCTTGTAATCCCTTTCTTCATTGTGAATGGTCATAGAGCCCTGTTGCAATTTTCTGGCTCACACTGCCTTCACAACTCTTTTTCACCATGTAAGTCAAGGTAATCCTCTCTAAAATTGTTGAAACACATACACATATATATTATAACACACACACACACACACACACACAACATATTTCATCATAAGCCATCCATCTCCACAGTTCATATACTACTCTTCTGTCTCACATTCAAAGTACATTCTTCTCCTTCATAAATTAGAATATTTTCTACTATCATTTGGAGTATCATCTTTTTAGTTTGTGGAGTCAAGACATTTGACAATGTCAAATGTCTTGACTCCACAGCACATACACCATTCAACTGTAATATTTAATGGTATATGTACATATGTATATACAGGGATTGGACAAAATAATATGAATACCCAGGAAATAGGCGATATATCTATTAATAAGGTGTAGGACCACCATTTGCTTTAATCCAGATGCCAACCATTATGGAATAGATTCATATAACTTTTTAAATCTCCAGTGGAATGTTGTACCATTTGTCGATCAGAATATCAGCTAACTGCTTCAGAGGTGTTGGAGGAGGGAATCTGCTTCTCACTCTGCTCTCCAAACTTGACACAGTCATTCGATGATATTCAAATCAGATGAATATGAGCTAGCCGGAGCAGATGCTGAAGTTCTTGGTACCCCTCAAATCAAGACTGAACTGTTCTGGCTATGTATGGGAACATTATCATCTTGAAAAAACAACATTTGGACCATAGGATGCACCTGATCAGCTAGAAAGATCATGCACATGATGGCAGTAACTCGACCATTTAAGGTTATGATGAGGCCAGCCAAAATATGGTAGCTCAAATCATCACAGACCCATCCGCATGTTTGACAGTTTGAACTAGACAGTCTGAATTGTATGCTTCCCTGGGTGTGTGTGTGGGGAGGGGATTCTCCATAAATAAACCCAACCTGTTGTTGGGAATAAAGTAAATGCTAACTCATTGGACCATATCACTTGTTTTCAGTCATCAGCTGTCCAGGTTTTATTTCCTGACACCATATTTTTCACAATTTCACACTGGATTCTGTGATTAAAGGTTTAGCTAGATCATCCATGAATGTTGGCTCTGAAAGATCTTTGTAGACTATTTTTGTGGAAACAGGATCTTCAAGGTGGATATTGAGTTCAACTGTCACTTTTGCTGTGTTTGACACAATCCATCCTTATTAGTATTCGATGGCCCCTGTCATTCAATTTCAGTTTTTAGCCGCTATTCTTCTTTGCTGATGAAGTCTTGCCATGCTTTGTGTATGCAGTCATAAATGTGGAGAGTGGGATGTTCTGGTTACAGACGCTCTTACTAAACAGGCTTCCATGATTTGTCCTCTTGGAAGTCTGACAAGTCACCCATTTCACCAACAGCTCAGACTAACCACTACTGATCACAGCTTGAACTACACTGGCATACAATCTAGAAAACACAAACAAAGAAAAAAAACAACAACAAACAATAATCATATTATTTGTTTCTTTACAATATAGCATACGTTGATAACATTAACCCCTATAACAACGGTGTTCACATTTTGTTCTTTATATATATACAGGGTGTTCGGGATAAATTTGACAGTTTCGTAAGGAAAAAGAAAATCTTCTTTGTATCTATTAAATTTAATGAATTGACAAAAAACATTACAGGCAGAGTTAATTACAATACTATCAACAAGATTTACTCAAAATAACCACCATTAGCATCGATCACAGCTTCAATCCTGCTTCGGAACCTCGAACAAGCTGATGCTACAGTCTCCCTGGGAAGGGCCGCAAAAACTGTTTTAATTTTATCCATTAACTGGGCTTTTGTATTACTGGAAGTGCGATTGGTGTCTTTTTCAACTGCGCCCCATACAAAATAATCCATGGGGTTAAGGTCTGGGGAGTTTGGAGGCCAAACATTTGGACTGGTGAAGTCGTAGAAATTTTCAGACAACCATTTTTGGCTTTTCCCAGAGGTGTGGCAAGGGGCCGAATCCTGCTGCCATACATACGGCCTACCATTGGCTACCCTTGTTATCCAGGGCTTGACTACAGTGTTTAGCAACTCCACGTAGCCATCTGAAGTCAACCTGAGGCCCTCTTGGAAAAAATGCGGAGGCATCACATTGCCTTCAGAGGATACACATCCGAAAACCATCACAGTTTGGGGAAATTTAGTCTGCATTACACGAGGAATGTCCTTTGTACTGTATGCAAGCCATCTGTTATTCTGCGTGTTGTGTTTTTGATCCTGGCAAAAGTTTTTCTCATCGGAAAAGAACCAGATTGTTTGTGGTTCTGCAGGATGTTTCACTCTGCTTAGAAGTTTCTTCGCGTTTATCAAACGTTTTTCACGGGCCTTTTCTGTAAGCAGCTGACCTTTGCGGCGCTTGTATGAGTAGTAGCGGAGGTCTTCATTGAGTGCAAGCTTCATAGTAGAGGCTGCAACATTCATTTCACGTGACAAAGCCCGAATTCCAATGCCAGGGTTCTTCAACACCTGTTCCTGTAGATTTGCGAGGAATTCTGCTGTACGAACGCAATCAGATCGTCTGCTAGGGATCTTTCTTCTTGCTACATCCTCGTAGTCACCATTGCAAGTCTCTAGTTCATGCCTGATTGTTTTTACTGTATTCAGGGAGCATTGGGCAGCAGTCGAAATATCCTTATTTTGATGGCCGGCACGAATCATCATGATACAAGTTATTCTCTTCCATGATTCAGGTGGGTTCCAGCTATCCATCCTTTCTGACATCTTGTATATGAATGAAGAAGGGTCCAACCTTTTAAATGAAGAGAAGTGTGTGTTAATACATGTAACTTACGGAAAAATATAATTAATTATAAATATGTCAAATTTATCCCGAACACCCTGTATATATAAGGTATTGTAAATAGTGCCTACATAAAATAAACCATAAAAAATAAAAAATTATCTACAATTTTTAAATTTTTAATATTTAAATATTGATCGATTTAATATTTCATAAATTAGTGCTGTAAAGTCTGCTATATAGCATCAAAATGACAAAATTGGGTAATTTTGATCATTAATTTTGATTATAATATAAACAACTTAAGCAAAAATAACTTATTATTATTATTACGGGTATCTCCATGGAGTCAACAGACTCATCACAGGAGACCCAAACTATTTACCTCGCTATGATAAAAATGAATTAAAAAGAAGGGATATGATGGCAAACGATTCGATGCATAGGCTGTGTAGAAGGAATGGATGCAAGTTTTTGGATGTGTGGAGTGAGTTTGAGGGAAGATTGGATTTCTATAAGAGGGATGGCCTACACCTGAATGCATTTGGTATCAGGAGTCTAGAAAAACTAACAACTGGTATGAGACCTAACACAGAGAGTCAGGGAAACTAAATTATAAAGGGAGGAATGGTATGAATGTGTAAGAGCGACAATGTTATATAACTGGGTTAATGACAGGTATTTTAATGAATAAATACGATAGCTTGCGTGTGTGTAGTATGTGGCCTCCCTCGATGAGTCTCTGACTCCCTGGAGGTCTCTCTTAATAATAATAATAATAATCATAGCTCTTCTTGGATTCATTTACAGATGAAGAACTCACACTGAGTCAGGAAACATTCCACTCATTCACCACCCTCCAAGCAAAAAATCTAGTTCTCACACCCTTGATAACCACACTTTTCCTTAATTTCCACGGATGACCTCTTCTTCTTCCA
This sequence comes from Typopeltis vanoorti, assembly GCF_054136105.1. Classification (NCBI taxonomy): domain Eukaryota; kingdom Metazoa; phylum Arthropoda; class Arachnida; order Uropygi; family Thelyphonidae; genus Typopeltis; species Typopeltis vanoorti. The sequence goes on from NC_143560.1 coordinate 33,918,674, forward strand.
TCACTATCACATGGCTGAAATATTTCCTCTGCATCAATCTTATAAAAACCTTTTAGTAATTTAAATGTTTTATCATATTCCTTCTTCTCCACCTCTCAACCACCCTCTGCAATCCACAAGCTCTCAATCTATCAATGTAGAGAGCATTTTTACATCACTCAACGACTTAGTCACTCTCCTCTGAACCCTCTGCACAACCTCCTCATCTCCAAGGAATCCAGGTGAGACTTGAGCACAGTAATCCAAATGTGGAAGTATCAACGCCTTATAAAGGGGAATAATAACCTCTTTATCTCTGGATGCTAGTGTGCTCTTCAATAACCAAGTAATCCTATGTGCAATCTTGGACATCTTAGCAATGTGCCCTCTGAACTTCATCTCCCTATCCACCAACACCCCCCCCTGCAAGTCCCTAGCCTGTTGACTCCCAATCACTTCCATACTATTCATCACTTTATCATTCACCAAAGCCTCTCAAGTCATTCACCAAAGTCTCAAGTCAACTGCTCTCCCTACCTTAAACCTGTTCTAGTCACTTCAGCTAAAGTAATCTCCATTGTCCTAATTTCTCTATTCAACATATTTAACTCAGTCTTAATATCCTGAACCTCCTTAACTGAGCACTTCCAATTCCTCTTGCAGGAGATGAAGGTAGCTTTTTATTTTCACAAACTCCTGCTGAAGCTCTACTGCTATGGTCCCAACGTTTGCTTCCATTCCTAATCGCTCTAATCTACTAGACACTTTTCACATACTTTAACGTTTTCATTCTACTCGTTTACCCAAACGATCCACAGATCTTTCACATTTTTCAGTGCATACATATAGCAGTTTCCGCAACACATCCAATGCGAAAAATCCAAGACAGAGCTAGACTTTTGTACAGAAGTCCTCTGTGCCACTGATGTCTGTTTTTTATGGAAGTGAATTTTAGACGCTAAAGCAGTGAAACAAACAAGTAGCGAAAACACAATATAAACAACAAAGTTTCAACAATAACACCACTGAAGGACACATGTATCCAACTAAGCACAACTGCTGCCAAGTTATCTTATGTTGTCTATAACTCTCTCACTAATAAGATCTAAAACACCTATAAAATAATAATTGAATTAATAGATGGATGCTTTTGCTGTGGGAATTAAAAATTTCCAAATAGTCAAGTCAACTGCTTTAAGTATACAAAAATGCAGTCATGAGCATTTCTTTGTGTATGAAGTAACCTCATGCACAGGCAGAATAAAAAAAAAAATTCTTAAATGGTTTCTAAAAATTAATACTACTAACAGAGTATTATTATAACAAAATCAGTACTAATCCTATTTAAGTATGGTCTGCATATTGTAAAGGAGTTCACATTATCATTAGCATTTCAACATTCTACTAAGAAACTGCTTCAATTTTTTAATATAATCATTATTAATATTTTAGTAATGACAGTAATGAACTGCAACATCAAGAAAAAATTCAAGGGGAAAAAAAAAAACTACACATCCATGAAATAAACTGGTTACTTACTTATTTGCTTCAAACAACTCAACCAGAGCTCTCTTATCAATACCAGGAAATGCTTCATATAACTTCTGAAGTTTAAGCCTTGTAGCAAGATCAGGATTATCAATATCAACTCTTTTCATCTAAAAGTATTAAATGATATTCAGAAAAATGTCCATAGATTTGACAAATCCATTAAAAAAAGTTTCCAGATTTTGTGGTTATTTTAAAAAAAACTATTAAATGAAATAAAAATGCATCCATTCTGCCAATTATCAGCACAGCTGACTTTAAAAAGATTTATAAGCTCCAAGAGTTTTTAACTACAAGTTTAATCTGTTTAATAGTTGTTGGAAGTTTTAATTTGCAACTACTAGTTTAATCTTTTGGATTTCTTTTATAATATATGAGTGTATGAAGCACCTTTTTAACTATACGTGGGTGTGTGGGTGTGTTGTTAAAAAGGTGCTCTGTACACTATATATATATATATATATATTATATTACTTGGCAATTCATGTAAGCAGTGACACATGTACTTAAACAGCAGCCTTTGGTTATCTGATTGCCAATTGGCTATTGGTACTTCAATAAATGAAAAACTTTGGTTGTTGACTATTCACCTTTAGCTATTTTTCTGTATGAAGGTTGATTTGATACATTTTTCTTCCACACATCTTCAAAAAATAAAAATAAATAAATTACATGAATTTAGATGCAGTGACTGCAATGCCATAAGCGACAACAAATCTGCAAGAACGAAACTTTTTTATTTAGGATCATAGCAAAGTAATTAAGACTATTTAAGGCTTGAATGTGAAAGGAAGCAGGAGCAGATAATATTCGACCAGAAATGCTGAAGTATGGTGGTATAAAAGTCTTACAGTGGCTGCACTGCATAGTTCAGAAAGCCTGGACAGAGGGACGAATTCCCAATGATTGGAGTAGAGCTCTAATAGTACCCATATAGGGAAATACATCAGAGGTATTTCCCTACTGAGTGTTCCTGGCAAGATCTATGCAAGTATACTTGAGAAGTGGTTGAGAAGAATTGTGGAAGAAAAGACTGGTGAAGAACAAGCTGGATTCAGGCCAAATAGAGGATGTCAGGATCAGATCTTCACTTTATGACAAACAGTTGAGAAAGCAAGGGAATATAACAAAGATCTGTATTTAAGCTTTGTCGATCAGGAAAAGGCATATGACAAGGTGCCAAGAGAGAAGCTATTCAATACGCTACAGTTATATGGTATCAATGGGGCATTATATCAAGTAATACTTAGTCTTTATTAGAGTTGTAAGTCAGCAGTTGAAATTGAAGGAAGTACAGGAAGGTGGTTTAATGTTAATTCTGATGTGAGACAAGGATGTCCATTATCCCCTCTGTTATTCATTATCTATATGGATCACATTATGAAGGAAAGTGATATTAAACATGATATCAGAATTGGAGATGTTAATGTCAGCTCTTTGCTTTATGCGGACGATGTTATACTTCTAAATAAATCCACTACAAGTTTGCAAGATTCCATGACTATACTGAATAGCTGTTGTAATAGATATGGTATGAAGGTCAGCAATAAAAAGACAAAGATAATGAAAATAGGCAGAATCGTTGAAAATGTCAACTGCGTTGTGAATGGAGAACCTGTGGAACAAGTAAAACATTTCAGCTACTTAGGCACGATTTTTAGTCAAGATGGTAAATTAAATATGGAAATAGACAACAGAATGAACAAAGCTGGTATGGTAGGAAGTCAACTGAATAAATTCATATGGAAAAAGAACAATAAGTCAGAACACTAAATTAGCTGTATACAAGACGGTGTTCAAACCAGTTTTAACTCATGGATCTGAGAGCTGGGTCAGAAGTAAAACACTTGACCAAAGACTAGAGACTGCAGATATGAGAGTCCTGAGAAAGATTAGAGGCATGAACAGATGGCATCAATGGCAATATCATATTAAAAACAAGGATATTAGGAAAGAACTTGACATTGTCTGCATCCAGGAATGCGTTAGCAGAGCTAATCTCAGAATGGGCGAGGAAAGATTAGCAAAACAAGTGTTCTCTGCCAGTTTGGCAGGAAAATGACCCAGAGGAAGATATAGGTGGTTTAATGCAGTACAAAGTGCCTTAGAGGATAGAAATATAAGATCTGATAATGTTGGAGTCTTGACAAGTAACAGACTGATTTGAAGGAAAATTGTAGATAGGAAGTTAGTAATGATGTAAATTTTTCATGTAGTACTATCATATCCTGTACACCTCTTGAGGGTATCAAGAATTTGATGATGATGATATATGAAAATATGACTTCTGCATTACTTCAACCTTGGTATCACCTCTGGGTCGGCTCCCACTGATGAGACCTCAATAAAGGTCAAAACCAGTCTGGGTAGTGACCGTTCCCATAATGCATAGCATTATATACATGTCTGCAAGGAGATGAGTTATGCATTATGGGATACTAAGGCAAGTGGTGTGAAGTCATACCTTTACCATGAGTTGCCCCAGTCCTGAAAATATTTCAGGAGCAAACTTTGTTCACTTACATTTGAATAAAGAATTAAACCAAGTATATAATTTCTTTGTATCTTTAATTTATAATTTAGCACGGTTATATAATTATTTTTATTATTAATAAGAGAGACCTCCAGGGAGTCAGAGACTCGTCGAGAGAGGCCACGTACATGTAGTATGTGGCCTCTCTCGACGAGTCTCTGACTCCCTGGAGGTCTCTCTTATTAATAATAAAAATAATTATATAACCGTGCTAAATTATAAATTAAAGATACAAAGAAATTATATACTTGGTTTAATTCTTTATTCAAATGTAAGTGAACAATATCATACTTATTATTGAATTCATTCACACTGCTTGCACTCACAACATCCAATGGCAATCCATTCCAATCACGCACCACCCTCTGAGAGAAAAATCTACCCTTTACACTCTTCTTGGCAGCCTTCATTCTCAGCTTCAAAGGATGTCCTCTCGTCCTTTCCCCACCCTCCATAAATTGAAAAATCAAATCAAATGAAATCCTATATGACCCTTTCAGCAGTTTGTAAGTCTCAATCATATCACCCCCTCTTTCTCCTGTTTGCTAGTGTCTGCAATCTACAAATTCTCAACCTGTCTTCATAATCAGTATTCCACAATCCTCATATCATTTTTAACACTCACCTTTGTACTCTCTCCAATATATCAGAATCACATCGGAAACCAGGAGACCAGACCTGCTCACATGTGATTATCTTTACATGTGAACGTTCGTTTCAGCATTGCAATTATCTTTTGAGTTGTATTTGCAATCTTTACCACATGGCAGCTGAACTTCAACTTCTTATCTATTAACACTCCAAGATTCCTAGCCTATTCCCACCAACATAATACAACATTGGATAGGTAATCATGCCGAAGTGAATTACTTTACATTTACTGACATTGAACTGACACCCATTTTCCCATGCCCACAATTCCAGCTTATTCAAATCATTCTTCAAGGACTGCATATCAGCAGCATTCCTGATTACCCTGCCTATCTTTGCATCATCAGCAAATAACTGTATGTCGCTTGTCAAATCCTTCCCAATATCATTAATGTACAGATTGAATAACAGTGGACCAAGCACTGATCCTTGTAGTACACCACTTGTTACCTTAAACCTTGCAGACTCAGATCCCCCATATACCACTTTTTGATATTTGTCAATCAGCCATCCTCTTATCCATGCTAATGTTGTATAACCCAAACCCATTTTCTCCAATATATGCAGCAGTCTGTCATGTTGTATTCTGTCAAAAGCCTTAGCAAAATCCAAAAGTATCATGGTGTATCCATTTCCCTTGTCTAGTTCAATGGTAACATTGTCATAGAATGTGAGCAAGTTGCTAAAACATGACCTTCCCTTAGTAAACCCATGTTGTTCATTGTGAAGTAGAGATTCACTGTCAACCCATTTCTGAATGCGGGGCCCTAACTAATTTTTCTAAAATCTTCACCACCACTCCTGAGATACTAATTGGTCGATAGTTTGATACATCAGTCTTTGCACCACCCTTATGCAATGGAATTACCATACATTCCTTCCATTCCTGCGAATCTTCCCTGTTCTGAGACTCATATTAAACATCCTGGTCACAGGAATGATCAATTCAGCTGAACACTCTTTTAGCACACATGCTGATATTCCATCAGTCCCTATTGCTGAATTCTTATTCAGTTCGTGCAACAGCTCTAATACCTCGGCTTCACACACCTGCATTTCTTCATCTAGTGAAGAGGTAAAAGTGAGCTCAATGTTGCGTTCACTTGGTTGATAGCTTTTAAAGAAATGGGCACTCATTAACTGAACAATTCTACTGCATCAGTAACCCTCACTCTATCTTTAGAAGAGTTATTCTTTCATTTACTTGCAGCATATCGATAGAATTTTTGTAGGTTATCTTTAGCATGCAGAGCTAGTTTCTTTTCATAATCAGACTTTGCTTTCCGCACAACAGTTATGACTATTCTAGCCTGCTGCTTATAACGTTCATAACGGACGTCATCCTTATGCAAACGGTATTCCTTCCACATCGTACTTTTCTTATGAATCTCTTGCTTAATAAGATTACACATCCATTTGACTCCTACTCTATTTATTCTTCGAACTATCAGGACACATTCTGATATCGCATCATTTAAATATTGTTTAAATGCTTCCCATATACTGTCGATATCCTTTCCATCCAGCAACCGATCGCATTCTACAGCTGATGGGATCGGCTGCTGGATGGAAAGGAGAACTCTGGATACTCCTCAGTTGGTCATAATTTCCTGCTTTGTAGTTCAACACGTAACCTTTTCTGAATGGAACATTCATAAACTTAGTCACTTCCCAAGTGAGTACTGCATGATCACTGTCACCAACTGGAGGCAGAATAGTTACGTCTTTAACTGAAATGCCCTCTGACACTATAATCAAATCTAGCACTCTTTGACCTTGAGTTCTTTCTGTCACATGCTACGTGAGGAAGTTGTCCTGCAACAGCTCAATAAATGCATTTTCATTCTTCTCATGAGATTCTACTGTTACCCAATCAATATTTGTATAATTAAAGTCTCCCATTATGATTACTCTTTTCGCACTCACCTTTTCTATTTGGTGATCACCAGCAACCGATCCACCAGGTCTGTAACAACACCCTACTGTGTAATTTGTCTTATTAGATTCCACCTCACACCAGATGGCTTCAAACTCACTGGCATGTGAAATATTGTTGGTGGTATTAATAATTAAAGTATTAATATAACGTTTTAATAATTCCCTACTGCTGGGGGGGGGGATGACTGTGAGTGTATCTGCCAGTGATTGGGTGGGTTTTCTGTAAATAGAGAATGGCAGGGATCCATAAGGCTGGCATGTAATTAATGTGTTACTGCTGATTTCCATCATTTCTGCATCTTTCTCTTAGCTTCAGAAATGCAAATAAGTGTTAGTCAGCATTTATTCACAGTCCTGTTTCAAACTTCTCAGCATTCTCTTTCATTCCACCTACCTATGGAATAACCTCCCTTAGTTTTCTGCAAGACCACAATTTTCAGCTCTTCATGAAATGGATCAATTGGTTCTTCACTTGTTGAATTGAATTTAAACGGTATTGATGCGAACACAGATTGATAAGAAAATAACTATTCATTAACTTAAAAGCTAATATTTCACTGGTATTATATCCAGCATCTTCAGAGCACACAAACAAAGTTTGTTACAAATGCAAGAAAACCACAATTCGATGTAACAGTGGGAGTAGTATAAGTAATTGCAGCATACAACACAAGACTAACGTCTTAATATGGCACCATCTAAGTTATAAAAAAAAAAAAAAAAAAACAGTAATCCAAAGTTTTGAAAAAAATATAGTAGTCCAAATAGTAGTGCTTGAAACTTTTGAAAAATAGTAGTCCAAAGTTTGAAAAAAATAAAATTAAAATAAATAAATATTAATTTGGTCTTAGGATGACTGTCTCCCAAATCTTTGGTAGATTTATATAGCCATACTTGTTAAGGTTTGGAGTATGTTTTAAGGCTTCTATTGATTCCAGGAACAACCTCTCTGACTTGTAGAAGCTTCTGTGCAGTACTTTTTTTTTCCAATTGATCCTGTGTGCTGGGGTATCCAAGCATGGTCTGCCAGACCTGACTTGCCATAACGAAAGTGCCGGACATATTTTTTGTGTTCACTGAGGTGAATGTCCACAGTTTTTCCTGTCTGTCCATAGTAGGCTCGATGACAAGAACAGGGCACTTCATAGACTCCTGGATGTGATAAAGGAGTGAATCTGTCCTTAGATGAACAGATGAAAGTTGCCAATTTTACATAAGGTTTAAATACAGTGCGCAGTTGGTGTTTTTTAAGCACCCTAGATATCTTTTCGGATGTGCCTTTAATGTATGGGATGGTGATAGTTTTGTTGTAGTCTTCTGTGGTAGATGGTGGGGGGGGGGATTTCTGGGTAGCATTTAGTATTTTATCTATCTTATGGGGATTATAGCCATTGGTTAGGAAGGTGTGGCACAGGTGAGAAAGTTCAGCAGTGAGAGCACTGTCATTGGAACAGACTGCTCTAGTCTATGGGTTAGTGTTTTTAAGATACCATATTGTTGAGAAGGGTGATGGTGTGATTGTTTGTGTAAATATCTCCCTGTATGTGTGGGTTTCTATAAATCGAAAATGATAAAGAACCTCCTGGAAGAAGTGGGATCAGTGTGTCCAGGAAGGGCAGGCAGTCATTGGCTTCTAGTTCCATTGTAAAGTGGTTTTTAGGGTGCTGGCTATTTACGTAGGCTGTTCAATAAGTAATAAGACTATATTTATACAGAAAACAGATTACCTTTAATCGTCATCATTTACATGGTCTTTTTCGAAGTAACTATTGTGAGACGCGATGCATTTGTCCCAACATTGCATCCACTTCTTAAACACATGTGAGAGTTCCGTTTTTTGAGAGTTCTTTCAAAACCGCCTCCACAGCTTTTACACATGCTTTGTTGCCTTCGAAATGGCAGCCTCTTAGTGGTTTCTTGAGCTGAGGAAACAGCCAGAAATTGCACGGTGCGAGATCAGGACTGTATGGAGGGTGGGTAGGATATCTGTGTTGTTCTTCTGCAAAATGTCCACTACACAACCAGCAATATGTGGCCTTGCATTATCGTGGTGCAATAAGAAGCCATTCTTCAGCAATGGACGCTTCCTTTTGACGTGCTTGATGATAATCGCTGCTCTGTTGATCATTGTCTCTGTGATGGACGTTGAAGGTCTTCCTTCACGTTCAAGATCTTCCACATTTTGCCTTCCTTCCTTAAAAGTTTTATGCCAGCGAAAAACACTTGCCCTCGACATTGCTTCATTGTGGAAAGCTTTGCATATCATGTTAAAAGTGTCCAATGCCAATTTTTGCAAACGCACACAAAATTTAATCGCATAATGCTGTTCCAAGGATGCTTCCATTTCGAAGACTGGTCGCACCTCATAGGTGCGCCGATGAGCACTTGCGTTTAGTCACGTGACACTCTGGCACATCAGCCCGTATACGCCATCTATCAACCTCTTTTATTAATACATACAGCAACATTTCTTTATTCCACAGAAATTAATATTGTGATGAGTGGTTTCGCCACAGTAAAATTAGTCTTATTACTTATTGAACAGCCCACGTAGATGCACTAAAAATGTATTCAATGTGTCTGGGCCATGTGGCCAAATAACAAACACATCATTAACATAGCGTAGTCATAGACTAGGTTTGAGAGTGGCTGTGTTGATAGCTAGCTTTTCCAGATGTTCTGTGTAGAAGTTGGCTAAGGGGTGAGAAAGGGGGATCCCATAGCTGTCCCATCTAATTGTTTGTATATTTTCCCTTTCCATGTAAAAGAACCTGCCTGTACTGTGAATTTAAATAGCTGAAATATATCAGAGGGAAATTGTGAATTTAGTAAGTTACGTGTTTCAGTCAATGGTACATTAGTGAATAATGAGGTGATATCAAAACTCACCATTAGGTCTGAACTATTTAAGGTGCAGTTTTCTAAAATACTTTTTAGGTGGGTAGAATTTTTAACAAAAGAGGGAGAATTGTTTGTGCAAGTGGTTAGTAGTTTGGCTAAATGTTTAGCTAGTTTATATGTAGGACTGTTTATACTATCTACAATAGGGCGTAAAGGTGTACCTTCTTTGTGGATTTTTGGAGCTCCATATATTCTGGGTGTTTTAACGTGAAAGAGTTTGAGTTTTGTTGACTGTTTCTTTTGGCCAGGAAGTGACTTTGTTCAATAGCTTGCACACCATATTCTTTTATGAGTTGGTGGGATCTCGATCTATAATTTGATATGTTGACCGGTCTTGGAGAAGTGTGTGCATTTTACTTTCATATTCTGTTGAATCCATTACTACAATTGCGTTTCCTTTGTCTGATTTGGTTATTGTAATGTGGTTATTATTGCGTAGTGTTACACCTGATATCTTAAGAATGTAGAATTCTCAGCTATCACGGTGTAACATGAAGAGAAATAAATTAAAAACCCTGCATAAAAGCTAATAGCTAATTTAAATGAATTATTTAAAAGAAAAGGAAATATTCTTGCATCCAATAAAATATAAAGGTGTTTGGTTGAACTAACTAACAAAAAGAAAGAATATATTAATGTTGTAATATGATATAAAAGAGAAAATTTAACTAAATAAGACAGAAAAGGATTATTCATAAAAGATGGTATGTGAGAGGCTAGAGATTAAAATATTAAGTAAATTCATAGAGAAAATTTGAAAGGGAATTAAGTTAGAGGCTAGCACAAGAAAAACAACAGAAAATCGCTTAGGGCCGATTCCCGGATTGAGACATTGTTTGGCTCGCCGACCAAAGGACGTTTGGCAGAAAAACGCCACCCTAATTGGTCGGTGAAGTGAAAACAAGTAGGGGGCGGAGAAAAGAAGTTAAAGAGGGTGCCGTTAGGAGAGCAAGTATAAAAGGGTTGGAACCCCCCCCCCCCCAAGGCTTTTTGGTTTTGTTTTGGTTCTGTTCCCGGGGAGTTCTTTACGAGCTCCGCGGCATAGGTTTCATGCGGTTTTCCTGAGAGGCGATTTTTGCGGTTATATCTCCGTCGTCGCAACACGGAAACAAATGTGGGTGGGATTTCGATTCCGGATTTCCTATGTAAGAAGCGAAGAAAGCCATAGAGTCAAAGAAAAGAAAACATATTCTTTGTGTTTCAACTCCAGCGATAACTACGAAAAAGGGAGAGCTGTAAAGAAATAGATGTCCACGTCGCGCGTTGCAGCCGATATATAGATGATTCAAAGTGTGTCCGGAGTTACGAAGAGTTAAGACCGCGTAAGCCTAGTTCAACTCCAAAAGGAATGTAGGAGAAGCAGATTATCGAAGAGGTCATACCAAGATAGTTCAATCAGAAAAAAGGTAAAGGCCCATGTGGAAAACTCAAGAAAGAAAGGTACTGTAAATTACATCTAATGTTAACTAAAATTTGTCTGTAATAGGTATCATTATTCTGATACGGAACTGCTGAAGTGACCAAGGAAAAATTATACTAGGACTTTAGTATCTGACAGAATATATTAAAAGTAAGCTGGCTAGTGTTAATGTTATATGAATAATTAAGTGTCCTGAGAATTTTGCATGTCTATTATATTGTATAAGAAAGTTTAAATGTCATAGTTATGTGTTAGTACAGTAAATGGTTTAGTTAATCTACTTAAGTTTGGATAGTTGAATAGTGTGAATTAAGTAATTACGTGTCCTGAGAAATTTTGCATGTCATAGTTATGTGTTAGTGCAGTAAAAGGTTTAGTTAATCTACTTAAGTTTGAATAGTTAAATAGTGTGAATTAATCTTATTTGTCCATGTCAAATGAATTTATGTGTTGAATTGTTATGGCGGCATGATCGTAATGCCCATTATAGGATCATAGCCTAATTACTTGTAATAAGTTAATGTTAGTTTGTAAGTATTTAGTTTAGCATTGAATTGAGCAATAACAAAAATTGAATTGTACCATGTTAAAGAATTTAATAAACCTTTTGTCCAATGATAAAACAGTTGTCTGAAATTGCTGTCCAACGCACCACTTGAAAAATTACGAACGTAATCACGCGGAAAATTAATGTGTAAAGAAACGAGATAAAGTGTCACGACTGCAACACTGTTTCACTTTCAGACATATTTGAGTTCTTTCTCCTTGTTTTTGTATATAATATCTCAAACTAAATATCCCAAAAGGCGCAGTATAAATATAAATATTAGGGGTACTAAGGGGAGAAATAACTTAAGTATTAGTAAAAATTTTTGGTGATATATCGTGCATAGATAATAGTAGAACATAGATAAACGGAAATTATTAGATAGAATAAAAATCGTAAAATGGGACACAACAGTAGCTCTTTTAGAGCCATTATTTCTTTATGTGGGATATTATTTTTGGGAGACTTAGAATAGATTAGGATATTGGCCATGTCTAACCTAATATTATTGGCTATTGCTGGAGATAGGTCATATATTTCACGTTCAACAGAAGTTCATTTGGATTTTGGAACTTCTTTAGGAGTAACGGCAAAATTGTGTCCACGACTTAATGCACTTGTGGCTTCTTTAGTTAAGGTTAATGATGATAAGGTTCTTTACTTATTAGCTACATGACCACACAACATTGATATATTATAGGTATGCAATCTTTTGGGTATAGAACTTACAAATTAATATCAATACAGCAACTATGAATGAAACACATTAGACAGAGTGATTGTCATGTATTTCTGGTCATTGAAGTTATTTTAATAAACAAATGTGTATAAATCATTACCATCTCTTGTCTACTAAGCTCCAAAGCCATTTCCATATCCATGATTTCAGCAAATGGTAATGCTTCGTGATTCTGAATGGCATTTGATACAGAATTTGGTTCTAAAATTTTAGATGCAGGTCTTAGTGGCACAGACTGTACCTTTTGCTGAATCTGGTCTTTATTATAACTTTGAAAGCTCTCCATTTCTGCAACAGTTGGAATAACAGAAGTACCTAAGAGAAAATTATCAATATGCAATTTATAACCAAGAGAAAATATTCATTATCCTTAAAATAAACCACCTACATGAATTATTTAGAAATTACAAATAAAATCAAATAATTAAATAAGAATTGCCAAAAGGTGTCACACCTTATTACTAAAATACTCTGGATTAGAGATAGATATTAAAAGTTTTTCCACTTGGTTATATTATAAATTATACTATAAATTGTCTTCGAGAAATATGCTCAGCCCATTACCACTTCAGATGTTTCACTCTTCCTATGCTGTCAGAGACTTCTGTTTGATTTCTTAGCCACATATTCCTTTTGTAATGCAGTCTTGTGATACCAAGCATAATTCTTTCCATACTAAATTGTATTGTTGTTAATTATTGAATTTCCTTTTTATAATGTGTCCACGTTTCACAGCCATATGTCAATATAAGTAAAATACATTGATTAAAAACTTTCCTCTTCTGGCAAATTGGTGGCTGGCTTTTGAATATTGACTGTAATTTTCCAAATGCTTTCCACCTGAGCATCATGCGTCCTTTAATGTCGTCCATGATATTTTGTTCCATTGAATCTGTTGTCCTAAGTATATGTAATAATCTACTTGTTTAATTTCATGATTATTGATTTTTATTATTTCTGGTTGAACCTAGCTATTGATCATAACTTGGATCTTCTTTAGGTTTATCTTTAGGCCAGCCTGATTTGCTGGCAATTTGGAGTTCATGGATACAAATCTGTAATTCACATACAGTCAAAGTAAAGATAACTGTGTCATCTGCAAAGTGTAAATGGCTAAATATCTTCAGACCTTTTTCTTCACAATCAAGAATTTCACTATTTCTTCTAGGCATGTTGTGTCACCCTGTCTTATACCTCTCTGTATTTCCACAGTAGAGATGTTTCCATTGAAATGAATTACTGCTGTTACATTGGTGCAAGTGATTTGATGGTCCTGACATATTAGTTCCTATATGTCTCCTGCACTTGTTGATTTCATAATGCTTTTAGTATTGCACAAATTTTTACTGAATCAAAGGCGTTCTCATAATAAAACCAAGAAATAATGGCAAACTCCATTCGATAATCTGTTGTACAACTTGAATATGGTCCATTGTACTAAAGCTACTTTGAAAGCCTGCCTGTTCTTTTGGTTGTGTCAGATCTAGAGTCATACAAAGCCTAAGAGCCAAGACTTTTGTAAACACTTTGTAAACCACCAATAGTATACCGATGGTCGGTAGTTCATCAAGTCTTCTATTTCACCTTTTCATGGATCAGAATTAGGGTAGCCTTCTTCTTTCATGTTCTTGGTACATAATTTTTCTTCAGACAAAATAAATAGTTCTGCCAAGATTTTGTATATCATTTCCTTGCCTGCTTTTAGAAGTTGAGCTATAACTTCATCCTCACCTGCAGCTTTTCCATTTTGTAAGATTTGGATGCTACATGTAACTTCTTCTGGTAGAATCTGTGACAATTCAGTTATTTCATAGTTGTCTTCTTAATTTAATTAATCATCCCAATATAATACTGAGTAATTCTTCAATTCTTTTTGCTACAGTATATCTACCTCTGGTTATAATTCCACCTCGTAATTTGACTGCAACCATCTGTTTATTGGTGTTCATCAACTGCTGTTTGGCTTTTTTGAGACTATGTTGTTTTCAATTGTTTGTTGTATGAATTTAAAATTGAATTTCCTTATTTCTTCCGTGATACATATTCTGACTGTTTTGCACAATTCAGCGTATTCAATTTTATTCTGCAAGTTATTGTTTGTTTCATTTCTCTTCATTTCTTCATAACAAGCTGTTAGAAAGATTAGAAATAGGCAAGTTAGTTTTTATTAATCTAGTAAAAGACCTCTAAAATTGGCCCAAGGAAATTACTGACTGACCTCCAAAGACCTAGTAGTACTAAGAATTTATGATGCTTCTAAAGTACAAAAGGCTAATATCCATGATGCCCCACTATGAATACCAGAGCCAGAAGCTCATTCACTTATAACCATTCCAAATATACAGTTTATATGTATTAAAAAGGGTTAAGTTAAGTGGTGGTGGTTATTCATAACAGTGCTTCACAGAATAAGCACCAGAAAAAGATAATTTACTAATATTTTGCTAGTGTTATAACTAAAGAAACAGAGAAAAAAATTAGAAGCTTTCAAAATGTGGACCATCAGAAGAATGTTGAAAATACCATGGACAGAAAAGGAAAAATGAAGATGTTTTAAAGAAAGCAAAAATGAAAAAAACATTAATGGAAATAATTAAAGAACAAAAACTTAAATATTTTGGACATCTAATTAGACAAGAAGGCATTCAGAAATTAATATTAGAAGGGAAACTGGATGGAAAAAAGGGAGAAGTAGACCCAGGAGAGTGTGGTTTGAAGACATTAAGGACTGGACTGGTATGGCTTGAAGTATCATAAATGTTCCAGAGCAGCAAAAGAAAGAAATAAGTTCTGTGACATGGTTGGCAACCATGTCACAGATATTTAGTTTAATATCTGTGATATTAAACTTTATTTAATAATATTAAATTTAATAACATGAATTTAGTTTAATCCTTTATCCAAGAGTGAGCAAACAAAGTTTGCGCCTGAAAGTATCTTCAGGACTGGGATAAGGTAGTACAACACCAGGCAACTCGTTGCAAAGGTGGAGCAAGCTAACATCACTCCTATCTCAGTATCTCCCATAATGCAAAACACATCTCCTTGTGGATATGTATAATGTTATGCATTAAGGGAAGGGCCATTACCCAGACTAGTTTCGATCTTTATTGAGGTCTCTTCAGTAAGAGCTAGGCCCAATTGGAGATACCAGGCAGAAGCATTAGCAAGTTCATCTCTACCTATAGGAGTTGCCAAACGGTGTGCCACCTTTTTATTACATTACTCTGGAATTAGAGAAAGATGTTGAAAGTTTATTGGCTGCCACTGAAGAGACCTCAATAAAGGTCGAAACTAGTCTGGGTAGTGGCCTTTCTCTTAATGCATAACATTATACATATCTGCAAGGAGATGTGTCTTGCATTAAGGGAGATACTGAGATAGGAGTGATTAGCTTGCTCCACCTTTGCAATGAGTTGCCTGGTGTTGTACTACCTTACCCCATTCCTGAAGATACTTTCAGGCACAAACTTTGTTTGCTCACACTTGGATAAAAGATTAAACTAAATTTATTATAGTCTAACCAAGTGAAAAATAAACTTTCAACATCTTTCTCTAAATCCAGAGTAATTTAATAAAAAGGTGCACAACGTTTGGCAACTTCTAAAGGTAGAGATGACCTTGCTAATGCTTCTGCCTGATATCTCCACTTGGGCCTGGCTCCCACTGAAGAGACCTCAATAAAGGTCGAAACTAGTCTGGGTAGTGGCCCTTCCCTTAATGCATAACATTATACATATCCACAAGGAGATAGTGAGATAGGAGTGATGTTAGCTTGCTCCACCTTTGCAACGAGTTGCCTGGTGTTGTACTATCTTATCCTAGTCCTGAAGATACTTTCAGGTGCAAACTTTGTTTGCTCACATTTGGATAAAGGATTAAACTAAATTTATTATAATAGTCGGTTAAGCAGTTAAAAAATAAGTTTAAGGGAAAATTTCAGAAATTATTTATTTTGGTGGACAACTTTTAACACTCTTCTTATTTTAAAGTCACCAAGTGTGTTAACCCCTAGATGTTGGAAAAAAGCCAAAGAAATTATCTGTTGCACAAAACAGGAAAAGATAATTGCAACGAGTACAACTGGAACATAAATTGGCTGGATCGCTGAATAAATTTTTAACTTCAGGACCACATAAAAAACGAAGAACAGAAAGTTCTGATGAAGCAAGTACTCCGTGTAGCTCTACTACAGAAAAAGAAAGGATACAAGATAACTATGAAGAAACAAATGTTACATGCGAAAATGAAACTGGCCTGACTGGACTGTCTAAAGAAGTTGCAGCAGAAGAAATATTGGATTCCGATTCAGCGAAACAGGAAACTTCAAATTTTACTTTAAATTTTAATGTTAACAATCCAGATACTTGGCCGAATCATATAACTACCAAAGTAAGAGATTGTTTAGTTGAGCATTGCCCGCGTCAAGTAGTTAATAAAGAATTTCCCAAAGATGAATCTGGGCGCAAGTTCTCCGATTCATACTATTATCGAACTTTAGCAAATGGAGAAAAACTTTTACGAAGTTATTTAGTTTATTCAGAATCGCGAAATTTGGTTTTCTGTTATTATTGCAAAATATTTGGTAGTCAAAATTTCCAACTTACTAACGAATATGGTTGTAACGATTGGCATCATTTGAGTCGTATACTAAAAATACACGAGACAAGTTCCGCACACATTAAAAACTGTTCAAAATACAGCGAACTTAAAATGTCATTGATTAAGAAATGCATTATTGATTGCACACAACAAAGATTATACGAAACTGAGAAAAAATATTGGCAATCTGTCATAGAACAGTTAATGTACATAATACAATATGTATCAAGACAGTGCATAGCTTTTAGAGGGGTTCTTCACAAAAACTTTTTGAAAATGATAACGGCAATTTTTTAAAGTCAGTAGAAACTGTCGCTAAATTTGATTCGATAATGGCAGAATACTTGCATCGCATCCAAACACCACAAAAAAAGGAACATTGCTCATTATTTAGGTAATAAAATACAAAATGAAATCATCCGTATAATTTCTGAAGCTATAAAACAAAAAATTTTAGAAATGTTAAAGAGGCGAAATATTATTCATTAATTCTTGACACTACTCTGGATACCCAGAACAATTATCTATTGCTATTAGATTTGTTAATCAAAATAAAGATATAAATATAGCAGAAATTCATGAACATATTTTGGGTTTTCAATCTGTACAAGATACCACTGGGCAAGGACTATTTCAATTTATAAAAAATTATTTAAAATTATTGAATATTAACATTTCGGATTTACGCAGCCAAGCTTATGATAACGGTTCAAATATGTGAGGCAAATATAATGGACTGCAGAAAAAAATCCTTGAAATAAATTCAAGGTTTTTTTTTATTCCGTGTGCTGCTCATTCATTACATTTGGTAGTTAGTGATGCAGCTAAGATATCCTGTGAAACTGTAAATTTTTTAGGGGTAATACAGGAATTATATAATTATTTTTCAATATATGTGAAGCGTTGGGCTATATTAAAAAAACATTCATGTTTTAAATTTGAAACCACTTTCTGTGTGGGAAAGTAGAGTAGAAGCAATAAAACCACTTAAAAATAATATCAAGGAAATTTACCAGGCTCTTTTTGATATTACAGAAGATGAAACTAAAGATATCGATTCTAGAGTTCAGGCAGACAACTTAATTTCAAAGATTTATTCGTTTAAATTTATTTGCTCTGTTCATGTTTGGTACGAAATCTTAAGTCTCGTAAATGTTGCAAGCAAAATAATGCAGACTCCGACATTTGATATAGGAAAAATTACAGAAAATCTTGATTATGTTATATAAGAATTAAATACTCGCCGAACAGACCAATATTTTGAAAATATTAGAACTGCAGGAGAAGCAGCAAGCAATTTTAATATTGATCCTATTTTTCCAGACATTCGCAAAAGAACAAAAACAAAATTGCTTGGTTACGAAGCATCAGATGAGACAACGCATGATCCTAAACAAAATTTTAAAATAAATTTTTTCATCGCGATTTTAGACACGACAATAACTTTAGTCACGGAAAGATTCATACTCTTAAAAACAACATAGCAAGGACTTTAAAGTTATAAGAGACATTAGCAAATTAAAAGATTGGAGCGATGAAGATTTAATGAAACATTGTAAAGATTTGCACTTAAAACTGAGCAACAATCAAGATTCCAAAAATTGTGATATTGATGGTATATGACTTTATTTGAGGAATTAAAAAGTTTGCAATGTTTTATTAAAAAAGAGTCGGCTCCTCAGGATGTTTTAAATTATATATACGAAAATAAATTAACCGACACGTTTCCAAATACTGCGATTGTGATGCGTATTTATTTAACATTATCAATATCTGTAGCATCAGGGGAAAGAAGTTTTTCAAAACTGAAACTAATAAAAAATTATTTGCAGTCAACAATGTCTGGAGAGCATCTAAAGGATTTATCAATTATATCAATTGAAAATAATATTTTGGATTCATTAGACATTAAAGATATTATTAAAAATTTTGTGGCAGCTAAAGCAAGACGGATAAATATGTAAAATAAATCTACATTTATACTAATTTTTATATAGTTAAAAGCATATATCCAAATTATCTTTGTTATGTAATATTTCTTTTTATATTAAAAAAATTTAATTTTTGTTTATATATACTGTATATATATATACTGTATATATATATATATATATACTGTATATATATATATATATATATATATATATATATATATATACTCTTGCATTTATATATTAAGGAATAAACATTTTTGAAAATTTTTATTATTAAAAATTCCTTATTAATGAATTTCAGTGATTACAATGTTCGACTACTGTTAAATAAAATTTATTTTTGTGTATGCGTATAAACTGTTTTGTACTTTTAAAAAAAGTAAAATTTTTCGCAAAAATTTCTCATGGAAACTTATTTTATGGAGGTGCTGAAAAAAATTTTGCACAAGGGCGCCTCGTACCCGTGGCGCAGCCCTGCATATATATATATATATATATAAATTTTTTTTTATATACTGAAGGCACCTCACTGCTGTGTGTGTGGGGGGGGGGGGCCTCCTCTACATCCCACACACCAGATATAAGTATATTAATGTTTTTTTAAAGAGTTACAAGTTGTAGTTGTTTGGGAATACTTTATTTGAAAGCTGTTCCAGTGGACAGAGGTGGACGGAAAAACAACAGGAGGAGGAGAAGCAGATTCGGCATGTTTGCAGTTGCACAGTAAACGAGTGCTGGGCAGCTACTGCTCTTGTATTAATACATGCAACAAAAGTGGAGGAATGATAGTTGCCAGTTCAGTGGAACAGTGACTGCTGAAGTACCTGTAGAACAGACACAAAGCAGAAATACTGTGTGAAAGAGATAGAGGTTGATGCAAATCTGTAAGAGAGAGATCATGTATAAGCTGAATTGCTCTCCTCTAGATAGTGCCAAGAATTTTTAAAGAAGTTTTAGGTGCATCACCCCAAACACATGAGCAATATTCTAAGCATGGGTGAATTTGTATATAGTTGAGAGTTGGATAGGTGTAAAATAGCATCTTGAACATAAGAGAATGCTTAATTTTTTGGATACTTAGGAAACCATTGATGTGATATGTTTATGCTAGCAAAGAATTGGGTAAATGTTATTCCAAGCAGAGAGATCTGATCTTGTTTGGCAATTTGCATACTAGTGAGGGCAAGGGTAGGTGTACTGAGATCTCTTTTGCAAGAGAAAAGACAAGACTGCATTTTGATGGCATTGAATGTGACCAGATTGTCCTTGTCCACTGAAGATTAGTACGTAGATCAATTTAAGGTACTGGTTGTAGATATTATGCATGGGATGTCTGTGCACTACATGGAGTAGTACTGTCTGCAAAGCTGTAAATACAATTAGTAGTTATTGGGAATAGGTCATTTATGTATGAGAGAAAGAACGTATATGATAGAACAGAGCCCTCGTTTGCATGAGTATGAAGCTGGAGTTCATGATGTATGCCACCTGCAGTAAGCAGATTTTTTCTTTTTTTTTCTTCGACTGATTCGTGTTTCTGTTAAAACCAAGGCTTGGAAAGTAGACAAAAATTTTGGGTAAAATGGGGGGGGGGGGGGGTAAAGGCTTTCATGCCAATGAGGATCATTTCTGTGACTTGTTCAGCATAAGTATTTGAGTCAGATGAGCTGAAGCAATAGTCAGACCAAGGAAAGGAAGAGCAGAAATTCTGGAGATCATCCCATTTGGCTGGCACTTCTGTAGTTCCAGAGGATGAAAGGTTGGGAGTGGTTTGAGGAAGGGCATTCTTCTGAAGTATGCTTGCATAATCTTACCTGGAACACTCAGTAGAGAAACTGCTCTGTAATTCTTACATTCAGTTTTATTCCCCTTTTCATAGATGGGAACTATGAGAACTTTTCTCCAATTATCTAGAATTTGACAATATTAGAGTGCTCACAAGTAATAGACCAATTTTGAGGAAAATTGTTGATAGGAGACAAATAATAATAATAATGTAAATGTAATCATGGAGAGCACTGTCATAGTAACTTGAACATCCCTTGAGAGTATATATGAGGAAATTGATGATGTTATGTTGTAAAAATCTGATGTGTAAGATTTCTGTTCTTAAATTCTAGTCATCATTGCGCCCTTCGATTGGAATAGGCCTAAGTTTGATTCTCGTCGCGACGGGAGGAATCTTTATCTGGACGATTTCAATCGAAGGTGAGTTAGCCGATCTCATACGGAGGTAGCAGGGTTTTTTTCTCCCGGAAACTCAGGTTTTTCATCCCGCATACAGACAAATCGGCCCTTCAGAACACACGTAATTTACAGACAAAAAATACTAGTTGTTGTGGTGGTGGAGGTGGGCGGTGGATGGCATTAATGGAGATGATTCGTAATAGAGGTTCGGTTCGGTGTTGTGGTTGGGACAGTTGTGAGTGTCCTCCCGTGATAAGTCTTCGGACTCCTTGGGGGTATCAGGAATAATAATAATAATTATGTTCTAGTCTTAATGTTCTACTACTTTATCCAAAATAAGAAAACAAACTTATTCTGTTTTTGAATTGAGTGCTCAAAATGCAAACTGAATCAATGGAAAACATGCTAGATTTCAATAAAATGACTATTATAACATGATATGGAGGAAAAAGAACAAGAAGGGAAAATGGCCAGAGGTAACAGAAGACAGCTCTAGTCATTTCAAAATTCCATTACATATCAGATTGATACCTATTGATAAAATCAATGGGAATACTAAACGGCATGAAACCATGAATTAGAGAGTGATCACTTTAAATGTCATCTTTAAAATGTTTTTTAAATGTACTTTTTAAGTGATTTTAAAAAGAAAATAAGCATGATTGAACCCCGACATTAACACGTCACTCAAGTATACTGCTGAACTTTTTTCTTAATTATAATCAATATTAACCAAAAGAAAATATTTTGCCCAAATGAAAATAATACTTACCTTACAACAGAACTTTATTATCCTGCTTCTCCTCAATAATCCAACTTCTATTTCCAAATGACAGTACCCAGTACCTTAGAATTGTCAATGTATAATAGCAGCTTTCAATATGCAGCTCCTGATACATCCAATGACCTACCTTGTGACTTGTTAACTGTGATAGTGAATGCTATCCATATTGAAAACCGCCATTTTAACAAATGAAACAGTGGTGTCAAATGTTAAGAGATCCATTCCTGGAAATAATACTCATTTTCTTCTTGAATTTCCAATGATCATGTTCAAATCTAGGCGGCATTGTGCATTTTTTAATGATAATGACAGGTATGTTGATAAGTTTGTTGTACATTTAAATTCTGTGTAAGATAACAAAAGCAAAACTTTGTCAATCTGAGAAAAAGCTGTCTCTGGCAAAGTATATAAGAGCAGTTATATGTATGCTGCATATACAAATTCTCATTACCATAAGTAATGTCCTTCTTTAAGCATCTCCTGTCTCATATCAACAACAGGTAGCTGAAATGTATATACTTATAAAAAAGAAAAAAACAGACTACCATAACTAATACCCTCCTATATAACCCCCCACCTTTCTTATCCTCCAACAATGCTCCATAAATCTCCAGTCGTCCAACATAATGACTAAAACAGTGCTCGGGATATGCAATAAAGAGAGAGATTCCAATCTTCAGTTAACATCTTCAACTGCATACTTCATCATCAATGAACAGATTATTCAACAATATCTTTCTTCCAGATGGTTAACTTAAGGTTTACAGAAAAAGTTTCTCTACCATCTATTCAACTTATCAATTAACAAATTCTCAAGTTTCATTTATAGGCCTGAAAATGTGTGAGGCCTCAACCACTGAAAATAAGACAGATGTTTCAAATTAATTCAGGATCGTATTATTTAAATAATAATATTTTACTTTTTTTTTTTTGTTACTAGGAGGAAGAAAGACACGAACAGGTTATGAACAATTATTCTTACAGTTTACTTGTCACAATATTTTAAACTAGTGTATACACACATAGAGATGTGGCTATGTGTGTATACTCTCACACACACACACACACACATATATATCCCGAAGATGGCTTCGACAAGAAGTTGACACACAAACACTTATTGTGGTTAATAAATTTTTATTGAGATGGTAGTTAAATCCACAACTCTTTTATAATGAAGACATATTTAATGTATTAAAAATTCATTACTATTATTTAATTTAATTAGTGATTATATAAATCTGCCTTAAAAGTTACCTAATTTTATCATTTCTTCCATTTCCTTTTCTTCTTTGCAAAACTTAGCTTCTAAAGTTTCTTTCAACTTCTCATGAATTATTTGGGCAAAATTATAATCTAGTTCCACAGTTAGTTCATCTTCTGAGTATGCTTCTAATATATAGATAAATCAAAATTAAGTACAAAAAATAATAATAATGATAATAATCAAAATTCATTCATAAATGGGTTTCTTGATTTGGGAAATTTGTATACATAAGTAATATTGATATGCCATTCCAAAATACATAAAATTTGATGGAAGAATTCAAAGAGTCTATAACTTGATGCAATGACTATCAATTCAGCATCATGACATCAAGATGATTAAAAACTGAACTCATTCAAAAACAAGCTACTCACCAAAGCTTTAATTTAGGCTTGGTACAATTGAGATGAAAAAAAGTTCCACTTCTATCAGGTATTTACACTCAATTCTTTTATATTTCAGACAATCGACTGCCATAATCAACTTACATACTGAGTTTAGGTGCTTTATCCATTTTTGTTTCTACTATACTAGCCAATAAATTAAAGCTCTTTGGTTAATGAAATTAATTTAGGTGATTCTAACGTATTTCAAGGTGCTGAATCCAAATCTGCAATTCAAAATAATTCCATCAGATTTTTTTCAAATATTATTATTATGGGCAACTCCAACAAGTCCTTAGACTCATCGAGGAAGCCCTAAACATCATGTCAAGAACTATCCTACATTTACACAGCATCTATCATACTTTGAACTCATTCAGTCATGGTACCCACAACAGACTCTGGCAACCTATTCCACTCATTCACCACTCTCCAAGCAAAAAACCCAGTTCTAACACTTTTACTAACTACACTCTTACTCAGTTTCCATGGATGGCCCTAGTTTTCCTACCACTAGACCTGTTCTGAAAAATTTCCTCTGAATTAATCTTGTAAAAACCCCTTCAGTAATTTGTATGTCTCAATCATATCACCCCCTTTTCCACCTATCAACCAGTTTCTGTAACCCACAAATTAGTATTCTTCAATCTGTTCTCGTAAGGTTTTCCATAGACCTGCTACCATCTTGATCACTCACCGCTGGATCCTCTCCTCCGCCTCCTCATCACCAAGAAACCCTGGTGCCCAGATCTGCACATAGTAGTCAAGATGGGGTCTTATCAAGGCTGAATAAAGGGGAACAATAACCTGCTTGTCTCTGATCGTCAAAGTATTCTTCAGTAACCAAGTGATCTGATGGGCTGCTTTAATTATTTTTACTATGTGCCCCCCTAAACTTTAACTCGCTATCCACTAACACTCTCAAGTCTCTGGCTTCATCAATTTCCTGGAGTACAGTTCCACCAATGTGGTATACTGCTGATAATCTTTTCACCCCAAAATGCATAACCTTACACGTTGCCACATTAAACTGACATCCATTCTCCTTTGCCAAGTCAGCCAATCTATCCAAATCATCCAGCAAAATTCTGACATCTGTATTGCTCTACCCAATTTTGCATCATCAGCAAATAACTGTAGTTTCTCTCAGATCCTTTCCTATATCATTAATGAACAAATTCAACAGTAGCAGTTCAAGAAAAGAACCCTGCAGCATGCTACTAGTCACAGGCCTTCTTTTGGACTCTACTCCTGAATAAACTACTCTCAACCATCAATCACCCTCCCATCCATCTCACCAACCCTATATCCATCCCCACGTGTTGCAGTTTACTGATTAGAATTCCATGCGGTATCCTTTCAAAGGCCTTTGCAAAGTGCAGCAGTATCACTGTAAACCCATTACCTTTATCCAACTCAGCTGTCACTGTATTATAAAATGTGGGCAAGTTGCTGAGGCAACTTGCCCACATTTTGCCCATGCTGCCCCCACCACACAGTATCTCATTTCCATCTATCCATTCCTGTATTTTGCTCTTGACCAACTTCTCCAATAGTTTGATAACTCCTATTCTGCTGATCAGTCGGTAATTTGTTACATCGATCTTGGAGCCTCCTTTATGCAATGGAACTATTTTCACCTCTTTCCAGCCCCTTAAGACTAACCAATATGATATATTTTTCAGAGGGTTTTGGAATATTTTATCATAAATTAATCCGTAATAATATTTAAAGGTTTAAACTTAAATTAATGTCACTTAAATGCAATTCTGCAGTTATTGTGGCTCTCACTGCATAGTAATAGTATGTTTGAAAATGAATGGAGGCATGGCCAGAACATATATGAACATACATTTGAACCTACAGCTTCACAGAATACAAACACAAATGCTGTCTGTAAAAGTAATCACTGGCACTCAAATGTCTTTGAATCTCTCATTTCATCAGTTTATTATGTCACATTTAAAAGTTGAAGGATGTGTGAAAGACAAGTGTGAAATACTTTTGCTCTGTGTGTGTGCATGGTTATTTTCAAGTACTAAGCAGTAACATAACACCACTCATGTGGAAAAGAAAGCATACTTTCATTCCTTTGGGTGTGAAATAAGGAACTAAGAGGAAAAACTAGAATTTTCTTTTATGAAAATTCTATTTAAAAGTGGTAACTAATTTGCTTGTACAACAGCTGGAAAATTTACGTATAAAGCACATGATTTCACATATGGGTAATGAATTCGTATATCGCCTTATTCTTTTCTCCCCTTCAACATGAATTGACTCCTCTTGGTAAATTGCCAGCCGAGGGTCTTGCATCTGTGGTCAAATAGTAGATCTCACAGCATTTTTTTAATGTAAATCCTATTCATAAAAGGTTGTGAATCTATCATACATTAATAATGTTGGTGAGTTACTGGTTACATAATCTGGAAGCCTTTCCCAACCAGATATACTTTTCCAGCTAATTCAAGCAACTAATAAACTGAATGGTGATCGCATGAGTGATAATAATCATCTATTGCTTAAAAGAACTTCACATAATGGAGCCACAAGATATAGCAGTGAAGGTATAATGAACCTTCTGCATCCAGTGCAGTTAAAATAATTGCCTGCAGATGAAGGATTTCTGAAGTTATCAAATCCCATTTGACTGATCAGAAGAAATGAAATGATCATGTTAAAGACAATCGTTTAATTTTTTCTTTTTTTTAAACCTTTCTTTTTAAAAAAAAAAAAAGTAAAAAATAATAAAAAAATACATATATCAATCTCAACGCATATTAAACTGAGTTTCATAAAAAACTTTCCTAAATCACTAGAAAAAAGTGGACTTGCATTCCAGTACCTCCTAACTGCAACATTTTGAAAAAAAAAATTAGAAGTCAAGATTTGATGGCCAGATCTGATGAGCATATTTGAGCAAGTTAAGCTAAAAATTATAAAGAATTAGTTTATCATCTTATAATAAAGAACAACAAGGCAAGGCCAGGATATCACTGAAGATTAATTTCCTTCATTCTGACTTGGACTACTTCCCTTGGTGAGTTCCACCAGGAAATCATGGTAATGAAACAATGATACCAGAGAAAATGTAAACCATCAGATATGATTTAATTGGTTTGTTTATAGTTTATTGATACAAAAACAACAACGGTCATACTGTGCCACAGTAAAGGTTACAGTAGTACACAAGGTCAAAGGCTACAGCTATACATAAAACAGTCGAAGAAAAATTGTAAACAATACATGTACAAAAACCGAGCCAAGTAATGCAGCATCTATATATAAACAAAATTACAACAAAGATTACAGAAACACATATACAGTCAAATAGAAATTAGTAAACAATATATATGCACAAAAATTAAGTTCCACAATGCAGCATCTACATATAAACAAAATTACTGTAGCGGTCACAGCAACACACAACGTCAAAAGTTACAGCAGTACATAAATAGTCAACAGTACAAACTAATAAACAAAATGCATATACAAAAACCCAAGAAATGGTATCTACATAGAGATAAAATTACAACAAATGTTATTACAGCAGTACATAAATACTCTAAAAGTAATTATTATACAATATGCATGCATAATAATTAAGTTTAGCAATGCAGTATCTACATATAAACAAAATTACAACAAGGTTACATAAATACATAAGGTCAAAGGCTACAGCAATACATAATTTATCAAAAAATAAACTAGTAAATAATATGTACAAAAGTTAAGCAATGCAGTATCTACATATAAACAAAATTACAGTCAAATGTGTTTGTACAAATTAATTCTTTGTAGGAAAGTTAAAAACATCATGCAATCTGCCTGAGCGTACATGACTTGACTAGATAAGTAAAAATTTCATTCCTCTCTCATGTAAAGTGCTGGCACTCCACAGAATGACAAATAGTGAGACATGTATTGCATTTTTCCCACATGGGGGGGGTTCATCACTGAGGGCTGCCTCAGTAAATAAGAATGCATAAGATGACTGACTTATGCAGAGCCTAGCAAGAACAACTTCCTCTCTTCTCTTTATATGTTGACTAGAATGTCAATGCTTAAAGTCATATAATTTGTTTGTCAATGCTTCCTGCCATGATGACTGACACTGAGCAATTAGCATTGATCTTATAACCTATCTGTATATGGTAATATCAAACAGAATGTGTAGAAAGTATGAGCTGATTTAATAGCTGCATCTGCAGTCTCATTTCCCTTTATTCCAATGTGGCTGGGAATCCAGCACAACTGAACATCAAAACTAAGGATTTTCATTTTGTACAACAGGTGTAACACCTCATACAGCACTGGATGTGGATTATACATAGGAGAGGAGATAGCCTGTAAAGAGTTCAATGAATCTGTATAAATTAAATACTTTTGGTAGCAGTTTTTTTGTATATGCACAAGTGCAAGCTGAATGGCATGCAACTCTGCTGTATAATTGCTGCAATCAGGTGGGATCTGGTTGGAGATGTCAGGAAACACAGCAGCACAGCCACAACAGAGGTATCAGTTCTTGAACCACCAGTATAGATGGGCAAGAAATCGGAGTCTTATGCAGTAATGGTAATACAGTCATGTCAAACAGTATGTGTAGAAAGTATGAGCTAATTTAACAGCTGCATCTGCAGTCTCATTTCCCTTTATTCCAATTTGGCTGGGAATCCAACACATCTGAACATCAAAATTAAGGATTTTCATTTTGTATAACAAGTCAAACACCTCATACAGCACTAGATGTGGATTATACATAGGAGAAGAGATAGCCTATAAAGAGCTCAATGAGTCTGTATAAATTATACACTTTTGGTAGCAGTTTTCTTGTATATGCACAAGCGCAAGCTGAATGGCATGCAACTCTGCTGTATAATTGCTGCAAACAGGTGGGATCTGGTTGGAGATAATAATGTCAGGAAACACAGCAGCACAGCCAACAGAGGTATCAATTCTTGAACCAGAATATAAATGGGCAAGAAATCAGAGTGGGTTGCTCTGTGTGCATTAAACAACCACAGGTAAACAGATGATGGAGTATGACTTCTGTAGCTGACAAAGTGGGGGAGTTGCAGAATGGAGTGCAAACCTGCCATGAAGGGATGATATTATGTTTAGTTTAAGCAATGTTGTCAACAATCACACCAACAGCTTGCACAGTCTCTTTAATAAGCATACCAAAAAAAAGATGAATGGCAATCTGAAGTGTGTGACATTGAGCTTACCAATGCAGAGAAAGAGACTAGTCCAGTGGTGGCGAACCTTATTATGTGCGCGTGCCAAAAATTTACAAATCAAGTTGATGACGTGTCAAGCAGTTTTTAGTAAGGGAAAAATTAATAGAAAATCTATTAATCGATTTATAATAATATATAATATTTTATAAATAATATTTTATTTTATTTATATATAAATTAATAATATTATTCAGTGTAAAATTGATTATTGTATTATTAAACTGATTTTTAATGTGGGTTTGAAAAAAAAAAAAAAAAAAAAAAAAACAGAAGTGAGAAAAATGTTTATACATTGTAACCAGTGGTGAGTTATAAGGGGCTCAAGTGAGCCCCTTGTTAAATTTTTCTGAAATTTGCGAGCCCCTTGTTCTTATTTAATAATCTTGTAGAACTAGAAAATACCACCGTCGTGGAAGGTATACATGCTACTGTAATTGCTACTTTAAATTCATATGGATTTTCTGATAACTATATAAAAAATCATTTCATTGCATTTTGTTCTGATGGAGCTAGTGTAATGTTAGGAAACAAATCAGGTATTGCAATCAAACTTCTACAAAATATTTCCCAACATTGTGATTTGGTATTGCGCTCATTGTTTACACTTAACATTAAACGATTCGATAAAAAATATTAAAGAAAAAAATCATTTTGAAATATTTATGGATAAATTATATGCTTTTTATCATCAATCACCAAAAAGTCAACGAGAATTATATACGATTGCAAAAGATCTTGGTATCGAAATTTGAAGATTGGCCATGTGTTTGGACCACGATGGGCAGCTTGCAGTTTATGAATGGCTCTTGCTGTGTGGAGAAATTACCGAGCTTTATGCAAGCATTTTGCATCGAACGATAAATATAAGGGCTTTTTAAACCGACTTCTCAATTTGAAATTTTTAAAAGATCTAGCATTAATGATTGATATCCTACAGGAATTATATCTGTCAGAAGCTCTACAAAATCGCAATATAAGTATTATAAGGGCTAAGTTAGTCACCCCCCTTTTTTGTTTTTTGCTCAACGATGCGAGCCCTTTGTTAAAATTTCCATAGCTCACCACTGATCGTAACTCGCCATGGAAGTCAGCTGAGAAGGGGAAGGGAAGCTCAACTTGTCAGCGAAATGCTTACTGTGTTTACTCGAATATAACTTGCCCTCACAAATAACTCACACCCCTGATTTTACTTTAAAAAACAAGGCATCAAAAAGTTTTCCATATTACCTCACACACGAAAAATATTTAAACATGTTCATGTCGAGGCGTAGTAACTTGCTTCCCCCTCGGTTAAAAACACGCCCTCCCCAAAGCCATTATACTGTAGATGCAAGAAAAACAAGTGTAGTTTTATGGTATCCCTGAATAAGTTACAGAGGCTTTTGCAGTCTGTGTAATATATTTCTCAACAAATAGTATGATTCATTAGTTAGGGCTATTTTTATTCCAGCTGTCTCTAATTGTACTATTATTGTCCTCTCCCACAGAAACTATGCTGTACAGACTCACGTCAACAACACAGTATCTAACTAAAAACTATTGTCCGATTTTTCAATTACATGAAATAAGTGTTTTTAAATGCAATTGTTTTATTGCATTTAAAATTCTCAATGTCATTATGACAGATCACAAAGACTAACTTCAAATAAAATTCTACTACAAAGTGAAACATGTCATATAATTACAGTGACCATACGTCCTTTATTTAAGAGGACAGTCCTTTATTTCACTGCTCTGTCCTTTAGATTTATTTATTTTTTTTAAATGGCCATTTTGTCCTTTATTTTGTGAATTGAAATAGTAAATTGAATATTAATACCAACATATTTAAAGATGCAATTCATAAATTTTACCAAACCTGCATTGATTATTTAAATAACTGGGACAACTGTTTTGTGGAAATGGAAGTATTTGAATGGGTCCTATAGTACGAGAAATCTCTGTGCAGACAAAGATCAAGGAAAGTGTTTTGTTCATTTCCAGTCACTGGAACTTAAATATAAATGACAGCGAACTATTTGAGGAAGTCTCGTGTATTAAAAGTTATGTCACCTGTGAAAAGATCGAAGAATGGCGACAAAATGATTTAGTAGGGCTGATTTGGGAGACTGAGATGGTGCTGCACCTCCCCATAAAGGGGACTCACAGCCATTGTACCATAATACGATTATTATTATTATTATTAGTAGTAGTAGTAGTAGTAGGGCTGAATATTTTAAATATTTTGCAGATAAACATGTATCTTTTAAAAACATTTTAAAAATCGTTGAATTTTGCTTATGTCTCCCTGGATCTAATGCTCCCACTGAACAAGTATTTTCATTAGTGAAAAATATGTGGACCAGTGATAAAAAACCAATTAAAAATCGAAACATTGAAAGCATACATTTTTACCAAATGGAACTTTAACATGAATTGAATAGAGTTTTATGAATTTTTAAAACACAAACTGATTTATTAAAAAAAAGTTCATTCTTGTGTAAAGCAGAGGCGAATGCTGGCCTTGAAATTCACGCTTGCTCTTGTTATCATTCAGGGAGTGATATAATAAAATATCACTTGAAGTGATTGAAGTCTGATTAGCAGAATAATGAATTACTGACCCCATTTAAAACTTAGAAATGCATGTACATTTAATCATACAAATACAACATTTATTTTACAAATGACATTCTATCTTTTTCAATTTAGCTACTTGAATACAAATTCTACCCTATGGTTCTTCTTTATGAACTAGTCAATAACACCGTCATAAAAAGTTGGTTGTAACTTAATTTTCCCAAGCAACACGCACACTTGTAAAGGCTGGCTGAAGCTCACCGGCTAGAGCTACGTTGACTGCATATGGCCTGTGTTTAAGACGACATGAAGGGAGGGGAAATGGCTATGCGCGTGCATGAAATCACAGTGCTGCTGTGAGGACCTGGGAGCTCCTACAACCGAGCAAGCTAAGGTACCTTTAACTAGACAAGCAAGCCCTGGCCTTCGATACACAACACAAAGCTCAATTATTGCTGCACAAGCTTAAGACTTTATTTCTGTCTACAAAAATAAAAGCCTAAATGGAATGCTTATAAATGCATGCATTTATTAGCA
Organism: Typopeltis vanoorti; assembly: GCF_054136105.1. Classification (NCBI taxonomy): domain Eukaryota; kingdom Metazoa; phylum Arthropoda; class Arachnida; order Uropygi; family Thelyphonidae; genus Typopeltis; species Typopeltis vanoorti. The sequence continues at coordinate 33,950,420 of NC_143560.1, forward strand.
AATAAATATTACTTTTTTCTTAATGATGAGCTTGCAGCAAGCATGGAGAATTCAGCCCTGGTGTAAAGTATCAAAATTAAATTTTTTTAAGTAATAATATGATTATTTAAAATGCTATGTATATGCTTATATTTTAGAATAAACGTTATACAGCTTTTTAGTTTTAGTGAAACAAATTAAGACATCCTGTCTTTTTTATTTATTATGAAACAATTTCTGATTTGTCCTTTATTTTCTCCAAAAAAAAATATGGCCACTGTACATATAATGTGTGTGTGATTTCGCCTGCCAGCTCAACCCAAATAAGCAAGAATAAAATTCAACCAAGGGCTGAAACTTTGTGTTAGTTGAGATTGCTGGTAATGAAAAGTTCCGTCGAAAAGATACCCCGTAATGAATGTGTTAAAACTAGGAAATATATAGTGAATATTGTTATGACAGTTTCAGATGTTATGGAATTCGGTTGAAGAGAATTAGCATTTCAACTCATCACTTGTTTTTGGGTCACCTGATCTTTTGTTAATACTGCACCAATCATATGCACGTCTTCATAGCTACTCTCTCGTATAAAACAAAATTTAACTTGTACGTATTGTAATAATTAAAAAAAAATAGTTGAATAATTTATAAGCGTGTAAAAGGATATCAGCTGTAAATCACTGACGTGCCAGCAAAATTCTCGGATGTGCCATAGGTTCACCATCTATGGACTAGTCCATGTAGGATGATCTGGGAGAGACTTTATCTTTAGGGAATAATTAAGAGACAACTGTATTCATATAAGTGATAGAGCAAGTTCATTTGCTTCAACATAAAGATTTTGAGTGGGTGATGTGCGAAAGGCACCAGAAGCTATCCGTATACCATGATGATGGATGGACTCCAACCATCACAAGTCCTTATTCCTGGAGGTATCCTATGACTGTAGCCTGTGTGTTCACGGGGCCGGTTTGCCTGCTTGCGGGATGAAAAACCCCAAATAAACTAGTGGGGGGAAACCCTGCTACCCATGCCCAAGACTGGCTAACTTGGCTATGGCTGAGGAAGATCCTTAAGCTCCGCACATTGTCGAAGGGAATCGAACCTAGGACACTCCTTCCCCAGGCATATATATGGTTGCAAAGTGCATAGCCACTAGGCTAACTGCGCAGACCCATACTGTAATATATATAGTTGTTGTTATTATTGTTTTAAGCAGTAGTTAACTGTTGAAAAAAATATATATATATATTTTAACAATAATGTTTTAATATATTATATATATTAAAACAATAATAACAACAAATATCAAATATATATTTTTTTTTTTCCCCTTACCATATAGTAAGGTAAGTGTTTCAAATCATTTACTATACATAAATATATCAGGCTGAGGGAAAAAAAAAAAACAAACTCCGTGGAGTTCAAAAGACTCATTGCGGGAGACCAACTCAATCCATTAACACAATACCTATCATACATCTCCTTAAACTTCACTACTGGGGTGCTCATAACCACCTCTGTCAATCCATTCCACTCATTCACCATTCTCCAAGAAAAAAGAACCTAGTCTGCACACCCTTACTAACTTCCAAGCGTGACCCCTTGTTTTCCACCTACTTCGCATGTATTGGAAAATTTCTTCTGTGTCAATCTTATAGAATCTCTTTAGTAATTTATAAGTTTCTATCATATCCTCTCTCCTCTGCCTCTTAGTTAAACTCTGCAACCCATACACCCTCAATCTATTCTCTTAGGGAACATTCCACAGATTTGTCACCAGCTTGGTCACTTGTCTCTGAATCCTCTCTACCACCTATCACAAAATCATATCAAATATATCACAAAATTTATAAATAACATACTACAAGAATGATATAAGGTATCATTTTAAACCAGTTGTTATCTATGCTACTTTAAGCTGCATATATTTTCCCCTTCCATGATTTCCCTGAATTGCTCATTACTATTACTAAAAGAAAAATATTTATGTAAAATCAACAAAACAAATTCTTCTATGTAGAAAGTTTTTCACTTAATTACAAACTAAATTAAACTTGCAAAGAAGTTACATCTTTGTTTAATCTTTTATCCAAGTGTAATACATGACCTTGCATTAATTCAGCCTGAGTATCTCTTCTGGGTCTGGCTCCCACTGATGAGACCTCAATAAAGCTTGAAACCAGGTGAATAGAGACTCTTTCCACAATGCATAGTATTATGGGATAGTAAGGCAATTATTGTGAAGTCATCAGCCTCTATATACAAGTAGCCTAGTCAGTCATGAAGATGCTTCCTGGATGAAAGATTAAACAAGAATATAATTTCTCAGCAAGTTTAATTTGTAACCAAGTGAAAAAAAAAATTCCTGAATCTTTCTTGTAAAATGAGACCTGTGGAGTATTCATAGAATTACACATCTATCAAAGTAAAAATTAAATTTATTATACAGATATTTTGTCTTACATATCATAAAATATCATCAGTACAAGCAGTGAACAACAATAAGGAATTTGAAAAAAGAAACAGTAAAATGTGTGCATTCAATTGGAATCCCTCTATGTATGCAATATGTTCATAGTTTAAAACTATTGGGCTGAAAATAAAATTAAAATAGATGAGTTAAAAAATAAATAAATAAAAACCAGAGATTACAAATTTATTTAATACAGTTGAGGATGACAATTTCCCACAACATAGGAACAGTCATTATGATTGAGTTAGATCGACAAAGTAGCACTTCAGCACATTCTTTGTATAAATGTTCATGCTCATATATGGATCTATATAGCAGCTTGGTGTTTTCTCAAATGGATCCAATGGCTAGTGTTTTCAATCGTATGTAATGCCAGACTTGTGAGGTATGATAAGACAGATGTAGTCCTGATCTTCAGAGATACATTTATTGACAATTCTTCCTGTCTGTCTGTAGTAAAACACACTGCACAAACATAATAATTTGTATACACCAGTTAGTATCAATGAGGAGAATCCATCTTTTGGAGAAAGTAGCTGATTATAAATTTAATTGATGGTTTATAGGTAGTGATGAGTTTATATTTTTTCATAATTTTTGTCACCCATGCAGAGATGCCTTAATATATGATATAGAAGTCCTGTGGACTTCTTGTCTGGGTTGCTGTATGGGAGAATCGTTAATTCTTTTCTGAGTTATTCTTGGATTATAACCATTTAGTAAGGCTGTCTGTTTGATAATTTCCAGTTCTTGTTTTAAAGATTCTTCAGAGGAAACCAATCTTGTGTATTCTTGATACTAGGAATTTTATGATGCCATATTTTTGAGATGGATGATTGGTGGACTAATGTATTGTTGATATAGAGACCTGTAAAAGTTAGTGTTCAGTATTTTGTTTTACACTGGATGTGTAAAGGTAGAAAGGAAATACTGTATCTTTTGATGATTCTTTTTCTAGTATGAACTTAATACTATTAGAACATGTACACATAACCAAGGTAAACACTCTGCCTTCAATGGAGAGTGACCATGCCGTCTTGTTCTAAGAGGTTGCTAAACATGTGGAGTTCTCTGTCATGAAAGGGTTTATGTTGAGCTAAAGATGGTATTAATGCAGCCATAGGAGGCATCTTGGAACAGTAGCATGCCATCAGAAGTTACATGAAAAGAATGTCAGTAGTGCATTGGAAGTGGTCAGGATTTGTTTGAGAAAAGCAGTATCAGACTGCAAATCCCCAGATTCAGGAGAATAAATGAAGTGGAGGTCAACTGAATGAGTAGGAATATAAAGCAAGAGCTGCTGCAAAAAAAGAAAACATCATGGAAGGAATATAAAGAAAAAAGGCGATCAGCATGCTCATGAGCAGTATGAATCGTAAGCAAGAACTGTAACTAGTATGGTAAGAAAGATCGAATCAGATTATAAAAGAAAATAGAAAATTAGTAAAGTAAAACTAAAATAATAAATCCAAAAGAGTTTTTTCTTTTTTTGTTATGTTGCAAGTAAGAGGAAGAATGACTTTAATTAATACCAATGGTAGGAAGGTGATAGAAGCAAAAGACAGTTGGACTGCTGAATGATCACTTTGCAAATGTGTATCATCCAGGTGAAGATTTCGAAGATTTGTGATATAACCTAGACTGATGTGAGAAGTGAGATAGATGAACTGGGGGTGCTCAGCATATTGAAAAGTATTGATGGGAATACAGAAGTGGGAGTGGATGGTGTTAAAATGTAACCATTTTAAATATGTTATCAAATCTTCAAATATATCTTGTCTCCTGCGCCTTTGTAAAAACTATAGTTATCTCGTTTAAACCTTTCTTCTTAACCTTTACTATACTTCTGACCGCAAATAATAAAGCTCACGTGTGCAAAACTTACAGAACAAAGTAACTGCTTCGGGCTGGAGCCAATCCCTTTGTCTGCCCTACTGGTGTTTATTCTCTACTAAAATTGGAAAATTTATTTAGTTTCTAGCTGCGCCACCAATTTTGTGGGTGGGAGTTGAATTTCCCTCTGAAGAAAAACACAGTAAAATGTATGAAACTTTCCTCTCTTATCTATCACTAAATCTATCAACGTATATTTACTAATTTACAGTCGTGGCAATCTAACTTTAGGACACACAGATTCAAATTAATGAGTAATGCATTGGAAATAGAAATCAGGCAAGTTATTTAAACATGAAAACAATTTATTTATCATCAAAGAAATGTACAAAAGGTCAATGCTAAATTCCAAGTAAATCAGGTTCTATGCTTCAATGACAATTCTCTATACCAGGGGTTCTCAAACTTTTTAAATTTTGTACTACATAAATAAGAATCAAAAATTATATGTACCACCATAAAAGCATTTCTCGATTAAAAATCAATACATCCCAAATGGAGTGTTTATAATCAAAGAATAAAACATTTTAAATTTATATTATTTACTTATATTTGTAAATGAAACTTTTACATTATAATGAAATATAGTAAATGGTGGGTAATAATACATGAGCAAATATTAAGGAGATTTATTATTGATGAGGATTAATGCGACGGATGAGCCTGTTTCATTGTAACCAATTTCGATATGTCGAGCTTTATCTTCATTAATTTCAAACGTAAGTCAGGTTCAAGTTGCAACCATGTCCTATATTCATTTTTAATTAATAGCATGGCTGAAAACCCAGTTTCACAAAGATATAATGTGTTGAAAGGCATTTAAAATTTTATCGCTTTGAAGGAAATATACTTATATTCACTCTTCTTTTTAACCAAAAATTGCATAAGTTATCTTTGTTGAACTCGTTCATGAGATTTCTGTCACATGAAATATCTATGAGTTGATCTCTTTCTTGAATTGAAAAATTATCTTGCACAGTATCCGAAAAAAGAAAACGGATCTCTTATCCACCTTTCATTTTCTAAATTTTCAGGAAAGTAGGAATGAAAATTATTAACAAGTCCTATGCAGTGTTTTTCTATATCTTCAATTAGTTGTTCATTCAGGGACAGATCAGTTTCCTGGAGATGCTCTTCTAATATTGGTAATGTAGCAATTTTCTTCCTTGTCATGTCCTTAATTATGTATTATAGTTTTTTCACAGCTGCCTTTATTTTATCATGTACAGTGAAGACAGTTATATTGGAACCTTGTAAACTAGAATTCAGTTCGTTCAGTTTTCCAAAAATATCGGCCAAATATGCTAAACGTGATAGTCAGAGTTCATCAGTAAAACAATGGCGGAGTTCAAATTTGAATTCTGACAGGAATATTTGGATCTCTGAACGTATTCGAAGAGTCGAGTTAAAACTTTCCCCCTCGACAACCACCGCACTTCTGTGTGTAAAAGGAGCTTATTGTGGTTACTGCTCATTTCATTGCACAAAATTGTAAACAGTCGTGAATTTAGGGCCCAACATTTAATAAAATTTACTACCTTCACAGATTGATCTAAAACAGTGTTTAGTTCTGTGGACATTGCTTTGGTAATTAGTGCTTCACGATATATGCTGCAATGTGTAAACTTGGCATCTGGTGCAACTTCTTTAATTTTGGTGAAAACACCACCACGACAACCTGTTATTGAATGTGTGCCATCAGCACACACTCCTACACATTTTTTCCAAATTTATTTCATGGCCAGTGATAAACTCATTAATTTTCTTAAAAATCTCAACCGCTGTGGTATGATTTGGAAGAGGCTCGCAAAATAAGAATTCTTCATCTATGACTTGTTCTCTTTCATATCGAATATAAGCCATCAACTGTGCAAAGTTGTTTATGTCTGTACTTTCATCGAACTGAATTGCAAAATATTTGCTTTGCATTATATTTTTGATTAGTGTTTGTTTTACTTGAGCTGCCATTTTGTTAATTTGTCATGAAACAGTGTCATCTGACAAAGAAACAACATTCAATTTGGTTGCTGCTGTAGGGCCAAGAATAGACATCACAATGTCTTTGGCTGCAGGTAATATTAAAGTTTCTCCAATAGTATGTGGTTTTGCGGTTTGAGCAATTCTCAAACTAACCAAATATGATGCCTCCTCTGCTCGTTCGTTAATTGTAGTAAAAGAATGAAGTGAAAGTTTGTTAGTTTTCATTTCAGTTCGTTTTCTTTTAAAAAAGTCGAGAGGGTTACCTTTTTAAACAGGCGTGTTTGTTTAGAAAATGCCATAGAAGAAGTAACGGTTCATCAAGTGATTTGAAAATTGTTCGTAACAAATAACGCACTGGGCCTGGGGTTGTTTTCATCCTCATTCCAAAAAAATCCATATTCCAAATAATTTTCATTATACTTTCTTGTAGTAGTAGTAGCATTTCGTTTTCTAAATGCTTCGTGAGATTCAGGATTAAAACTAGATGTATTAGCTGTGTCAGTGTCAGGCAGCCGTTTCCTCTTCGATTTTTCAATTCCTAACCATTTGTCCATTATAACGAGGATATTGTCATTATAATAATGTCAAATAGAATGACGCTACTGTTATTATATTCTGTATACTTTGCTGGTGATCTCATTCATAAAAAAAATTCAGCACATTCCCATGCGTTCGCAAGAACATCACATCTCAGTAGTGGTAGTGTCTTAACAGCAGTGTCAGCATAAATCAAAAACACCACTCCACTCATACGAATATAAACATAATATTTATTTTTAATATCATTTATGTTAAATAATAACTTTCCTTTATTTTTTTAACAGAATATCACATAATTATCTTAATAAAATACATTTTCACATAAAATAATATATTACTCTTAAACTTGCAACAATCCATTGCTTTTGTTTTTCATTATGTTATATGTACTTTGTTTATTATAATTTTTTTACATACAAAAATACTGTTTCAAAATAAATATTAAATATGAAAACCCTTATGACACGCTCATGAGACATCGCATCCAAAAATTCACATAAAACTGCAATAAAATTTATTTGTTCGTTTTATTCGATTTGCCAAGCTAAATTCTTGGAACAGTCTACTCGTTACAATATTAAAATTCATTTTTCTGAACATTTATTTCAATATTTTGTGTAAAAATTGTACCACCAAAAATAATGTAATGTACCATTAGTGGTACATGTACCACAGTTTGAGAAACGATGCTCTATACTAATTACAATTACTACTCTTGTGAAGACAATTCTTGTAAGACCATATGTCTATAATATTTCCGTGGTTAACACCTTATCACACTTAGAGCAATCTCACTTAAACAAACTCAGGCATAGCTACTAGCAATGATATTAAACACGTGGTATTTCACATTAAAAATTAGATAAGTTTTCTCTCGCATATAATTTAATAAGACCATTCAAAGGTTAGTATAAAGCCTAAAGTCCTCAAGTATCATAACAAACAAGCTCTACAAGTCACCGTCACAATTCTGTCTATAGCTAAAACAACAGAAAGATCTTACTTTAAAACAGTTGTCTGGTCCTCTCTGATTGATCCTTGGAATCACTTCCTCCTATTACCTTCTGACCTTAAGCAACAAACACGGGTACTTTCTCTGGGATTTTTGAGATTTCCTCTAATTTTTTTCGAGCGTCGGGAACTAGGTGGCATTGAACTCCGGTATCTACTTTCTTCTAGGAACAACTTAAATTAGTTGTTTCGCACTTCTGGCATCTAATGGCTGGAACGCAGGTCCTGTTGACGATTGCGAATCATCTTCTACGATGATTAGTAAAACCCCATCACCGTAACGTACATCTTATTCCGGTAACCGCTCGACCCTCACTGACCTCGTCGCCTTCTCGAGCCTGTAACTTTACGTGACCTCGTAACTTCTCGCTGACCAAGGAACCACTAAAAAGTCCCCTATCACCGTAGCAAACCCCTTCTTATATCTCTCCGATGACCTTGGGTTCTGCTACGTATAATCCCCTGGGTATTACATTGTTCTGCACCCACCACCTTTTTTTTGGTCATTGCATTAGGGTGGGACACCCCCTTGCAATGTTGACCTTCGAGGTTGCAGTTGCCCCAGGTCATTAGCTAATACCTTAATCCGTCTAGAATTACTGGTGACTAAGAGGTTTCTTTAGACAATTTATCTTACACTTATATTCCTTTGTTCTTTTACAAAAATCCTTTGAGGTGACAATATTCAGTAATATACAAAATATATTATTTCCAAAATTAAAAAAAATGAAAATTTCTCTATTAACCCACAAGTAGTTTTAGTGAATTTTGTTTACCAGTAAAATCGGAATATAAGGTATTTTTGTATAAAAATCCTTGTATACACGATTTTACAACAGCATGTCAGCCGGTGCACTATGTCAATGTGCAAGAAAATTGGCATTGTCCCTGATGAAGTTGTTCAATCTAAGTCTCAGCTCTGGTAAAGGTTCCAAGGGAGTGGAAAGAGGTTAAGATAGTTCCATTAGATAAAGGTGGCACCAAGACAGAAGAAGCAAATTATAGACCAATTAATATCTCAGGAGTGGTTGTTAAAGTACTGGAAAAGTTGGTTAAAAATAAAATCCAGCAGCAGATGGACAAGAATATGATACTAAATTAAATTAAAGATACCAAGAAATTATATTTTTGTTTTATCCTTTATCCAAGCACAAGCAAAGTTTATGGATAAAGTATCTTCATGACTAGGCTACCTGTAGAGAGAGGCTAGTGACTTCACGTTAATTGTCTTAATATCAACAACAATACAATATCCTATGGTGGGCAGTATAGCTTTATAAAAGGTAGGTCTTGCCTTTGTTCTCATTTTGCTCTCATTAAATTTGCTCTCATTTTATAACAGAGTAACAGCAGAATCAGATAAGGGAAATGGCTATGCCATGACATTGCTGGACTTTGCAAAGGGATTTGACAGAATACCATATGGAAAACTTTACAAAAGTTTGAGTAAATGAAAATGGATATGAATCTGGTAGTATGGATAGAGTGGTGGCTGACAGGCAGGCAGGCATCAGAGAGTACTACATGATGGAGTGGAATCTAGGAGAATGAGGGTGACTATAGGAAAAGATTTAATAGTGATTGGGGAATATTCAGTTTGTTGATGATGAAAAACAAGAGGGAAATATAAGGGGGACCAGAAAGTAATCAATTTTTTGAACTATATTTTTAATATAAATTTTATTAAAGAACAAATTAACATTATTCAATTCTATAATCGCCATCGTTAATTATAACCTTATTCCAACAATCTACTAAATTTAGAATTACTTTTTTGAAAAAAGTTTTTTCTTTGGAGGCAAAAAAATGATATTAAACTCCTTTGGACATCATCTTGCAAACAGAAGGTTTTATTATGCTGTGTTCTAAGGACCTGAATAAGTGATAGTCACTAGGGCAATATCTGGCAAATATGGAGGATGTGGTAGAAGTTCCCATCCTAACTGCCTAATTTTTTCTTGAGTCATTCTTGCAGAATGTGGTTTTGCATTATCTTGCTGCAAAATTACCTTTTCGATTGACAAACGCAGGACGTTTGATTAAATGCTTGATGTAGTCGCTCTAATTGTTCACAGTAGATGGCTGCTGGGATAGTCTTACCTTGTTCTAATGAATAATTCCATGAATATCCCACCAAACGCACAACAGAACCTTTTGTGGATGAAGTCCATTTTTAGGTGTTGGAATTGGATTGATTTGGAGAAAGCCACTGTTTTTTTGCATTTATTATTCTTATATAGCACCCATTTTTCGTCACCAGTTACGACTCGTTCCAAAAAGGGGTCATTTTGTTGTCTGGTCAACAATGAATTGCAAATCGCCCATCTCTTTGCTTTATTGTTTTCTGACAGTTCATGCGGTACCCATATATCCTGTTTAAGAACCTTGCCACTCTTATGTAAGTGCTTTTGGACAGTGGACCATGATGAATTAAGTTTCTCTGCTAATTCTTGTATGGTTTGTTTTGGATCTGATTCAACGAGGCTTAAGAGCATTGTCATCTAGAGTAAGAGGTCTTCCAGATCGAGGACGATCAGAGAGATCAAAATTTTTTTCTGCAAATCTCCTAAACCCTCACTGACATTTGTTAACCTTCAATACGTCTTCATAAGTTGAGCAAATGATTTTGGTAACTTTGAGTGAATTCTTTCCTTGGTGAAACAAAAACAGCATACAATGACGTAAATGGTGCTCTTCAACTTTAAAGTCCACCACATTAAAAATAATAATCTAAAATTAAAAAAAAAACAGATTTTTTAAATAGAAAAGTAATGCTAATATTTAAATAAAAATCAAATTTTATAACTTATGTGTTATTTAAGAAAAAACAATCAGCTAAAAATGACCTATTAAAAATAATTGATTACTTTCCAGTCCCCCTTATAATTGATAAAGGTAATGTAGGTATCCTGCAGGGTGCTTTAAATAAATTGGCATTATTGTGAGTGACAGCATAATGACTGTCAATTTAACATTGTGAAATGTTAGGTTATGCACTTCAAGGTTAAAAAAGGTTACATATAATGTGTCAAATTGATGGTACTGTATTGAGGAAATTAATGAATCTAAGGACTTGGGGGTAATGGTGGACAGAAAACATATTGCAAAAGTTGGAAAATTGACTCAAAGGATTACTTGTAAGTTGAAAAAGATGCTATCAAATAAAGAGAAGATGGTTATTATTCCCTCTTTATAATGGTATGATTTGGCTGCATCTTAACTATTATGCACAGATTTGGTCACCTGGATTTCTTGAGGATCAAGAGGATTCAGAGATGAGTGACAGTGAGGATGGTAACAGTTCTGTGGAATTCTTTCCATGAGGTAGGTCGAAGGTATGTGGGTTGCAAAGTCTAGAGGATAGGCAGAAAAAATGAGACATGATAAACACCATCATCACCATCAAATTCCTGCCATGTACCCTCAAGGGGTGTACACGATATGATAGTACTACATGAAAAAAATTACATCATTACTAACTTCCTATCTACAATTTTCCTCCAAATCAGTCTGTTACTTGTCAAGACTCCAACATTATCAGATCTTATATTTCTATTGTCTAGGGCACTTTGTACCGTATCAATCCACCTATATCTTGGTCTTCCTCTGGGTCGTTTTCCTGCCAACCTGGCAGAGAACACTTGTTTTGCTAATCTTTCTTCACCCATTCTGTTTAAGTGACCATACCACCTGAGATTAGCTTTGCTAACGCATTCTTGGATGTGGACAATGGCAAGCTGTTCCTTATATCCTCGTTTTTAATACGATATTGCCATTGATGCCATCTGTTCACGCCTATAATCTTTCTCAGGACTCTCATATCTGCAGTCTCTAGTCTTTGGTAAAATGTTTTACTTCTGAACGCAGCTCTCGGATCCATAAATTAAAACTGGTTTGAACACAGTCTTGTATACAGCTAATTTAGTGTTCCGATTAATTTCTCTCTTATTCCATATGAATTTATTCAATTGACTTCCTACCATACCAGCTTTGCTGATTCTGTTCCCTATTTCTATATTTAATTTACCATCTTCAGTAAAAATCGTGCCTAAGTAGCTGAAATGTTTCACTTGTTCCACGGGTTCTCCATTCACAACACAGTTGACATTTTCAATGATTCTGCCTATTTTCATTGTCTTTGCCTTTTTATTGCTGACCTTCATACCATATCTATTACAACAGCTATTCAATTTAGTCAGAGAATCTTGCAGACTTGTAGCGGATTTATTTAGAAGCATAACATCATCTGCATAAAGCAAAGAGCTGACATTAACTTCTCCAATTTTGATATCATGTTTAATACCACTTTCCTTCATAATGTGATCCATATAGATAATGAATAACAGAGGGGATAATGTACATCCTTGTTTCACACCAGATTTAACATTAAACCATCTTCCTGTACTTCCTTCAATTCTAACTGCTGACTTACAACTCAAATAAAGACTAAGTATTAGGGTGTATCTTCCATGATGAGTCTTGATTCCATGAAGATACTTGTATAATATATTTCACACACATGCATGCATGATTAGGAGAAAACGGCAAAGCTAATAATATTAGTAATGATAAATACCTGATGGATTTCTGATCAGGACATGAACTAGTCATTAATAATACAATGTTTCAACATAAAGAAGTGCACAAATTGTATTAGAGTTGATAAACAGAAGTCATGGGAAGATTTTGGTAAGAACATAAAAGATAAATATTAGTCTTTTTTTTTGTCATATCCCCACGTGCCCTCAAGGGTACAGAAGTCTGAGATACGTCAATTTACAGGCCGAACTTAACTCTGTGAGAATGGCCAGTCCTTAGCAGAGTTCCAACAACATCGAATGACTGGACCCTTCCAACTACTAACCACGCTCAGACTTGCTTAACTTGCGTGAGCCATTAGTAGTGGAGACTCTACCAATCGACCAACCTTTGATGGCAGATAAATATCAGTAAGATTGCAAAATGCTTTGGAGGCTACTGAAAAGCTTAGAAATGCAGAATAAAGAAAGTAAACATTCAGGAGTATATATCCCAAGTATGATATGTATCAGGAGTACATATCATACTTGGGAGCAGATAAAACCACCAAAATCCTGAAATGTAGAACAGCAGATAGACCACACTCAGTCTTTCAACTAGAAATGCTTAAATATAAGAGTACAAAACGATTCTTTTTTATACTGCACTACATAATTCAGAAGTCCAATTTGTAATAATTTGAGTCGGGTTCTCATAGTGCACATCTATATGCAGGTAGTTTCAGCCTTTACGAATTAATTGGTTCCTGGCGACCATTCATAAATCAGGAATTTGCAAAGCCAGAGTTCATTTTTCTTAGAAATAATGCAATAAGCGAGATTTACATTCGTAAGAAGGAATATATAAAATATAAAATGAATATTAAATGATAAGAAAAGAGGTAGTAGGAGATAAATTAGTTGAGGTAGTAGAAGATATATTAGAAAGATTCAGGGCATCCTTTTTTTTCAAAGAAGGCCTTGAGTTTCATCTGCTTCATTGACTTTTGCTTCTTTTTGTTAAAAATAACTCGATAGCAAGCAGAAGCATTATTCATTTTGCAGGAAAATTTACTAAATCGTTCAATGTCCGAATCTTGTGATTCAAAGACTACTTGAGCGTTTTCAAAAAATTTAAATGCTTCTTCTTCTAAGCCTCTTAAAGTGAAAAACCGAGTTGGAACTTCATATTCGTTATCTTCTTTGTCTTTTTCTTCTATGTTTCTTTCTTGTTCCTCTAATTCAAGGAGATCATTGGGTGAGAGTTCCATAGTGTGAGATTGAAGCAGCTCATTAACATCACCTTCTGAAACTTCCATTTGCAACTGGTTAGCCATACCTAAGATCGCTTGAGTTTCAGAATTCACATTTTTTGTTGGTTCTTCAACGCCTTCGAAATTATCATTAAACTGAGGACAAGGTTTATGCCATACTGATTTTATAGTTTTCTTTTTTATGCCAGGTGCTCTGCGTTACCCAAATTGCATCTAAATGTTGAATCCCTTTCAAAACTCTTTGATAGAAAAGTTTCCACCTTTATCAGTTGCTTCTATTAACATTTCAAATGTCTCTTTGAGATAACGTGCTTTAAACATCACAATCACTCCCTGATCCATTTGTTGTAAAAGAAAAGTTGTATTTGGAGGTAAAAAGACTTTTTACATTAGGGCAAATGTAAGCTACTGATGAAGGATGGCTAGGTGCATTGTCAATATCAGAAGCACTTTAAATGGATTTTTTTTTTTTTCTCACAATAAAGTTTCACTTCAGGAAAAACGTGATGCATAAGTCAATATTCGAATAGGGAACGTGAGCCATACCTTCTTATCTGCCTTCAATATTACTGGGAGAGTATCTTTATTAATTCCTTTTAAGCTTCTTGGATTTTCTGATCGCTGCACAAATAAGGGTTTTAACTTGCAATCGCCAGCAGCATTTCCTAATAGTAGAGTGATGCAAGTTAGCTGTACAGCAGAGGAGAAAGATGAATTCTTGAACATGCCAGATGAAGAAATGAGGGGAAAAAATGAGATAGTGATTGTCGGAGGAGACTTGAACGGACACATAGAATAGGGCCTGTGAAAGGGTGCATGGAGTCCATGGAGTGAGAATGACGAACCAAGAAGGAGAGAGGATTGTGGACTTCGCGGTAGTGTTTGATCTGGCAATTGCGAACTCATTTTTCTGCAAGAGGGAAGAACATTTGATAGCATTAGAAGTGGTAACAACAGTTTACAGATTGACTATATTTTGAATAGAAGAAAACATCTTAAGGAAGTAACAAATTGTAAGGTAATCCCAACAGATCAAGTGGTGTAGCAAGTCTGCACACTAGCTGCTGTGTGCAGACTTTAAAATAAGGTTGAAGATAAGAACCTTTGGAAGCCATGGGACGAAGACAATTAAGCGGTTTAGCTTAAAAGAAGAGTGTGAGGAACCAGTTTAGAAAGTGGGTTGTTAGAGAGGATTTCAGATGGACTAGAAAATGTACAAGATTGGTGGAGACATAATTCAAAAGCAATTCTGAGCTATGCAACTGAAGTGCTTGGTGAGACATCTGGAAAGATTAGAGAGCAGAAGGAGGGTTGGTGGTGGAATAATTATGTACAAGGAGCAGTGATGATTAATAAGAAGGCAAAGCAGAAGTGGGAAGAGTCAAGAGAGGAAGAGGACAGAGGGGAGTACAGAGAGAGAAAGCGATCAATTAGAAACAAAGGAAGGACAGAGAAAAATTTATTGATTGCCAAAATGTAGAAATAAGGCATCAAAGGACATTTTACATGTGAGGCAGATCAAAGACACTGGAGGAAGAGTATTATAAAATCTTGTATAGACAGAATTTTTAGATTAGATTCTTTCTATACCGATTTTACTTAGGAATTCAAATTAATTTACTATACTTCTAATTTTGGTTAATATTTAACTATTGATTTGCTGTACAACAACAAAAGACAAAGAAAAAAATATCTGAATGAACTGTAACAATAGATTGTTAAGACAAAGAAATATCCCAGATGGGATTAAGAATAAGACCTAAGGCCATCACTCACACGAAGGTCAAGAATGTACGGGGTTTCCTGCCTTAACGCACAGACCTAAAAGAAGGGGGGGGGAAGACATCTATGAATACACAGGAGAATAAAATAGTAGCAAGACCCAAGGTCGATTGAAGAGCATAAAAGGGGGAGACATCGAGAGAGAAAAAAACAGACAGACGGAGAGAGACGTTTTTTCAAGGAAGGTCAGTCATCGTGAAGAGGGTTCGTTCGAAGAAGGTCAGTCGTAGTTAGCTAGAAGACTGTTTAGGAGGAGAAGTCATTTCGATGGTCATCACTGGCAAAATTCGTTTTCGCCCAGTTTATGTTCCGGCTCCCAGTTTGAGTATGTCCTGCCGATTCTAGGTCGACCAACCCCGTTCCAGCCAACAGATGCACGAAGATGATAGATGGATCGTTTATGCAGTGAAGAAAGTAAGTTCTGGATTTCCAGCCGCCAAGGTTCCTGATGATCTCCACCTGTGGAAGTGCCTACGTCGATATCAGAAAACGGTACCTATATGTGTAAGCAATGCTCTTTGTTTGTCAAATAACTTGCCTGATTCCTATATACCAATGCAATTCTCATAAAAAGACTGAACCTGTGTGACCTAGGGGGGGATACGTAGCAACGACTGAAGAATAGAGTATTATTGCATTGCTTGATATAGTGACGAGTGCAAGAGATATTTCCGCTGAGTGTTTTTATTAATGGAAGGATATTTAAGTCTTATCTGCAATTTCTGATGGTTCAGTCGTAATAAATAAATAAATTTTCAGAAATCAATATAGAAAAACGCTTACTGTTTAGACAAAAGAACTGGCTCCACCCAGAGGCAATTCCTATGTGATAGAATTTCGTGCACGTGATTAAGCATAGTTATGACATTGAGAAAAGGGGGAGTCGAATTGAAAGAAAGGACTAACTGTAGTAGACTAAATCAAGCAACAGATTAAGAGCAAAGGAGTCACGACTGTTAAGTATAATAAGTTAAGTGAGTTGAAATAAGCAAGATAAATAAATATATATTTCGAATGAAGTATACAATCAAAACACAAAGTAAATAAGTATCAACTATATTTTACAATGACACAGACTTCATATTATTACAGGAGAATATACTTTGAAGGGCTTTTGAATGTGGAAAATGCGAGGACTCACAGAGAAGATGGGCAGCTTTATGAGGGGATGGTGCAGAACATTAGTAGAGCAGAAGTGAAGGAGGCCATAAAGAAGATGAAGAATGGAAAAGCAGTGGGCCCTGACAGGATGCAGGGTCCAACTGGAGGCAATGCACTGGGATGAAGAGGGAATTGACCTGTTGTGGGACCTGTTCATAAAAGTTTGCCAAAAGGAAAATATATCTGAAGAGTGGAGGGAAAGTACTCTTGTCTCCATCTACAAGGGTAAAGGGGATGCACAAGACTATGAATTACAGATGAATAAAGTTAATATCCCACACAATGAAAATCCTAGAAAGAGTTCTTGATGGAAGACTGAGTAAGGAGGTGGAGATTGCAAAGGAGCAATTTGGCTTCATGCCTGGTCAATCGACGACAGATGCTATCTTTGGGTTATGGCAGATGATGGAAAAGTTTTAAGAGAAACAACAGGAGCTACATCTGGTATTTATTGATCTGGAGAAAGGGTATACGATAGAGTGCCAAGGCAAGAAGTCTGGAGGTGTCTGAGAGAGAAGAAGGTACCGGAGAAATATGTCAGGTTGATGTAGGAGATGTACAGAAATGTGAAGAAAAGAGTTCGGTCCTGCCTATGAGAGAGAGAAAGTTTTCAAGTGACAGTTGGCCTGCATCAAGGATCAGCATTAAGTCCGTTCCTGTTTAATATTGTGATGGAGGTGATGACAGAGGAGGTGAAAAAAAAATTATTCAAAATCGAAATGGAATCAAAAATTGAAAAAAAGTTATGCGGTGCACCAAATCGTAAGCGTCATGCAGCGAAAGAAGCAGATATTAAGAAACAAACTGGGGCTCTTAATAAATTTGTTAAAATATTAAAATATTCTGATGCAGATTGTAACCAACTTGATACATCAGAAATCAGAGTTGAAGAACCATGCACATCATCCAGTTTGCATGAAAGTACTATTGCAACTATTGAACAAGATAACAAGACACATGATTTAAGTGAAAAACAGTTAGAAGATTTAGTTGTAGTTGACCACGAAACTAACACATTGTTAGTCTCTGTAAATTTAGAAGATCCAGGTGAATGGGGAAATATTGATGAAAAATTACTAGTTGTTTTAACTGAAATGGGGCCTGTTCAAAAAATATATATAATATATCGCAGAGATACATATGGTCGTAAATTAAGCGACACGTATTATAATAAAAATGGAAAACGGGGAGCTTGTGCCAAGATCATGGCTCATTTATTCCAAAACTTTAAATTCTGTTTTTTGCTTTTGTTGCAAACGTTTCGTGCCTACTGAATCAAGTAATCTTGTAGAAGGTTATAACGATTGGAGAAATGTAAGTACAACTTTGCATAGATATGAGATTAGTTTAACTCACATGAAAAATTTCTTAAAATGGAAGGAACTTTGATAAAAATTTAAAAAACAAAACAAAAATATTGATTGCCAGACTCAAAGCATGTATGAAACGGAAAAGAAACATTGGACTAGTGTTTTAGAATGCTTGATTGAAATTATAAAATTCATTGGTAGCCAAAATTTAGCTTTTCGCGGATCATCTGATAAATTATATGAAAGGAATAACAACATTTTTTTAAAATTTAGTCGAACCGTTTACAAAGTTTGATCCTGCTATGGAAAATCCTGTTGAAAGGGCCCCACAAAGAAACAATAGAGTATACTATTTGAGTAAAGACAGTCAAAATGAAATATTGGAAACTTAAAGTAACACAATCAGGGATACAATTTTATTATCAATTCCAAAATCTAAATATTATTCCATAATTTTAGACTGCACACCTGATGCAAGTAAAACAGATCAAATGACCATTATTATTTGCTTAGTTTCCTGTAACAATGGAATTGTCAAGATCAGGGAAAACGTTTTAGGTTTTGCGGATATATCAGATTCCACAGGACATGGTTTATGTGCAACAATAATGGAACAACTGGAAAAATGGGACATTCCCATTGAAGACATGCAAGGTCAAGGGTATGACAATGGGGCAAATATAAAAGGGAAAAAAATATGGGCTCCAAAATTTGCTTTTGAACAAAAATCCTCGAGCTTTTTTTGCATGCCATGTGCTGCTTATACTCTAAATTTAATCATTACAATGCAGCCAAAATGCAGACAAAATTAGTTCTTTGCAATTATTCAAGAAATATACAATTTCTTTTTTCTCTTTCAAACATTAGGCAATCCTCTTAAAGTTCGTAAAAAATTTACCATTGAAACAGCCATCAGAAACGTGATGGGAAAGTAAAATTAATGCAATCCGCCCTCTACGATATCAGTTAGGAGAAATTTACGATGCACTTTTTGAAATTTTAAATAATAAAAATTTTAATAAAGAAACTCAGCATGAAGCACAAACATTATGTGTTAAAATAAAGGAACTACAAATTTATTTGCTCTCTTATAACTTGGCATGATTTACTTAACAGAATAAACCCTGTGAGTAAAATGCTTCAAGACAAAAATATGAACATTACACTTGCTTTAGAATCTATCGAAAACTTTAAAATATTCTTACAAGAGTATCAATCAGATACAAATTTTAAAGAAGTTCTAAAAACGGCAAAAGAACTGAGTGAAGAGATGGATGGAGAACAAGAATTTGAAGCTCGACGACGAAATTTGACACAATTTGACTACGAGCATCATGACGAAACGCCACAATCACCAGAAGATAAATTTAGAGTGAAGGTGTTTTATACACTTCTAGACGTTGCAATGTGTTCGTTAACAGAACGTTTTGAACTAAAAACATAGTATGATAATTTCAATTTCTTGTATATTTTTTACTACAAATTAATTAGTACAAATTAATAACGAAGATTTACGAAACAACTGTGATGATTTAAGATTCTTTGTAATCCCCAAAGATGTCTATGTGACGGAGACGAAATATTGGAAGTATTAAAATTAGTTTTAATACTTTCTCAGTGCTGTTAATATTCCATTACACCTCTAACATGAATTTAGAGATTCTCTTGAAGGACGGCGACAATAAAGACATATGCAATAGAACTATATGACGAGTTATGTGCTTTCCAGGATATTTTTCGGAAGGATAATTTAAATATTCAAAACCCTTTCGATATTTTTAATTTTATTGTGTCCAATAATTTATCTTTCCCTAACTTTTCAATTGCTTTAAGAATACTATTAACCTTACCTGTTAATGTAGCAAGTGGTGAAAGTTCTTTTTCCAAGTTGAAATTGATTAAAACCCACTTAAGAACAAGTATGTCACAAAAAAGGATTGTTAGTTTGGCGTTAATAGCTATTGAAAATGATATATGTGCGGAATTAGACATTAAGACCATTATTTCTAATCTTGTAAATATGAAATCAAAAATCCTAAAATTTTAATAAAAAAATTTCAAGTATATTTATGTAATTTAATTTATTTTCTGTTATTCTGTAAATATGCTATTTTTTGAATACTTATATTAAATGTTCTAATTATTTCTGAATTCTTTTCTTATTTTCTCATCTATCTTGAGTTTCTTTTATTTTCCTAAAAGATAGTTCCACTTATAAAAATTATTAAAAAATGTTTACAAGTTACTAAGAATTTAGTAAAATGCAAGAATTTTTTAAACTTTAGTTCAAATAAATTTTAACTTTAATTAAAATTCATTTTAATTTTGTTAGCAATTCAGGTCGGTGAGAAGGCTATAATCCCCGTGAATTAGACATTAAGACCATTATTTCTAATCTTGTAAATATGAAATCAAAAATCCTAAAATTTTAATAAAAAAATTTCAAGTATATTTATGTAATTTAATTTATTTTCTGTTATTCTGTAAATATGCTATTTTTTGAATACTTATATTAAATGTTCTAATTATTTCTGAATTCTTTTCTTATTTTCTCATCTATCTTGAGTTTCTTTTATTTTCCTAAAAGATAGTTCCACTTATAAAAATTATTAAAAAATGTTTACAAGTTACTAAGAATTTAGTAAAATGCAAGAATTTTTTAAACTTTAGTTCAAATAAATTTTAACTTTAATTAAAATTCATTTTAATTTTGTTAGCAATTCAGGTCGGTGAGAAGGCTATAATCCCCGTATCATTATATTCAACGATTAAAGTGAAGTGGCTTTATCAAAATTTGCTTTAACTTTTGAGAATTTTTTGAATATTCGGGTTTTTAACGATTATCCTGCCTAGTCAGCACCCCCGGTTCATTACATTTAGCAAACCAACGTGTGGCTGTTCTGTCAAAATTTATTTAAGAAATTTCAAATAATTTAATTTTTATTATCATAAAAGAACCACACACGCCCGAATCGTTACAGGGGCGCTTAGATAGAAATTGCATGCAGGCGGCAAAGATCCTAGCGCCGGTTCTGCTTACAACCATTTGTGGATGAGAGTTACATGCATACATATATGTATTATATGTATGCATGTAACTATATATGTAAAATAAACAAATGACTATGCATACAATTAATTAATAATTAATAAAAACTTTTACAATGCTAAATATTAAAAAATAGTATCTTAACAATAGCAAAAAACGAACATGATGTCACAAACAACACTGAACCCTATCCTATCGTAGTACATCATCATCATCAAATTCCTGATATGTGCCCTAAGGGATGTACAGGATATGATAGTACTACATGAAAATTTTACATCATTACTAACTTCCTATCCATAATTTTCCTCCAAATCAATCTGTTACATGTCAAGACTCTAACATTATCAACATCTTATATTTCTATCTTCTAAGCCACTTTTTACCATATCAATCCATCTATTATCTTGGTCTTCCTCTGGGTCTTTTTCCTGCCAACCTGGCAGAGAATATTTGTTTTGCTAATCTTTCCTCTCCCATTCTGTTTAAGTGACCATACCACCTGAGATTAGCTCTGCTAATGCATTCCTGGATGTGGACAATGGCAAGCTGTTCCTTATATCTTCGTTTTTAATATGATATTGCCACTGATGACATTGTTCACACCCCATAATCTTTCTCAGGACTCTCATATCTGAGGTCTCTAGTCTTTGGTAAAGTGTTTTTCTTCTAACGCAGCTCTCAGATCCTGAGTTAAAATTGGTTTGAACACTGTCTTGTATATAGCTAATTTAGTGTTTTGACTAATTTCTCTCTTATTCCATATGAATTTATTCAACTGACATCCTACCATACCAGCTTTGTTGATTCTGTTGTCTAATTCTATATTTAATTTACCATCTTCACTAAAAAAAAGTGTCCCTAATAACTGAAATGTTTTACTTGTTTCTATAGGTTCTCAATTCACAATGGAGTTGATATTTTCAATATTTCTGCCTATATTCATTGTCTTTGTCTTTTTAAATGCCGACCTTCATACCACATCTATTACAACAGTTATTCAATTTAGTCAGGGAATCTTGTAGACTTGTAGCAGATTTATTTAGAAGTATAACATCATCTGCATAAAGCAAAGAGCTGACATTAACATCTCCAATTTTGATATCAGGTTTAATACCACTTTCCCTTCATAATGTGATCCATATAGATAATGAATAACAGAGGGGATAATGTACATCCTTGTCTCACACCAGATTTAACATTAAACCATCTCCCTGTATTCCTTCAATTCTAAGTATCAAGACTAAGTATTTCTTGATATAATGCCCCCATTGACACCATACAACTGTACCGTTTTGAATAGCTTCTCTCTTGGCACCTTATCATATGCCTTTTCCAGATGTACAAATCTTCATTATATTCCCATATTTCTCAACTTTTTGTTGTAAAGTGAAAATCTGATCATAGTACATACAAACTCTAAATATTAACTAGAGCCTCCATAGCTCAGTTGGTATAAATAAACTCTTTGGTTGGAAAGCCCTGAGTTCAAATCCCATCTATGACATGAAGAATCTTTATCAGATCCTTTTTAATAAATTGTGAGTTAACCAGTCTCATATGGAGGTGGAAGGTTTTTCTCAAAAATTAATAAAAACTTTTTTATTAATTATTAATAATTTATTATTAATTATTAATGCCATTCATCCATTTAATTCTCCCTAGATTTATTTTTCTGTGAGAATGCAGTCTAATGCTGCTTTTTTAAAACAACCTTTGGCAGATTCCAATGTACTAATGGCTTCTTCCTTCACCAATTCCTCAACACTTCGGGCCTTTTAAGTCTGCCACAGTTTCTTACTTTGTAGTTTCATATGCAACCCTTCTTAAGAGGAAACCACTACATGCCTGACCACCTTCCACTCACAACCATATGACTGAGCTCTCCAAATGGAGGCAGAATCAGTCACATCATCTGATATTTTCATTAGAATCAAACAACTAAATCCTACCTACAATAGACCGTAAATGTATAAAACATCAATGCAAATCTAGTGCCAATCTGGTTGGCCAAGGGGATAATGCACCACTCTCCAACCAAGCTGTGGGTTCAAGTCCCATGATGTCTGTTAATGTTTGTGATTGGCAAGTGTGAGATCCTGCAAAACAGAGGCCTCAAGTGGCTTGAAAAATTACTATGCTTGGTCTCTAGAGAAGAATTTCCTTATCCCATCCATAGTACTATGCCATAAGTATTCATGCCTTAAGTAGTTACAAAAAACAGTTAGTCAAAAGTGTGGATGGCCAAGGATTAGATAATTTAGGAACCCAGTTCTAGAGACCAAATATGAAACTTTTTCAAGCTAATGCAGGCTTACAATAAGTAGTTCATTTCACAACAGGTGATGAAATTCATCTACTACCTAAACATATTCAAACATTCATGCCCATAGCAGGATTCAAACCCATAACCTACTGCTCTCCAACAGTAAGCTAACAACTACACAGGCTCACCTTTCCTCCTTTCATGCTGTAGCTCTGCACCTACTTCCATAATGTAGAATCCCTTGAGGCTTAATGAATACATGCTAAAACATTTCAAATCATCTTCCTCTATCATCTCATCATTTTGACCTTTGCCTTGAACTCATACATAATCTCAAATCCACAACTGCAGCCATTTTTAGGGCTTGCTGAGCATAATTCTTCTGTTATCATTAATAATACTCCTCTCCTGCCATTTATTTCTTCCCAACCTTTCATATTCTATCCTCATGAATATAATATATTCTTCTGAACAAGGTCTCATTTATATCAAAAATGTTTGGACAATATTATTAAGAGATATGCTAATTCCCAAACTTCTGTTATACCTAATATCCGGTATAAATGAAGAAGTATAAGAAATGGTCACCATTTAGTACATCAGCATAAAGTCTACCAGAAGAAAAAATAATAATTAATTAATTTACTGAACTTACTAATATTTCATTGGTTCTCTAACCAGCATCATCAGAGCACAAATTACAACTGTAATAAATAAACACATGGCACTCAAATTGTTGCAGAAACAACAATCAAATACATTTAAACTGCCAACATCTAAAAACACATATCACCAGAAAAAAGAAGCTAACAACTAATAACATGACTACAAAGTGGTTCAGTGTCCTTTTCTGTTTATAGAAAACCCACACACAGAATAGGGTACTTATGTAGGTAATCACACCACTGCCCATCCCAACAGTATAGCATCTTCAAAACACAATGCACAGAGCCAGAGCTATTTGTTCAACACAGCAATTGAATATGCATTTTCACAACAAAGATTTTTAGCCTATGCTACAACCCCCATTAAATAGACAAAATACTACATGTCCCTCTACCCCTCCTGCAATCAATATACAAAATCACAGCAAAACAATTCCTAACCCTTACATTCAGGATATATCTGAAATGACAGTTATGAGGGTTCTAGTGGTAAGACTTATACGTTGGTTTGACATAACTGGTAATTAATTTACGGAATTAACAACGCATATAAAGTAAATTAATTAAAGATAACTTTAATGAATCACTTCTATATTTCGACAATGTCACATTGTCATCTTCAGGAACATAAAGATATCGTATGTGCACTACAGGAACTAACAAAGCAAATGAGGAAGAAATTAAGACACTAATTTTGTTCCTAAAGTCCTAATGGTGCCCTCTTGCGGGCTAATTTGGTAGTCTTGGCCGTTGGGCTGAAGTTCTCATAATGAAAGTCTCCCAAATTTGGGTGCATGAAACTGCCCCAAATTTGGGAGACTTTCATTATGAGAACTTCAGCCCAACGGCCAAGACTACCAAATTAGCCCGCAAGAGGGCACCATTAGGACTTTAGGAACAAAATTAGTGTCTTAATTTCTTCCTCATTTGCTTTGTTAGTTCCTGTAGTGCACATACCATATCTTTATGTTCCTGAAGATGACAATGTGACATTGTCGAAATATAGAAGTGATTCATTAAAGTTATCTTTAATTAATTTACTTTATATGCGTTGTTAATTCCGTAAATTAATTACCAGTTATGAGGGTGTGCTGAGAAGTTGTGATAATTACCATGAAGGAATTGAGGTAGAACCATGTAACTTACACATTTATTCTACATATTCTCCACGAAGTGTATAACATAACACGAAGTGTTATGTATGTTATACACTTCGTGTAGCAAGTGCATAACAACAAGTGTTATGCACTTGCTACAATGCTGCAGCATCATTTGCAATCCTCTGAGAAAAAAGGCTTTCCCTTGTTGCACAAACCAGTCTTCAGCTGCAGATGTGACTTCATCATTTGTGGTAAATTTTGTTCCTTTCAAGTGTTTCTTTAAATTTGGGAACAGGAAATAGTCAGATAGGAGCCAGGTCTGGCAAATAAGGTGGGAGGCACACATTGAATGCTATAGTTGTGTATTGTCTGCTGGGTTTCATGAGCGGTGTAAGCACATCCACTGTACTGCAAAAGCAACACAGCTCTGCTCGGTTTCCAGCAGCATTTTTACTTCTCATCCCCCTTCGATTCCTTCAGAGCTGTCGAATAAGCTGCTGCTGTAATAGTTTCACCTTTCTTGAAGTACCTGATAAGGATTACACCATTCATATCCCAAAAGACAATGGCAAGAACCTTCCCTGCTGACTTTTGGATTTGGAAATTCTTTAGCAATGGAGAACCTTGGTATCTCCATTTCACTGACTGCTGTTTGGTCTCTGGGTATTAGTGATGAAGGCATGTTTCAGCAACAGTCACAATATGAGCCAAAAAATTTGCACCTGATTTCTCAAAATGACCCAAAATCCCTTGAGACGACAGCACACATTCTCTCTTTTGGTCAGCATTCAAACATTTGGGGACCCACTTCACTGAGAGCTTCTGCATGCCCAGATGCTGGTGGATATCTCCAGACTCTTTGCAATGTTTTTGGCTGATATTCATCTATCATCAAGGAGCATAGCATGCACTGCATATTTGATCGCTGTGGAAGGTCTTTCTGATCTGGGGACATTCGTTGTCTCAGGATTGTCTCAGTTTTGAACTTGGCCAGCCATCTGGCAACTGTTGGATATGCTGAGGAACAGTCCCCTAAAGCAGTGTTTCTCAACTGCCAGGTTGCGGCCCGGTAGAGTGCCCTGGCATCAATTATACTGGGCCAGGAAAGGTTCTCCTGGAATTTGTCATTTTAGTTTTCTAAGCATTTATTGTCATGTTGTACCATCATTATGTATTTTGGTTTAAGCCAATAAGAATACAACTTAGTCAGCTAAATCCCAAATTCATAGCCCATCCTCATTCGTTCAATATCCAGGTAGATACCCAACAGGGTGCACCACAAGAAGGTGAGGATTGGACATTAGGTCAGAAGCCCTGGTCGGTTCTCCACATTCCATTAAAGGCTATGTGGAGGTCTCCTCTCAGTTATACAGCTTTGACCCTTAAGCATCCCCTATGCATTTTTCATGAATAAATATTTTATAGTGGAAATATTCTGAGGAGAATAATATTCGTGAATGTGTTGAAAAGCTCAGACCCAGAACGCCTAAATAACATCTGTGTAGCAAATGTTAGTGATCAAGCCACGTATTTTTAAACATGAAAGTATTATGAATGATCGAGAATTTTCAGACACTGAAATCTTTCAACATTCAGAAAGGAAATACCGCTGTTTATGACTGGTCATAAAAATTGCCTGCAAGCCGATTACAACAATGGGTGGCATATCATCTGTTCTCAAAACTGAACAAAATAATATGTTGCAAATGTCATTGACCAATCGGCAAGGAAGTATAAAAAAATTTTTTCCACTGAAACTGAAAATCAAGGTAGTCTGTATTCCGGTTCTCAAATCTAGTAATACTGAATGCTGTTTCTTTGCAAGTTCGCATTGCAATGCAAGTGCTTGTTTTGAAACGAGAGTGCCGCGATTTTTTAAAATGACTAAGCAACAAGGGACTTTGTTTAATTTTGGTATTAAGAAATCTCTTATTGAAGGTGTTTGTGATGTAATAAATAGTGATTCACCACCTCAAGCCTACAGAGCAAGCTCTAGGATGTACAAAAGGAGGGGAAAACTACCAGCACACAGAAGAAAAAGTCTGCATTTACTCGTAAGTACATGGACAGCTATTTAAAATTTGATTTCATACAATGCCCTCACACTGACCAATTGCAATGACATCAATATATCATTTGTGATACTGTTCTGGGAAATGAAGCTTTGAAGCCACTGAAACTTACTCGACACCTAAACACAAAGCATTCTGATCTAGTTAACAAATCCATTGAGTTCTTTATTTGTAAAAGAGATGCACTTAAAATAGAAAATAAAATTCCTTCAACCATTGACACCTCGCTTCTGAACGGCATCCTATTTAATATCATTACAGATAGCTAAATGTAAAAAACCATATTCCATTGGTGAAGAACTCATTAAGCCTTCTTTGATTGCTGCTTGTAATGAAGTATTAGGGCCAGTCTGCAGCAAGTAAAATGAAAGACATCCCATTGTCAAATGATAAAGTTGAAAGGCAGATGATACAGAAATGCAACTCACTGAAAAAAAAAAAAAATTTAATTGTTTGCATTACAACTGGACGAATCTACAGATATTCAAAACAGCATTTTACTTACGTACGTACGATATATTGACCATGATGAAAGTAACATGAAGGAAAACATTTTAGGTGTTTCTTAATTACCTACGCACACTACCAGCAGTGAAATTTTCAAAGTTTTAAATGATTTCACTGGAGAGAGAGAGAGAGAAAGAGAGAGGGGTCTCAAATGGAAAAATTGTGCTGGAGTTTGTACTGATGGCGCTGCCTGTCTTCATTCATAGTGTATAAGTACATATATGTGTATTTTCATAAATATATAAACTACTCATGGTCTATCTATATACGGGGGGGGGGGGGGGGGAATGGAGTCTGGAATGTTCTGATAAACACATAGAACAAAAATATTAAAGCAACTGATATAACCACAAGAAAGAACATACTAGTAGCAAGATTATGAAGATAACATGTTCATATATTCTTATATCCTCGTACGTTCTTTCTTGTGGTTATATATCAGTTGCTTTAATATCATTTTTGTTCTAAGTGTTAATTAGAACTTCCCAGACCGCTCCTCGTATACATATAATTATATAAACCGCAATTGCTTATTTATGTAAGTATAGTACTTCACTTATTTCTTTTTTAATCTCACATTATTCTGTGTAATTAAAAAAGAGTGAAATATATAAAAGCACTGGAACTAGACTGCGATGCGCATCACAAGGGTGTGCTGAAAAGCTGTGATAATCACCATGAAGGAATTGGAGTAGAACCATGTCCTCCTAGGTGTTCATCAGAACTTTTCAGCCCCCCTCCCCTTGTACATCACACTGTACCATTTACTGGTCTCACTTCCTATTGGCTGTTCCTGTGTTTATACCCTGATTTCAAAATAACAATTCCTGGAGGTTTTTTTTTTTTTTTTTTTTTTATCATCTTACAATGACTATAATAATACACCAAAACAAAATTCTGAATTATTAAATTCATGCATATGTAAATTTGGCATTAGATAGTCAACATGTTTCAAGTTAAGTTGCAATTAAAACATGATTTTTTGTCAATAAACTGTTTATTTTACTCTTTCAAATGATCTAGTTGCTTGACTTGAACTGCACCGGTGTCCAAACGCTAAGTACAAACTACATTTTTACCTGTATGTGAAAAAAAAATTTATGACTACAGCCACATGTGGAGATTTATTGCCAGCATACTAATAAATTATATTATATACACAAAAAATGTGTTATACATTTTGTACAAATTAAATTGCAATACGTTTTTGGAAAAATTACAAATTTCCAAATGACGCAGTTAAGGAATTAATGTACAGTGCTTAAAGAAAACTATGTGGAGAGACATTTCAGTATACAGAATATGTCCACCCTGAAATGCTCTCATAATGTTGTACCATACTTAGCACCAAGTGATTCAGGAGTTCTTGAGGCAAACTGGACTACTCCTCCTTCAGGGCAAGGATAACTCTAGAAAACAAACCTTGTTTGTAACTATAACACTTTTTTTTTAATGTTAGTCAAGTGAGTTTTAATTTATCGTCCCACATGTTTCACTGATTTTTGCTATTGGCATCTTCAGGAAATACAATTGGTAAGCTATATGAAGGTAACAGACTAGGTTTTAACTGACAGTTCTAATTCATACAAAATTAGTATTGTGCAAGACAATGCACGTGTCTCAGGAACATGATTTATTTGTTACGAGACATAATATAATTGGCATGAAAGTTCATTTCTTTGATGTTTAGTGATCTAATTAAAGCTTTCCAAATTTCCGGTAGGATTAGACCTTGATTCTTATTTAGGTTTCCTGTTGAACGGGCGACCGTAGCAGCCTCCTTGAAGGTTCTGGAATGGTAGTTCTCTTCTATATAGGACATATGACTCTTATCCCACTCAATGAGATGGTTGGTAGAGGCAAAGTGGCAAGAAAGGCCTGAAATATCTTGTCTGTTGTTTCTGACATATCCTATGTGCTTCTTCTGTCTCGTTTCAAAGCTTCTAGAGGTCTGACCAACGTAACTAACACCACAGGAGCAAAGTATATTATATACTCCAGAGTACTTGTAGAATGGATGAGGGTCTTTCGGTGATCTTAAAAATTTCCGAATAGAATTGACCGGCTTGAATGCTACTCTAATATTGGTGGTTTTAGAAGGATAGCCAATTTTTTGGAAATGCTGCTGACAAATGGAATACTTATAGTACTGATGTATTGGGTGTCATCACATTGTCTTTGTGGTATATCCGAAAAGAGAATCTTGTTGCAGAGTCTTTTTGGATAACCATTTAAGGATAGCTCTCTGGATATTGTAGTTAATTCTTTTTGTAAGTCATCTTGGTCTATTGTGTAATGTATAGCTCTTTTCTTAAGCATATGGATAATGCTAAGTATCTGGGATATATGATGTGATGAGTTGAAATGGAGGTAACGTCCAGTATTCATAAGTTTTCTATACACAGACAGGTTGATACTGTTATTGGTTTTGTTTCTTTATTAGGATGTCTAGGAATGGAAGTTTTTCATCTTTTTTTCAATTTCTAATGTGAATTTGATGGTATGGTGGAAACTATTGATTTGGTTGAGATAATCCATTAGTTCTTCTTTCGTATGATTCCAAATGATAAAGATGTCATCAACGTATCAGTACCAAGTTTTCGGTTTTGGGGTAATTTGAGATAAGATTTTTTTTTTTTTCCCCCTCTAGAAAACAAACAAGGTTTGTTTTCTAGAGGGGGAATTTTGAGCAGCAATGCATCTCCCTATTGTGTCCCAAACATGTTGAGATCTGAGGAGCATGCTGGCCACTAGATTTGATTAATACCCTCGTTCTCCAGAAGTATTTCCACTGATCATGTACGACGTGGTGTGGTACTGTCATATACAAAAATGAATTATTTGCCTACAGCACCACAGAACAATCAAACATGACATTAAAGAACTTTGTTGCAATATCGTTCATCAGTCATCTACACGTCCCTTTTTCCAGCACTTGTAGATCAGTGCATCCATTAAGTATAATGCCTTCCCCATACCATGATCCAAGCAGTGCCATTTCTCACTATGGTAAGCAGTACAATAGTGATTCATGCCAGATCAAGTGTTGTCTAGAATTGGAGGAAAGACTAAAATAACTCTCATCTGTAAAGAGTACATTAGCCCATTGGTGTCTTGTAGAATTTTTATGGATACAGTACCACTGAAAACATGCTCTACAATGAGCTGTGGATAAAGGAAAGCAGACTGCAGGCCTCTGGGTGTATAGGCCTACTTATCACAGATGTCTTGCCACAGTTTTTCAAGCTTTCTGTGTACTTGAGTATGAATGGAGACAACTTGCAAGCTGACCTGCCATGGTGCATCAATAACATTTTGCTGTTATAAATAAAAAATCTGTCTTCATGCTCTGTGGTAGAATGAGGAGCAATCTCTTAGAAAACATCTGGAATACATTCCATTGATTTGAAACACTGCCCACAGCCTGGATACAACACTGTGTGAGATTCCAAACTCTCTGGATGAGGGGAAGCAGTAATTCTGTGACCTTCTTCAAGCTTTCCAATAATTCTTCCCCGCATACCATCCAGATGTCTTTGAGACATTACAAGACATCCAAGTATGCAACTTAATTCCTTCACAATAAGCGCTTCCTTCAAACACAATTCACTTAGCGCAGCCTTTTATTCTGCTAAGTGCTACCACGTGACCCATTTTCACATAATTCAAAAACTTGAATATGTACCTGCTTTCTACTCAAAATTATCAGTTATATAAACTTCCACAAGTTGATTTGTCTGAATTTGCAATTGTACTCTTCAGATATAGTGTTCATCTAGTGTTCATCCTTACGTTTTGGACACCATTGTATTAACTGAATATGTTTACACTGACCTATAAAGATAGGCATAGATAGATAGACAAATGTTTTAGCTTATGTCTATCTATATATACCAGTGTATGAAACAATTTCTTATTGTTAAAGCATTGCTCAAGAATTACTAAGACAGATCTTTGCTGTCTCAAAATGTTGTATTATTGCTATAAATCAGTTCTCACAGAGTGCAAACTTGTCAGAAAACTAAGGAAATAATTTGTAACATCAGAAAGTTTTCTATGGTGAATTTCTATTAGAATTGCTCATTAAATTTGTGCTTGATGATGGTATTCACTACTTCAAGCAGCGAATGAAAATTAATGATGTGACAAGCTGAAATTTGCAGAAAGGAGTGGTGAGCAGGGTTGTAGTAATTAGCTGTAAATCCTCCTCAGTGGGGAGGGGGGGGAAGGACTCAATACGTCTTAGGTTAGATGGATGAGGGGATATGATGAAGAAACTGCAATTGAGAAGAAACAGAAAAGAAAAGAGATGGTAGTGCCCACAGGAACAAATGATTTAAGTAATGACAAGAAAAGTGATAGGAATCAGAAAGTAAAAACTGGTAGTCTATTACTGAGATATAATAGTAATGAGTTAAGAATGAGGGCTATGATACATGATGATTCGATGCATAGGCTGTGCAAGAAATGGGAATGAGTTTTTGAATGTATGAAGTGAGTCTGATAGTAAAAAAGAGTTATATAAGAGGTCCTGGCTACTTTTAAAGGATTTGGGATCTGAAGCCTGGAGAAATTATTTCTTGCTGACGAGACCTAATTCAAGTCAGGCCTTATCGTGGGAGGAACAGAGATAACATGTATATGAGGATGTGTGTCAGTTCAGCAAAAGTATGCAAACATGATTATGATATGAATGCCAATGAGAATAGTTATGAATCTGGTGAAGCAAGTGGGCATGTACACTTTGGATTCAGACTTTCTGAGTGTGGGGGGGGGGGGGAAGAAAGAGAAAGCTGTTCAACTAGACCAGTGATGGCAAAACCCTCAAGTGTGTCAGCACTGACACACTTGAGGGTTTCAGGTAACACACCTTGGATGCTAAAAAATATTGGTATTCTGATGAAAAAACTGTGTAAGATCGCTCTCAGTTAAGGCGAAGGTAGGTTTGTTCATTGAAAGAACTTTCTACCAGTACTCAGCAACAGAAAAGTCATTAAATGTAATGTAAGTTTGATACATTACATTTAATAATAATAATACATTAATAATATGAATTCATAGATTTTATATCAATCTCCTATTAAATAAATAGCCTAATATGATATGTATACGTCACCATCTATGATTATGTAGTTACATTTATAATGCATGTATGCAAGTAGCACATCAACAATGTTAATATTAAAAAAAAAAAAGTTTGACACACCTGGGTAAAAAGGTTCACCATCACTGAACTAGACCAAGCAGACTGTAGATATATATATACAAAAAAAGCCAGGAGATTACTTTTGCCTATAAACAAATGCCAGGGATATTAAAATCAAGGTGTTCTTATAGTCAATGAGAAAAGTCTCAATGACTATGTTATTGTTGATAGTGATGTTTTCTCCCTGGTGCAGGACACCAGAGTACACAGAGGAGTTGAAATTGGAAGTGATCACCATTTAGGCCTTGGTGATTTTGCTATAGCCTATGATTGTTGGCATTAATAAAACCTGCCTCTCAATCAGATAAAGTACATGATAATGAATGTAAAGGGTAAATTATAATAGACAATTTTAAATTATATTCTGGATTTAGGGGTGCTTAAGGGTCAAAGCTATATAACTGAGAGCAGACCTCCACATAACCTCTAAAGCAGTATTTCCCAACTTTTTTGGATCATGCCCCACCTGAACGCCTCAAAGATTTTGATGTCCCCCCCCCCTCGCCGACAATGGTGGGGCATGATCCAGAAAACGTTGGGAAATACTGTTTTAGAGGTTATGTGGAGGTCTGCAACCTTATTTTCTAATTGTCCCCCTGGCATATGCCCCATGTTGAGAAAACACTACTCTAAAGGAATGCAGAAAACCGATCAGGGCTTCTGACCTAATGTCCAATCCTCACCTTCTCCTGGTGCACCCTGTTAGGTATCTACCTGGATAATGAACGAATGAGGATGGGCTGGGAATGCGAGATTTAGCTCACCAAATTGTATTCTTATTGGCTTAAACCAAAATAAAAAATGATGGTACAACATGACACAATTTCATGCTGCCTGGAACGTCGCCCAGTTAAAAAAGGCCCCCGTTGCTTTCGCCAGGGAACCAGGGCAAACAGTGAAAAGTCAGCTACTGGAACAAATCCTAAAATCCACCCCAGCTCAACATCACCAGAGTTCAAGATCGGTACTATCAACATAAGAAGCCTGAATGGAAAAGAAATGCAGCTAGCTGAGGAATTAGATAAGTACCAGATTGACATAATAGGTGTGACTGAAACAAAAGAGACAAAAACTGGCGAGATCTTTCTGAGCAATAAATACAAAATGCTATATTCAGACAATGACAATCAAGGAAAAGAAGGAGTAGCCATAGTATTCAACACTAAATACGAGGCTAATCTTCTTGAATGGCAGGCAATCTCAAGTAGAGTGATGTGGGCAAATATAAGAATGGGGAACTGAACAATGAGACCTATTTGTGCCTATGGTCCCACAGAAGGCTCTACTAAGGTAGAAGTGGAGAAAGTTTTTGAGGCTTTAGAGAAAGCAACTGACACAATGAAAAAGGAAAAGTTGGTCCTTGTTAGGGATCTAAATAGCAGAGTAGGAAATGATTGTCAGACACAAAAATATACTGGGAAAATTTGAAGAAAGGAGCAAAGCTAATAATAATGGCAAATACATGTTGGATTTCTGCTCAGGACATCGACTGGTTATTACTAACACAATGTTCCAACATAAAAATGTGCACAAATTCACATGGAGAGAAGAGGCAAGGAATAAGAAAAGTCTCGTTGACTATGTTATTGTTGATAGTGATGTTTCCTCCCTGGTGCAGGGACACCAGAGTATACAGAGGAGTTGAAATTGGAAGTGATTATCATTTAGTCCTGATTAGGATAAAATTGATATTGAAAAGAAGAACATGTAAGAAACTTTTAAAGTGAATAAAAGTTGAGCAGCTCTCAGATGTGAACTGTAGACTAAAATACACAAACATTATTCAAGAAAAAATGAAAGAGTTTTTTCAACTCTTTCATTTCCAACTGTTTCTAGGAACCAAATCTCCAAGGTTTGGTTTCTGGACACAGGAACCAAACCTTGGAGATTTGGTTCTTGTTCTGTTGGAGATCTGGCAAGCCCTGAAGAAAACACTGACTGATTCAGCCAGAGAGGCATGTGGTGAGGTTGTTTGTAAGGATAGAAAAATCAGAACTTCATGGTGAACACAGGAAGTTAAAGAGGCAGTGAAAGAAAAAGAAGAAAGCATATCAAAAGTTCCTGGCAAATAAGTCAGCTTGTGCTCTTAGAGAATACAGAGACAAATGTAAGAAAGCTAAACACTGTGAAAACTAGCTAAACAAAAGTCATGGGAGGACTTTAGTAAGAACATAGAAAATAAATATCAAGAAGGTGACACGATATTCTGTAGGTTCTTGAAGAAGCTTAGAAATGGAGGAAAGAGTGCTGTAAAAGGACTAAGAGATGACAAAGGTGACATGAAAACAGGAGAAAAAGTTATCCTTGAAGTATGGAGTAATTACTTTGAAAAATTGCTAAATGAAACAAGCAATGATGACAGCACAGTGGTAAAAAACACTGACCAGGCATGCAGTCAGGAATACATATCCATACTTGAAGTAGAAAAAGCCATCAAAAGCCTGAAATGTGGAAAGTAGATGATATTTGATCAGAAATGCTCAAATATAGAGGTATAAAAGTGTTACAGTGGCTGCACTGCACAGTTCAGAAAACCTGGAAAGAGGGATGAATTCCCGATGATTGGGGTAGAGCTCTCATAGTACCCATATATAAAAAGGGAAATAAAACTGAATGTGAGAATTACAGAGGTATTTCCCTACTGAGTGTTCCTGGCAAGATCTATGTAAGTATACTTGAGAAACGGTTGAGAAGAATTGTGGAAGAAAAGCTTGGTGAAAAACAAGCTGGATTCAGGCCAAATAGAGGCTGTCAGGATCAGATCTTCACTTTACGACAAATAGTCGAGAAAGCATGGGAATATAACAGAGATCTGAATTTAAGTTTTGTCGATTTGGAAAAGGTATATGACAAGGTGCCAAGAGAGAAGCTATTCAATACGCTACAGTTATATGGTGTCAATGGGGCATTATATCAAGCAATACTTAGTCTTTGTTTGAGTTGTAAGTCAGCAGTTAAAATTGAAGGAAGTACAGGAAGATGGTTTAATGTTAAATCTGGTATGAGACAAGGATGTACATTATCCCCTCTGTTATTCATTATCTATATGGATCACATTATGAAGGAAAGTGGTATTAAACCTGATATCAAAATTGAATATCAAGTTTATCTCAGCTCTTTGCTTTATGAGGATGATGTTATATTTCTAAATAAATCCGCTACAAAATTCTCTGACTAAAGTGAATAACTGTTGTAATAGATATGGTATGAAGGTCAGCATTAAACAGCCAGACAATGAAAATAGACAGAAACATTGAAAATATCAACTGTGTTGTGAATAGAGAACCTATAGAACAAGTAAAACATTTCAGATACTTAGGCACGATTTTTAGTGAAGATGGTAAATTAAATATAGAAATAGACAACAGAACCACCAAAGCGGGGATGGTAGGAAGTCAATTGAATAAATTAATATGGAATAAGAGAGAAATTAGCCAAAACACTAAATTAGCTGTATACAAGACAGTGTTCAAGCTGATTTTAACTTATGGATCTGAGAACTGGCTCAGAAGTAAAACACTTGACAAGACTAGAGACTGCAGAAATGAGAGGCCTGAGAAAGATTAGGAGCATGAACAGATGGCATCGTTGGCAATATCAAGTTAAAAACGAGGATATTAGGAAAGAACTCAACATTGTCAGCATCCAGGAATGCGTTCTCTGCCAGGTTGGCCAGAAAAAGACCCAGAGGAAGACCAAACTATAGATGGATTGATACAGTAAAAAGTTCCTTAGAAGATAGAAATATAAGAGCTGATAATGTTTGAGTCTTGACAGGTAACAGACTGATATGGAGGAAAATTGTAGATAGGAAGTTGGTAATGATGTAGTTTTTCATGTAGTACTATCATATCCTGTACACCTCTTGAGGGTATATATATCAGGAATTTGATGATGATGATTCTGGTTTTAATCCCATATACAACTAAGCAAACAAAGCTTGCATATCTTCCTGACTAAGCTACTTGTGCACAGGGCCTTTTAATTTCCGATCAATTGCCTTAGTATCCCATAATGCAAAGCACACTTTCTTTCAGATATGTATATTGCCAGGCATCATGAGAAGGATCACCACAGTGGTTTTAGTGAAAGCTAGACTTAGAAACAACTGAGGTTAAATCAATGCAGAAGTCATACATTTTCCATACAAAAGTAGTAAAACGGTATATCACAATATTTTTAAAACACTCTGGATTAGAGATTGTAGAAAGAATTTTCAGTTTATTACTATTATTATCCCAAGACCATATAGAGTCAAAGAATCATCTAGGAGATCCCTTTGTCATACACACAGCTCATCATATCTTGCCTTAAACACATTCACATTCTCTGTACACGCATTCCAATAATTCACAACACTGCATGCAAAAAACTGCTTCTCAATCCCTTGTTCACATCCTCCTTATACCGCTTCCAGGGATGATCTCTTGTTCTCCCCTGATCTCCCACCATTTTATGAAAAACCTCTTCAACATTGCTCCTATAATAACCTCTTACCAACTTGTACATCTCTATAATATCACCCCTCATCCTTCTATCCACTAAATTCTGTAAATTGCATCTTCTCAACCTTTCTTCATATTCAACATTCCAGAGATCATAAACTACTTTAGTCAATGACCTCTGGATCCTTTCCAACATCCTTTTGAAAACCAGGTGACCAAATCTGTGCACAGTAGTCCATATGTCACCCAATCAAGGCCTTATACAATGGAACAAAATCCTTACTTCTAGAAATCAGTGTCCTCCACATCATTCCCAGAATTTGTTGTATTGTCCTCACAATTTTGGAAACGTGTCCTCTAAATTTTAGATCCTTATCCACCACACCCCAAGATTTCTTATTTCCTCTACCTCCAACAATATATCTCCAAGTGTAAATTCTATATCCCATGTTTTTTCCCACAAATTTTAAAATCTGCAAACATTGAACTAGCATCCCCACTCCTGTGCCCATTCACTCAATCTATTTAAGTCTTCTTGAATAGATTGAGTAGAACATCTGCTCTACTCCTCATAGTTCATCCCAACTTTGCATCATCTGCAAACAACTAAATATTCCCATCCAAATCTTCCCCAATATCATTAACATTCAGCTCAAACAACAACACCCCTAAAAGAGATCCCTGAGGCACACCACTAGTAACTTTCCTCTTTCAGGATATTGCCCCCCCCCCCAATACAAAACTTGCTGATATCTATCAGATAGCCAATTTCTAATCCAATGCACTAGGCTAATATCCAATCCCATCCACTCTAGTTTGATTATCAACTAATTTACTTGATAACAATTGGTTATCAAGTAAATTTGGTACAAGAGTGAGAACAGAGAAAATATTTGTTGGAAATGTTTTGTAAGTGAATATGTAAGAAATGCGAGTCACAAAAGAATGAAATGACTGATAATAAGGATATAAGGCAGGATTGTCAAGGTGTTGTGGAGAATGTAGCAGAAGCGAGTGATAGTGCACAAAATACGAATGAGAGTCTGAAGGAAGTGATGTAGATGATGAGATGCCAGCATAGAAAGAAACTGCACGCTTATGCAGACTTCTTCACAGGGCAAAATGTGAGCTCAAGAGATAATTGGCATGCAGTTCAGAAGGACGGACCATGAATGAAAGAAAGAGTGAATGGAAAAAGCATAAAAGTGTGAGAGACTGGGAGAAATGAGATAGCATTGTTAGCTTTAAGTATGCAGAAGAGCGGAGTGAATGAGTTTATTGTATTGGCTGGCACAAATGATTTGAAAGGTGAGAAATATGCAATGAGATAAGGTATGAAAGAGTTGTTAGTGAAAGTGAAAATGAAGAGCAAGAAAGTAAAGATTGTAAGTCTGCTGCCACAGTATGATAAGACAGAACTGAGAAGGACCATGATTGCCAATGAGAAAATTGTGCAGGTGGAATGGTGTGCAGTTTATTGATATATGGAGTGAATTTGATGGGTAAAAGGACTTATATATGTCTGACGGACTCCATTTAAATGGTTTTGGAGTTAGATGTTTGGAGAAAGTGTTGTTTAGTGAGTGTGTTAATGCAAAACCAGAGGAACTAGAGATATTAGGGAGGATGAAATCAAGCATATATCTGGCCGACCCTGTGATAAACGAGCATGAGTACAGTAATGATTATGCAATACCAAATGGGATTTCATAGGTCTCCGATTTAAATGGGTTGGTAATGACATTACACAAGGGTAACAATGGATACAAGGCATGCTGAAATGCATGCACATGAATGCAAGAAGTATCAGGAATAAGGGTGTGGAGATTTTGACATTGATAAGCTCGTCTTGGCCAAAAATTATAAGCATCAGTGAGACCTGGTTGAACTGAAAATTATATAGTTACAGGGATAAAATGTAAAGGGTATTGTATTTTCAGAGAAGATAGAAGAAAGAGAACAGGAGGTGGGATATTGCTGATGATAGCTGCAGAATTACAGCCAACAAAATTAGAAGTTAAAGAGGATATTAGGCCTGAGTGAGATGGTTCATTTCAGGCTGTCTGGTGTGAGATAGAGGCAAATAGAACAAAATACACTGTTGGGTGCTACTACAGACCAGGGGTTCCACAGGAAGATGTAGATGCCATGTATCGGCAAATTACCACAATGAGTATAGGCCAAACAATTATTATGGGAGACTAACAATTATTATGGGAGAGAGAAAAGGGGGCATACAAGATAGAAATAGGATTTATACAGTTGCTAAGGGATAATTACATGAAACAACATGCGACAGAGGGACAAGGGGTTTGAGGGTGTTGGATCTGATAACAGCATTAGAATATGTATCCATAACCAAGGTAGACACTCTGTCTCCAATTGGGAAGACTGACCATGCAGCAGTGGTGGCTAGTGAAAATTTTAAGTGGGAGTGCTGCATATACAAAATACAAAATAAAAAAATTCTTTTTTTCCTAATCAGTAATCAATTTATTAATAAATAAATTTACATATTAAAAAATTAAAATATTTCACCCTTACCACGAACACACACCAATAATAAAAGTTTTTCGTATCTTACAGAAATAATGCCTGCAAGCATAATTTATCTGTAGCAACACTGCTCAATCGAGCAGTTCAAATTCAGTTGTAACGTGCAGTGACAAGCACAAGCGAATATCGGCGAGTCTAGCTGCAATTGGCCAAACGCAATAATTCTGACACTGTGTTAGATCGCAGTGCATTTGTTTTGTGTAACAATAATTGAAAAAATATATATAATTCTTTTCATATTTTCAACAGTGACACTTGTCATAATTCAGACTTGTATCTATAATAAATAAATACATTATTTTAGCAGAATAAAATAAGATTTACAAAAAATTCACCCTCACCACGAATGCGTACCAATAACAAGTTTCATATCTCACAGAAATAATGCCTGCAAGCATACAATTTATCTGTAGCGACACTGCTCAAAAGAGCAGTTCAGATTCAGTTGTTACATGCAGTGACAAGCACAAGCGAATATCGGTGAGTCGAGCTGCAATTGGCTGAACATGATAATTCCGACACTGCATTAGATCACAGTGCATTTATTTAGTAATCTAAAGCGTTAATCGAACAATTCCAATTATTAACTATTCAATCAATGTAGAAACATAAGCTGTAACCTTTAACATGTTGTATTGCATTTATATATTAATATATATTAATATATATTGCATTTATACAAAATTTAAGTTTTTAATTTTTTCCTTGGGGGCGCTGCAGTGTCACAATGCTTATGTATAAGCCGCCACTGCCATGTAGTCATGCTCTGAGAAGTTGCAAAACATATGGAGTTCTCTGTCAAGAAGAGGTTTATGTTAAACTATAAGGCTGGTGATTATGAGAGACTCAGGAGTCATCTTGGAACAGTGCCATGGCTTGAGAAGCTATAAGGAAAGAATGTAAGTAGTGCATGGAAAGTGGTCAGAGATTGCTTGAGTAGCAGTATCAGACTGTATACCCAAGGTCAGAAGGATAAACTAAGTTGGAATTAAGTGAATGTGTAGGGATATAAAGCAAGAGCTGCAAAAAAAAAGAAAGCATTGTGGAGAAAATATAAAGAAAAAAGTGATCAATATACTCATGAGTAGTACAAAGTGAAAGCAAGAAAGATGACTAGTATGGTAAGGAAGGCCAAAATAAACCGAAAAGAGTTTTTTTTTTTTGGTATGTAGCGAATAAGAGGAAAAACAACTTTAAACAATGCTCATGGTAAGAAGGTGACTGAACCAAAAGAAATAGTTGAGTTGCAGAATGATCGTTTTGCAAAGGTGTATCCATTCAGGTAGTGATTTTACAGCTGCTGACGTTAGAAAGATGAATATCAACATTGAGGTAGATGAACAGGAGGTGTTCAGCATATTAAAAATACAAATGTGAACACACTATCATAGTGTATCCATTCCCTTTATCCAACTCGGTCATAACATTGTTATAAAATATGAACAAATTGCTAAAACATGAACCCTTCCTTTAGTAAACCCATGCTGCTCCTTGCAGAGTATAGCTTGTTTGTCTACCCATTTCTGTATGCGAGTTCTTACTAACTTCTCTAAAATCTTGACTACCACACCAGATATGCTGATAGGTCAATAGTTAGACACATCAGTTTTTGCACTGCCATTGTACAATGGAACTAT
The DNA here is from genome assembly GCF_054136105.1 of Typopeltis vanoorti. NCBI lineage: Eukaryota > Metazoa > Arthropoda > Arachnida > Uropygi > Thelyphonidae > Typopeltis > Typopeltis vanoorti. Next base: position 33,991,846 of record NC_143560.1, read on the forward strand.
CATTCCTGAGCTGAAACTCAAGTTATAAAGAAACATGCGAAAGGCCTAGCCAATTCAGCTGAATACTCCTTTAGCAAACAGGCTGATATTCCAATAGCTAATGAGATTGTTAATTGAACAATCTCGTTAGATTCCGACACTTGAGTACCATCTGCATTCAATAAAGTTATTCTTTCATATTCATAAACGATGAATTATCTGAATCTAAATCTATAAATCACCCAAACCAGCTCACAGGTACACACCACTGATCACCTTAAATTTTGGCAGATTCACACCCACTGTGTACCACTTTTTGATATCTATCTGTCAACCATCCCCTGATCCAGTTTAAGATCCATATTCTTCTGTGCGACTGTCCATATATTATATATCCCTAAAGTTTGAAGAACAAATAGGATCAAGAATTTAAAATGTTATATATATATATATATATATTAAACATTTTATAACTCACATGTAAATATAAATAAGATAAGCATCTTACCTGCCAAGATATTGTGCCCAAATGAACCAAACAATTCTTCCAACTGCAAAGCAAAAGCTTTATCTAATTTTAACGTCAATTTCTTTAATAAGAAGGGTATTTCTCTTTCAGAGGTACTACATTTATCACCCATGGAATTTTCTGGCTCATCTGGTTTAAAATTTTCAAGCACACACTTAGCTTTGTCTTCAGAAACAGTTTCAATATTTTCACTAAATACAGTGTCAGTTTTTCTATTCCACTCATCATTAATATCTACAATAAGTTCATGGTTCTCAAATAATTCTTTATTTGTAGTACTCTCTTTAGCATGAGTAACAGACAGTGGAGACATGACTTTTAATTCTGCTTCAATAGGACAATCTGCTAGATCGCCATCTTCAATAATCTTAAGTGGTGTTAACTCTCTGGACTCGCTACTACTACCACTATTATTATCAGTACTATAATCAAAACCACTGTCCATAAGAAGATCTGCAACCCAATAATGATCTCCATGGCACTTTTCATATATATCCATCAAGTCATCTGGAAGCAATGATGGAAAGCATGCATGTAAAAAGTTTATTTTTTCTTGCATTTTTAACTCTTCAGGTAGATCTTCAGTAGTGGTACTCTTATTCAGGTTTAAACTATGAGAAATTTGAGTTGGGAGCATATCGCAAGGAACAGCATCTGGCGAAACAGCAATCCTCTCCATATTACATGATAATATAACTACATCATCATCATCATGTACATCAACACCTGACTGTACTTTATACAGTGTAACAAAATCTGCTGGCTCAGTCTGACTTTCCCTGTCTACTCCAACCTCATCCATAACTTGAGGAAAGAACACTTGTATGGCATTATCTAAACTGCCATTGGGAAAATCTGGGATGCTCCAGTCTTTTCTTGGTAAATCAGAATTTAATGGTTTTGTAATTTCAGTGAGATTTGCTGCAATTTTCTGACTTACTTTTGTGAAATTTTGGTCTTCATGATATGATATATTTTTGGGGAAATCTAAACCTTGCATATCTAGCTGTGAATGGTCAGTACTATCATAAATGGGAGTAACAAGTGAAAATGTAGCTAATTTACAAGGTAATTGTCTATGATCACTTTGCTTCAATGCATTCATACGCTGAGGTTTGGGATTTGTGTCTATCTCTGAGTTTTCATTTATTTCTTCATCAGAACTAATCCAATTTGAAACTTTACAATCTTCTGCAGAATTCCAATCTAAAGCTTCATTTTCATTATCTACAGAATTTTCTAGAGTTTTATCTTTATTATATATATCGTGCTTATTTGTTGATTTTAGATCAGAAAATCTCCTATTTAGCAATTTAAAAGTTTCACGTTGTGATTTTGGTTCATTTCGAATTTCTGAATCATCTTTTACACTATTACACTGTGGCAAATCCCATTTTATGAGTTCATTACTTGGAACAGGTTCTAAAAGATTATCTAGTTCGGTATATGAATCATTTAAAGAAGTATTATTTCTGTACATTTGATATCTTGGCAGTAAAATTTCATTTTCAACTGCAGTATTAAATAAATCATTCTGTTTTTCAACTGCAGTATTAAAATCATTCTGATTTTCAACTGCAGTATTAAATAAATCATTCTGCTTTTCAACTGAAGTATTAAAATCATTCTGATTTTCAACTGCAGTATTATATAAAACATTTTCATTGCTTACTTCCTTTATTTTACCTTCTTGCTTTTTAAGAACAGGATCACTGGAAGCAGTGTTTAACAAAATCGGAAAAACCACTTTTTCTTTCCCATTTTCATTATTCTTTCCCTTCTCCACTTCAAATTCATCCTGTTCTTCCTCTTCCTCCTCTTCTTCCAAAACATCATTTTTTAAAGTAGGTTTATCATTCAGTAGATCACCAGACCAAAAGAAGTCATCATCATGTTCTGTGACTGCTTCCCATCCAGATATATCTTGACTAGAACAACTAGTTGAAGTGTGACAACTGTGACTAACTGAATCCTCACTATCTTGTCTCAGCAAAGCCATTAAGTCAGTAAGATTAATTTTTTCTTCTCCTTTTTCAAACATGCACTTATCTGACTGTTCACAATTATTAACATTACTTAGATCATCTTCAAAATCAGATGTTTCATCTTTGATATCATCTGCTTCAAACACTACCTTGTGCTGCTCTTCACTTGCTTCAGAAACTGAACCTTTTGTACTGATGGAGAAAGAATCTGCTTCCAAATGACAGAAAGTGTGATCAGTACCACTGTTTTCCATATCATGAATAATTAAAGTATCGGTATTTGATATATTAGATGTCAGCTCATTTTTAAAATTTGGGGATAAATTACTGGATGCTAAGGAAGTGTCTGATGTGGATTGATTTGTATTTATTTTTCTTTGTTTTCTACAAGTTTCTTTTACTGATATAATCAATTTATCAACTGTTACAGTTTGATCATATTTTGTCAACATATACTCAATCTTTTCTTGCGACACCGCATGGATACAATGTTTTGCTAATTTACTAGGTTTAAATTTCCATTTAGTATCTGGTTCTAAAATTTCTATTCCATATCCATGCTTTAAACCCATTTTGATATATGGTTTCATTTCCCAAATTTCTAAATTTGTATTGTCTATGATAACAGGTGTCTGCTGTTTCTCAACTGCTCGTTTTGCTCGTTTTTTATTCCACTCATGAGCTTCTGGAAGTTTTGTCCAGTCATAACGATACTTTCCTTTCCTCCAGAAATAATCATCAGTACTTAACACTACTCCAGAGTAACGTAACTGTTTAGCTAAAGTAGACTTTCCACTCCCAGGTAACCCTCTCATAAGAATTAAAAGCTTTTTGCCTTGCTTAATTTCACATGCAATGCGTTCCTTAGGTTTAATGATTAACTTCACTTCCTCAGAAAGACTTCTTTCTTTTGGAGTGACAGGTACAGTTATATCTTCATTATTCAATTCAAACCATTTTGATGTTGAAGAATCAGGTGAATGGTTAATAACATTATGTATATTCTTTGGAAACGAGATAAATGAACCAGGACTGCTTGCTCTCACTGAACTATTTATAATAGAATTTGGTTTTCCTGAAATTCCAGAGTGAACTACAGGAGTGATGAACTGTGGTATATCTCCTGTTTGGAAAAATGGAGATGAAACACTACTTGTAAGAAATGAATTAGGTGTAACAAACCTTTGCGTAAAAGGTGGATATCTGACTAAAGGCCTAATAGTTTCCTTAGAATTATTACAAGTTACCTTCATTTGATCTTGAGAAACAACATGCCCATCAACTTCATATTTATCTTCTAAATGCTGGCTCAACAATTTCATATGTTCTGGATGGAAGTTTGTATAGTTATGATTTGGGGCACAACAAATTTCAGATAAATTCTCGTGTATTTTCAGATTTGGTGTTGATAAAGAGTAATGCGACTTCTGCAGCATCTTCAAACCACTGTTAGAATGCTGATCCTTATAATTATATTGAACTGCATCATGAAACTGAAACTCATCACTGCTCAAAATTCTTTGTGTTATATCCATTTCGTCAATATGATGTGAATCATTATCTAAACTATTACTTCTACAAGGAATGGGTGGGGACATTTCACTGCTGCATGCAAGAGCACCATTACATTTCAATAATTTATTTTTTTCTTGAGGATGTAATACCACTGAACTATCAATTTCTTTTTTCTTTTCTGTACTTAACACACCTTCCTCATTGACTTCTATATGATCAAGTCCCATCGTTTGAAACTCTTTATTTTGAAGAAAACTATGAATTTCACTGACATTATTTTGACCTTCCATATTAATCACTTTCACGTGATCTTGAGCACCAATAACTTCCGTACTTGAATCACTGGTAAGTGCAAATAATGTCTCAAGAGCTTGATCCACTAGAAATAAAAATTTAAAACATAACTTTATTTAGTTTAATATCCAGGACTAAAACCAATAAAACTATCTACAATGCATTTTCTATTATGCACTTGATATACAAATTAACACAACAGTGTCAAAATGAATTATAATTTATTAGTAACTTATGTTAACACACTGTTAGTGTAAGTTGCTAACAATGTGATACTGTTATGATAAATGCCCTTAAAACACAAACATCTAGTTAAGTCATGTTAAGAATAGGCATATTTCATTTTCTTAATGTACATTTGGTCAAAATAATCAAAAATGAACAGATAAAATTTACTCTCATCTTTTAAAAAAATGCAAATACATTTAAACATTATTAACTACTGAGTGAACTTATTAATGGCTCAATGAAAATGATGATTAAAGAAATCAAAAGTTTACACCTATTTAAATGGAAAACTAATTAAGCTGATAAAGCTTAATTAGTTTTAACACTTGAGCAATCAGCTTCTTTATCTGTTATCAAGCAAATTTTTCTTTTACCACATTCAGTGCATTTTTAATATAGAGTGAAGATGTTTTCACTTCATTCAAGCTATTATATTTCAAATGGCTTTAAATAGAAGACACTTGAAATGGATGTAAAAGATGCATCTAATATAGACACTAATAACCATAGCAATGACAGCATCAGGAACTGGAAATTAGGATATGATCAACCAAAGCTTGTTGATACAGCCCTCAAAATGCCCAGTTTCAATTTTCAATGTTCATGCAAGTCCAATTTCAGGTTCTATCCTATCAATCCCACATTAATTTTTTTAAGCAATCATCAAGATCCAGATTCCAGTTTTTAGAACATCCACCCATAGGAAACCCCCCGCCACACACACACACACACACACATTCTCTCTCTCAGGCCACTTTCTACAAATTGATTATACTCCCCAATATCTACAACTGCAAGCCCAGCAAACTCATGAAAAATTCGAGTTTTTATGGCATTTGTGACATAATAAAGTTTATTAGACATGTATTCACAAGAATAAATAATAATTTTTATTATTACATGAGTCCGCACAGTTAGCTTAGTGGCTGTGTGCTTTGCAACCATATGCCTGGTGAAGGAGTGTCCTGGGTTTGATTCCTGTTGGTGACGTGAGGAGCTGAAGGATTTTCCTCAGCCATAGCCAAGTTGGCCGGTCTTGGGCGTGAACAGTAGGTTTTTTCCCCAGTTTATCCTGACGTTTTTCATCCCACAAAGCAGGCAAACCGGCCTTGAGAACTCAACACTACAGGACATAAGATACACCAGGGCGTAGGGCTGACCACCTTATCCTGTGAACAGTTTGGGGTCCAATGATTAATAAACCCTCAACACTGCAAGGTAAAAGAGGGTAAAAAGAAGATGAGAGAGAGATTATTACATGAAAAATCCCTTTTTTTATGTGTGTTGTTCCTCATGCTGACAAGAATCAAATGTCTTTTCCCACCAAAGGTACATATCACATCTGAAGAACTATATGGCATGTTCTTCAGACATGTCATATAGTTCTTCCAAAGCCTGTTCCAAAGACAAGAGGTAAATGGAATGAAGGAGGATAAGAAAATTGGTTTGATAGCTTGAATCATCTGAACTATGTGTGTAGATGTTGAATTGAGTATGATATAGCTCCTCATGTCTTTATAGGTTTTAAAGGAAAGTGGAGAAATGATAAGTGAAGTGGCAAAATGAAATGAAGTTGTAAAAACATGAGGAGCTCATGTTTTTACACTTTAAAAGAAAGGGTAAGAATTATGGTGGCCACTTGAGTAGAACCATCCCAAGGAAAATACATACAGAAAAAGGCTTAAAGCTGAAATACAGCATTTATGAGAGTGATGGGAATGGGGCTATGAGAAAATGGTCAGCTATAACTTCGAGCATTTACCATGTTTTTGGTGCACAATGCTCAAAGGCTGAATGAATTTGAGATTTATATAACAATCACACAATCAGGGCATGCTGTCTTTAGAAGCAGAACACCAAGAGGCTTTTGGAAATTGAGGCAGTTAGAGATGTGATGCATTTGTGCCAAAAAGCTTATAAGTGGAATCAGTTCTAAATAAAAATCTGACTGCATCTGAATATATCAAAAGTTAAAGAAAAGTTAAGCAAAATCTTATAATAAGGCATAAGCATAACTATGTTTTGGAGAACCCACATGAATTTCTACAAACCTTTCCATGTTGAAAGTTTATTTTTCACTTGGTTAGACTATAATAAATTTAGTTTAATCCTTTATCCAAATGTGAGCAAACAAAGTTTGCACCTGAAAATATCTTCAGGACTGGAGTAAGGCAGTACAACATCAGGCAACTTGTAGCAAAAGTGGACCAAGCTAACATCACTCCTATCTCAGTATCTCCCATAATGCAAAATATCTCCTTGCGGATATGTATAATGTTATTAATTAAGGGAAGGGTCACTACCCAGACTAGTTTCGACCTTTATTGAGGTCTCTTCACTGGGAGACCTCAATAAAGACCACTATTATAGTCTAACCAAGTGAAAAATAAACTTTCAACATCTTTCTCTAGATCCAGAGTAATTTAATAAAAAGATGGCACACAGTTTGGCAACTCCTATAGGTAAAGATGACTTTGCCATTGCTTCTGCCTGGTATCTCCACTTCTGGGCCTGGCTCCCACTGAAGAGACCTCAATAAAGGTTGAAACTAGTCTGGGTAGTGGCCCTTCTCTTAATGCATAACATTATACATATCTGCAAGGAGATGTGTCTTGCATTAAGGGAGATACTGAGATAGGAGTGATGTTAGCTTGGTCCACCTTTGCTACGAGTTGCACTGCCTTACCCCAGTCCTGAAGATATTTTCAGGTGCAAACTTTGTTTGCTCACACTTGGATAAAGGATTAAACTAAATTTATTATAAACCTTTCCGTGTTTATATTCAAATGGTAAGGTTGGCTAAAAGATATGCTAAAGATTAAATGTAGAAAAATACATACTGCTGGTCACTAATCAATTTGTAGCAAAACATATGATGAAAAAGCTGGCTGTTAATATCCTTTTGTTATTTTTGAGAGAAATGACAAATGTTAATTCTGGAACATAAATTTCAAGCACAAATGGGAAATACTATCAATACCAGGTTTTTCTGTGGAAGGAACTAGAGGAGGCAGACAGCTGTTCTTGGTATAGTGGAAAGTGATTTGCTATGGTCATCAATAATACAGCAGCTAAAAAAGAACAATGGCAGGAGATCTGCAGAGTGATGATGTCGTATGAATGGGAAAGGGATAGGATCATGGAAGGGCAGAGGTTGTTGCATCCAACAGATTTGGCATAGGATGGTATTTTGGATGAGATTATGGCTATAAGATCAGAGTATTATGTATGTTAATTGCACATGTTCTCTGGCTGGTTTACTAGTTTTTCAGAATGAAAAACTACTACCTCTGCATAATACTTGCTAACTCAACTTCACAAAAGCCAGGATTTAAATCTAGATCTTTCCAACCAGAAAAAGCACTTCCATTACTACCTGAAGTACAGAGGCTTGACTAAAATGCTCAAATGCCATTTGAGTAGAACTCAGTTTTCTGTATTTAGCTCTCTCAAAATTAGAATGGATTTTCTTGACAAATTTTTTTTTGCAAGTGTAGCAAGCTGCAGTATAGGCTGAAAGTGTGATGCTGGATTTGTCTCAAACCATATTGAACTTTTTTTTTTTTTAAACTTAGAATGACCTGGTATACTTATTATTATTATTATGTGACACCTCCATGGAGTCCAAAGACTCATCGAGGGAGAGTGTGCCAACAACGTCAAATGAAACTACTTACTAACTGCGCTCAAACTTGCTTAACTTTTGCGTAAGTCATTAGGTAGAGGCTCTACCAATCGACCAACCTTTGTTAGAGAACTAAGGCTTGGATGATAGTGAATTTGGAATAAAGTGAAGATCACGAAAACCTCATTACAGCAGTAATTCACTCAGTGCAGGAATTTGGATCAGGTGAGAGAAACAATAATCAGAAATCATGGAAAAGAGGAGTAAAAATCACAGACATCAATTCTATTTGGAACCACAACAGTGTCAAATAATATGGATCAGGAATGGCTGGGGAAAGAATTCTATGAAAAAAGATTAACAATTTTTGCATTACAAGAGAAGAGCTCAGCTGCAGCATAATGGGAATGAGAAATAGTTAAGAAGCATCTACTGTATTTTGAGGATGTTGAATATTATCCAGTATTTTGATAAAATGGATGATTTGTTAGTTGTGGAAAAGTTTTTTCACTTGTGACAAATCAGATTAAACTACTCAAGAAATTATATTCTTGTTTTATCCTTTAATCCAAGTGTAAACAAACAAAGTTTGTGTGTGGAATACATTCATAACCAGGCTACTTGTATATAGAAGCTATTGACTTTGCATTAATTACCTTTGTATTCCATAATGTAAAGCATGCATGCACACACACACACCCTTTTAAAAGTGTACAATTATAATATCATACATTATGAGAAGGACCACCACCCATACCGGTTTGACCTTTATTAAGGTCTCATCAGTGTGAGCCAGTATGCGTGGTTAGCCTAGTGGCTGTGTGCTTCGCAACCAGACTGGGGAAGGAGTGTCCGAGGTTCCATTCCCGTCGAAGACGTGAGGAATTTGAGGATCTTCCTCAGCCATAGCCAAGTTAGCCGGTCTTGCGCGCGGGCAGTAGGGTTTTTTCTGCCAGTTTGTCTGCTGTTTTTCATCCCACAAGCAGGCAAACTGGCCCCGTGAACACACACATGGATCTACAGCCATAAATACTTAACCCCCCCCATGAGGGGGCTCAACTATCCCCCAATAGGGATGGGGGAGAAAAAGGGAGGAAATTCCATATGAAGAGGTGTGAAGACACACCTCTTTACAATTAGTAAAGAGGTGTGTCCAACCTTATTCATGAAATTCTTTGGATTAGAGCTAGACATGGAAAAGTTTTTTCACTTGGTTGCCAATTAGCATGATCTAAGAAATTATATTGTCATTTGATCCAAGTGTAAAGAAGTGTAAATTTGAAGCTGTGTACCACACTGTATGCCAGGAAATTTGTGAAGCTGGGGATGTGGGGGTGGTAGGAGATAGACAGTTGAACTTTCCAGAGCATAGTTTGAATACACTTTTTTAATTTATTGATCTGAGACTTAGTCAGACTTTAGTTTATGATCCCACTGAAATTTAGTGGGATCATACACTAAAGGTCTGTGGGTGGAGGAGTCTCTGAGAATGATATCCATTTTAATAAATATTATTTATTAAACTTCTAACATGAGTTTCTCCAAGCACTTAAGCCTTTAAACACAGATGCTAAACACTGGTTATGGCTTTCCATGTTCATTAAAAACATCTAAAAAAAAAATTGAAAGGCTATAATGGCTCTAGGCACTATATTTCATATTATAATCATAGCATCACTCTAAGACTAATAAACAGTATTCTACAACCATAAAATGGTAAGTATAGTTATGATAGTGCCACCAATCGGTGAGAGTGATCATAGGGTCTTAACTTGGGAGGTGGCTAAAGGTGTAGAATTTTCAATTAAGACAGGGTACATGTGGAATTATCGGGCTGGAAAGTATGACAAGCTTAGGAGTTTGATTGGTTCAGTGCCATGGCATGTACAACTGCAAGGACTAGAAGTTGATAGTGCATGGGAGGTAGTTAAGAAGTGCTTGCATGAAGCAATGGCTGACTGTATACCTAGAGTCCAAATAATAAATCAAGTAGGGGTTAAATGGATGAATAACACCATTAAGCTTGAGTTGCAAAAAAAGAAACAACTATGGAGGGAATTTAAGGAGAAGGGTGACCGGCAGGCACATGAACGGTATAAAGCACAGGCCAGAAGGGTGACGAGTGTGGTAAGAAAAGCAAAAAAGGATTACGAAAGAACATTGGCCATGCAGGCTAAAGAGAATCCTAAACAGTTTTTTAAATATGTAGCAAGTAAAAGGAAAAATGTACATGGCAGATTGATTTTAAAGAATGCCGATGGTAGGGAGGTAACTGAATCAGTTGAGATACTTGAGTTACTGAGTGAGCACTTTGCAAAAGTATATCATCCAGGTGGTGACATTGCAGAAACAAATAAACCAGTAGATTATACGGGAATTGTGGTTAATGAAGTGGAGGTGAGTAGTCTATTGCATAACCTCAATGTCAATACATCTGTGGGATTGGATGGTATACCAGCTCGTGTTGTACGAGAAGCAGCTAAAGAATTGTCAGTACCCTTGACCATTTTGTTTAATTTGAGTCTCGGGTCTGGGTTAGTCCCGAGCGGGTGGAAAGAGGGGAAAATAGTTCCACTGCATAAAGGTGGTTCCAAGACTGCTGTAGTAAATTACCGACCGATTAGCATATCAGGAATCATTGTCAAGGTTTTAGAGAAAATAGTCAAGAGGAAAATACAAGATTGGATAGAAGAAAATGGGATACTGTATCGGGGACAGCATGGTTTTGTGAAGGGTAGGTCATGCCTCAGTAACTTGCTCACGTATTATAACACAGTGACAGCTGAACTGGATAAGGGTAATGGGTTTACGGTGATTCTACTGAACCTTGCCAAGGCCTTTGACAGGATTCCACATGGAATTCTAATCAGTAAATTGCAGCATATGGGAATGGACATAGGGTTGGTGAGATGGATAGGAGGGTGGTTGACGGAGAGATATCAGAGAGTGGTTTACTCGGGAGTAGAGTCCACAAGACGGCCTGTGACTAGTGGTGTGCCACAAGGATCTGTTCTTGGACCACTGCTGTTTAATTTGTTCATAAATGATATAGGAAATGATCTGAGAGGAACAGTTCATTTGTTTGCGGATGATGCAAAGTTGGGTAGGGCAATAGTGAATGCAGATGACGTCAAAATTTTGCAGGATGATTTGGATAGACTGGAGGTCTGGGCTAAGGAGAATGGATGTCAGTTTAATGTGGCAAAATGTAAGGTTATGCATTTTGGGGTGAAAAGATTGGCGGCAGTTTACTGCATTGGTGGAACCGTGCTCCAGGAAATTGATGAGGCACGAGATTTAGGAGTGTTGGTAGATAAGGAATTGAAATTTAGGGGACACATTGCAAAAGTGACCAAAACAGCTCATCAAATCACTTGGTTGCTGAAGAATACGATGACAAGCAGAGACAAGCAGGTTATTGTTCCTCTGTATCGAGCCTTGATAAGACCGCATCTAGACTACTGTGCTCAGATTTGGTCACCTAGGTTTCTTCTTGATGGGGAGGAGGTGGAGAGGATCCAGAGGCAAGTGACCAAGATGACAGCAGGTCTGTGGAATGAACCGTATGAGAACAGGTTGAGGATTTGTGGGTTGCAAAAATTGGTTGATAGGCGGAGGAGGGGAGATATGATTGAGACATTCAAATTACTGAAGGGTTTCTATAAAATTAATTCAGAAGATATTTTTGAGAACAGGGCTGGTTGTGGGAGGACTAGGGGACATCCATGGAAACTGGGCAAAAGTGTGGTTAGTAAAGGTGTTAGAGCTGGGTTCTTTACTTTTAGAGTAGTGAATGAGTGGAATGCGCTCCCTGAGTCTGTGGTAGATGCTGTGACAGTGAATGAGTTTAAGGCGAGGTATGATAGATACTGTATGAATGTCAAATAGTTGTGATAAATATGATTTGGGGCCTCCCTCGATGAGTCCAATGACTCCCTGGAGTTGCCCGTAATAATAGTAATAATAATAGTAATAATAGTTTGGTGCTGATTTTCATCGTATAGAACCTAATACTAGTGTACAATTGCAATAAATGTGCAATTACAAAATAACTTTTTCAAACTACTTCACACTTCCAATGAAATGGCCATTGCACACAGACAATATGGAAAGAAACAGTTTTGTTGTGGCAGTTATTACATTTGCCTAATCAGTCTACAGTCTTTTAAACATTGCTGTCACAGTCACATGGTTTCCACATTCATTGCCACTAGAGCTAGGTTTTGTTGACAGCAAGGGAAGACATTCACATGTACACATGATATGCCACGAAATTTGTAAACATGACTGTCTTTTACGTTCAAAACGATGAACCAGATGTTTTTCGGGAGGAATTACAGTTAGCAGTCGAAACACTGAAATTGTGTTTCGATCAGTAACAGTGACGTCAAATAGCAACTAGAAAACAAATATTTTTGCTGCACATAAAAATCAAATAAAATTATACAAAAATAAATAAATACCATTGAATTCACATTCCGAAAATATCATTGACACTACATCAGGCTCAAGCTTATCTTTAAAGACATCCTGCATATGTCTCAGAGATTGAACGGGGTCTATATCATCACCTGAGGCAAACCAATTTTTAATTACAGCTCCATTTTCGATGTTAGAGCTACCTCTAGCATGTTTACATTTCTTCGAAAATTCTCCAGCACATATACCTCGATTGGCACCATCTGTCACATAGGAAGAATAACTTCCTGCCTTCCTGTTATTTTTCTTCGGCATTCCTCTAAACCAGTTACGTACCATCTAAAGGAAACAACGAAATGGGATATATTACCAAAAGGTTAAAAAGCACAGGACAAATATACATCATGTCTTTATCTTATTTTCCTTCACACAACAATATTAATCTTCAAATTCAAGCAGATAAAATATGCCCAGACAGCAACTTTTACGAAAGGTCAACAAAACAGCGCCATCTCCAACTTAACCAATAGAAAAGTATGTTCATATATCATATAACATAAAATTACCTTCTATTTACTCACAGTTAATTCATTAGTCATTTTTCGGTGCGCACTGTAGCGTTGCTCGCTAGTAAACATACAGCATCTGAATTTTCCAATAAAAATATAATTAAATTAAATTGCACATAAAATCTAATAAGTATTTATTTAGCATTCAAATCCGATTTTTATAATATAATTTATAATACACAAATCCGAATAGCACTTGTATAGGGCCTGTCATTTCCAGTCTCAGATTAGCTAGTTCTTTTAACAGCTAGTTCCTGAATTAGTCAATCTGTGGCTGCTGTTGAGTGTGTAATTACAGGCAAAATAACCAGGACTGTGAGGGGGGGGGGTGTAATATGTCTGTTAACTTTGTAGTCTTCTAGCTACCTTGTCTATTTTGTGGAATGAAAAACTCGAATTTCCAAGAGGAGAAACCCTATAATCTGTATTAAAACGAGTTACCGCACTTTCAGGTCAAAGTTCTAAAGATTCTACATTTCCTACTTAGTTTGAACTCATATTTTCTTAACCAAAGTAGTGATACCGACTGAATGAGTTTTTAGAAAAATCAATCATAGAGCTGGCACTATTTCAACAACAATTTTAGTAAACCACTTAAAGATTTGGAACACGGAATGGCAATAGTTGTGTGTCGTATTCCCGAAGAAGACTTGAAATCGTTGGTTGTCAAGAACTCAATTGTAAGTGAGAAATAAACGGATAAGGATCATTTAAAAAAAAAGGGGGGGGAATGAGAAATAAGAGTTTAACTTACTTCATTTGGGAAATAAAAGGGATTGCTGAAACTTTGCTTATTTTATTTCATTCGACAAGTCTTAATTGGTCAATAGACGTGTCAGCCATGAATAAACAACGCTTGAATTCATAATTCAAGTGATAATTAGGTGACAATGGCAAACGAGTTTTTCTTCCTCGAAACTCGGTTTTTCGTCAGGTAAACTGAGTGTTTATAAATCTAATTAAATGTTCATAAACCTGAAAATAAACCTAAACCTAAACCTAAACATAAACCTAACGCCCCTAAAGGCGTTAGCTGATTTTTTTTTTTTTTTTTTTTTTTAAACCTGAAAATCCTCTGTGTCAAAAGTGATAGGCCACCCAAAAAAGACCGTTATAAATTCGATTCTAGTCTCTGTACAGAAGAATTTTTTCTAATTCTTTCTTCGGTTCCCCAATCGATGACTGGAACAGCAAATAAGACTTTTTTTTCTTCCAAAAAAGTGGATTTTTAGTACCACAACTCAAGAAAACCTTGAAAAGAAAACTCAAGAAAACACAGAATACGCTTTTCAGAAAATAACATAATGTTGTGGCTACGGACCACGAGATCGCATCAGTTGTCTACCATACCTCTCTTCCCATATACCCAGGGCCGCGCCAAACCCGAGGGTGCAAGGGGTGCACCGCACCCGGGAGACAACATTGATAGGCAGCATTTTATGTAGCTATTATCTCATTTGGATTATACAATACAGTATTAGGGATGGCCGATAAAAGTTGTACCCAGGCTACAAATACCCTTGGCGCGCCCTGCATATACTAATTTTAAAAAAAACAGCTAACGTCTTTTATTCCCTTATAGAGAGTACAGGAGTCCTTTTTGAACCCTATCTAGCTTTTGGAGACTGAGTGGACAGTTCAATCTCCATCGGTAGCAAATCAGAGATGGCTGGTCTATGTCTACCACTAATCACCGATGAAGATTATTTCAGACAGTAACCTATCCTGTCAGAGTTAAGTACCAATAAATGGCAGCACTTGTTTGCCTGTCTCTTCATCGGTGGCTAATTAAATATACTAATTAAAATCCATAATTCTTTAGCTAGTCATCGGCTAAGAGCAGAGGGTGGCTTCCCACCAGTTTCCAAAAAATAGGATTATATTCCCTCGCCTGCTATCTTCAGGGAATAAAATGTTTAGTGGATTTTTTAAAAAATCAAACACTGGCAACATATTCGTGTTTTTTTAAACTTTGCACATCGACATTGATTCTTATTTTGCTATGTTCAGGCTTTTCTGCTGTAAGCTAGGTATTCTTATATTTTATACTTTCTTTTTGTACAAATAAATCAAACACTGTAATATGATTTATCCCCTATAATCCTCTAACAGAGGCTCTGTAAATCATTCGGTATAAAGGAATTCCTTTGGTTGAAAAGACCTGGATTCGAATCGTTTCTGGGAAGTGACCTTTATTAGAGTTTTTCAAATGAAGATACTAACTGGCCAAGGATGTGGAAGAATTTCGTCTACAACCAGACAAACCGCCCAACACAATAAATGCAATTTACAAACAAAAATATATCACAACCATAAAGATGAATAAAAATAAATCTTCTTAAACCTATTAGATAAAAGGTTTTAGAAGATTTATTTTTATAATAATAAGAGTCTGTAAAAATTGCATCTACCTCGACAGAAAATGAGATTTTCAGAAGAAAGAAGCCATCATAGGAACCATCTAGTTGTTAAATAATGTCTTCGAGGTTTTTAATAATTCGGTTATCAAGTGATTCCAAGCATAATTTTTACCATAAACTCCGCCCGGTTCCGGTTTTTAATCCAGATATTAGAAAAAATCCATAGCAGAACTCGCACTCTTTCAGACAACAGAATATACACTCAGGTGTAGGACCAACAGACAGCGGAAGGTAACTGCTGTATTTTCTTCTCTCTCTCTCTCTCTCTCTCTCTCTCTCTCTCTCCTAATGTCAGTAATGAGTTATGTCATCTATCTGTCTGATTCGTAGAAGCAAAAAACCAAGTTTCAGGGAGAAAAATTGTACTTGCACACATTAAAGATGAATTAACATGGTAACCAGCTAGTCACCGGCTAAGAGCAGAGGGTGGCTTCCCACCAGTTTCCATAAAAATATGATTATACACTATATTGAACAGGTAGAAAACTTATTACAGTAGACAACTATATGTTATCAATAACTGCCATTCTTCTAGTGGTTCAGCATTATAAAACCATAAAACTCAAAACAACGCTGCAGCGGTATCAGCAACACATTATTATTATTATTATTATTATTATTATTATTATTGTTATTATTATTATTAAGACTGACCTCCAGGGAATCAGAGACTCATCGAGAGAGGCCACATACTACACGCGCCAGATATCATACTTATTGTTGAAATCATTCACACTGCTTCCCTCAAAACATTCAATGGGGATCCATTTTAATCATGCACCTCACTATAAGAGAAAAATCTAGTCCTCATTCCCTTCTTAGTGGCATTCATTCTCACCTTCCAAAGATGCCCTCTCATCCTTTCCCCACCCTCCATAAAATGAAAAATTCCATCAACTGAAATCCTGTATGACCCATTCAGAAGTTTTTGTGAGTCTCAATCATATCACCCCCTCTTTCTCCTGTTTGTTAGTGTCTGCAGTCTACAAATTTTCAATCTGTCTTCATAATTAGTATTCCACAATCCTGATTCATTTTTAACACACACTCTCTCTCTCTCTCTCCTTTGTACTCTCTCCAATATACCAGAATCACGACGGAAACCAGCAACCCTGCACACAATATTCCAAGTGCGGTCATCAATTTGACATCCTTCTCTTTACATGTAAACGTTGTTTCAGCATTTTAATTATCTTTTGTGTTGTATTTTCAATCTTTGCTACATGGCACCTGAACTTCAACTTCATAGCTACTAACACTCCAAGATACCTAGCCATACATAATACGACATAGTATATCTAATCACGCCGAAGTGAATGACTTTACATTTACTGACATTAAACTGGCATTCATTTTCCCATACTTACACTTCCAGCCTATTCAAACCATCCTGCAAGTACTGCATATCATCAGCATTCCTGATTACTTTACCTATCTTTGCATCATCAGCAAAGAGCTCTATGTCTCTTGCCAAATCCTTCCCAGTATCATTAATGTATAGATTGAATAACAATGGACTAAGCACTGATACTTATGGTACACCATCGGTTGACTGGCAGACAGTCAACCAATGTGTGGTTGACCTTGGCTAGTTCAATGGTAACATTGTTATAGAATGTGAGCAAGCTGTTAAAATATGACCTTCACTTAGTAAACCCATGTAGCTCATTATAAGGTAGGGATTCGCTGTCAACCCATTTCTGAATATGAGCCCTAACCAATTTTTCCAAAATCTTCACCAATAGATACTAATTGGTTGATAGGTGGACACATTGCTCTTTGAACCACCCTTGTGTAATGGAATTACCATACATTCTTTCCATTCCTGAGGAATCTTCCCTGTTCTGAGACTCATATTAAACAGCCTGGGCAAAGGAATAGCCAGTTCAGAAGAACACTCTCTTAGCACATGTGCTGATATCTCATCAGTCTCTATTGCTGAATTCTTGTTCAGTTTATGCAACAACTCTAACACCTCGTCCTCATACACTTGAGTTTCTTCATATAGTAGAGGTAGCAGTGAGCTCAATGTCGTGTATACCAAGTTGATAACTTTTAACAAAATGGACACTCCTTAGTTGGTCAACGTCTTCTGCATCTGTAACCCTCACGCCATCTGCATTTAGGAGAGTTATTATTTCATATTCATTCTTTCTTTTACTTGCAGCGTATCGATAAAATTCTTGTGGGTTTTCTTTAGCAAGAAGAGCAAGTTTCTTTTGATACTCAGACTTTGCTTTCCGTACAAAAGTTGTGACTATCCTAGCCTGCTGCCTATAATTTTCATAATGCACGTCATCCTTATGTACACGCTATTCCTTCGACATCATCCTTTTCTTACGAATGTCTTGCATAAGATTACACATCTATTTGACTCATACCGTATTTATTCTTCGAACTCTAGGGACACACTCTGATATCGCATCATCTAAGTATGGTGCTTCCAATGCCATGTATATGCATTATACGATGAAAAATAATAGTACGATCTTAAAAAGACCCTTAGCCCTATGGAAATAATGATTTCGCCTATAGCACTAAAGAGCTCATTGAAAGAAAGATTGAGGTGGCCAACGCCCATTATTCTACTGTCTGATCTTCAAATGATTGAAGTTTATGCAACACGAAAAGTTACTTATTGCAAAAAAGCCGTGATAAGTCCTGTAAAAATAAGAGGCATTGCAAAATTTTGGAACTTGAAAGATCAAATATAAATTAAAATCTTAATACTTTTATCTGATATAGGGAGTAGTATCTTATAGAATCCCTTTAGTAATGTATAAGTTTTTATCATATCATCTCGCCTCCGCCTCTCAGCTAAACTCTGCAATCCACACATCTTCAATTTATCCTCGTAGGGAACATTCCATAGATCTCTTACAAGTTGGTCATCGTCTCTGAATCCTCTTCACCATCTAGAAACACAGATGATTCAGTCTATGCACAGTAGTCGACATGTGGCCACATCATAGCCTTATAAAGTATACCTCTGAGAGTGCTACAAATTATGTAAGAGTCCAAACTGACAAATTTCAGTGAAATCTCTCCAGCCATGATTGAGGAATAACATGATTATTTATGGATGGACAAAATTAATTTAATTGATATATATATATATTTTCGGAGGCTGTGTTGGTCAGTAGAAGTGCCTTTTGCACTCTATGACGCTTGACCGCACGAAGGAAGACTTGCGTTCGAATCTAGTCGCCAACTAGAGGAACTTTTTCTAAGCTTTTTTCAACGAGTTCCCGGGAGAGTTAGTCGATCTCTTGCACGGGCAAGTGGGTTTTTTCTCCCGGAAACTCGGGTTTTTCGTCCCGTAAATTCAAGAAAATCGACCGTCAAACCCACACTATTTTCAGACATTAAAAATATTGTGTTAGGGTTAGGGACCATCAGATGGCGGCACTTGTTAGCCGCCCTCTTCACTGCATACCGATTAATTAGTGATAGCCTTCGGCCACTATCTCTCATTGGCTACCAGAAGTTAGATAGGGCTAAAACGGCCTCAGCTACTCCATATACGGGAACAAAAAGGCGTTAGCTGTTTATATATACATATATATATATATATATATTTATTTTTTGGGAGGGGGGGGGGCAAAAAGTCTACAATCGACAATTGAAACTGAAATTGGTTCAGTCATTGTGATAATGAATCATGCCTCTACACAAGAATGTCATTAAGCAATGTTATTATTTGTAATGAATCAATCTATATTTTACCTTAATAAATATTGTAGTGCATAATAAAATATATTGTTATATCAAATCTAAAGAAAGGCTACGGGATCTACAGAAGAGTTCTATACATCGTTGCCAATTGCGAGTAAAGGATAAGAAGAGAAAAGGAACCTGATGAAGTAAGAAAGGGTGAAAGAAGATGAAATCAGAGGAGAAAGAGAAGTTGATTAGAAAAGTTTGGAGCTGGACAGTAAATAATTGTGCTGGTGGCTGTTATTTTTATTAGAATATTCGAAAAAAGAGAAGAAATTATGGTTAACCAGTTCTGAAGAACAACGTTCTCCATAAAAGTATCTGCAAAAGAGCACATAAGGAAGAACCCAAAGAAACAGTCTTATGAGAAAGTAATTTGAAAGAAAGTTCATTTGTAAGAGATCGCTGATTAATTTGAATGCACTCTTCTGTAAAGCGTTGGGCACCTTTCTGCATTTTGTTTGTTCAAAGTTGGGTGGAAATGCTAGATCAACTGTGCATGAAAATGGCAGAATTGTTGCTCATATTAATTACCGATTTACTTTACTGGTTGTAAGTAGCCTGTGTAGCTCAGTGGAAGTGACGCTTACATCCTCTGTGCTAGGCCAGAGGATGAAAGATAGACTTATAGTCTAGTCACTGGAGGAACTTTGTCTAAGCCTTTTGTCGACCGGTTCCCGAGTTAGTCGATCTTTGACATGGGCAACGGGTTTTTTATTCTGGAAACTTGGGTTTTGCGTCCCGTAAACTCGACCGGAGATCCCACATTATGTCAGACAGTAACATATCCTGTTAGGGTTAGATACTAAGAGATGGCAGCACTTGTTTGCCGATCTCTTCATCGGTGGCCATCTATAATTACTGATAGACATGGATAAGCTATCTCTGATTGGCTACTGGTGGAGATTGAACTGCCCACTCAGTCACAAAAATGCTACATAGGGTTGATAGGCCTCACCTACTCCTTATAATGGAATAAAAGGCGTTAGCTTATTATTATTTATTATTTACTAATTGTTACTACCTCAGGTGGTCAAGAGGTTGACTGTTTGGTGGGGCAGTCTCTGATGGAACTGAACTAAAGCACATCACTCTGTTTACTTGCTTTACTCATTTTAAAAAATGGACTGAATGTATGTTGTAAAAAAATAGACTGTCGTCTATTTTTTTACAACATAGATGTGTTATTAGTTTTCGATGTGTTATTAGTTTTCGAGCACAATTTTTAGCAACATAGGTGTATACCTTCAGGATCAAATAATTGATTAGGTTCAAATTAGTCATAATTCTGATTTTTTTTTAAATCAGTTCGGACATACCTTCGGACATACCTTCGTTATCTCTGCAAGAGTTGGAGGGAAAAAGTGTTACCAATAAGTGAGCATTGTCTTTGTATGATGTTATAATAGACCACCTACATGAACACATGAATGGGCAAAAGGTTGTTCCCAACGGCCATAGCAGTATTGGACATCTTTTGCCCAATGAATGAGAAAACGTTGCTTCCATTAGGCAGGGAGATGCTGGATTTTTGTTCTATAGCCACTTGCGACATGCCGAAGTCTTTTCTTGTACTGCTTTGATACACATACTTGTTGGAGAACTGTTTGGATAGTGGTTGGGGTTGTAAAATCTCTTATGGTAATATAAAGAAACTTTTTTCACCCATATCGATTTTACATAGGTCATAAAATATATAAAATTAGAAGTGTGTATAACCTGCTGTATTAACCTATGTATTATATTGTGAAAATAACTGCATGTAGAACTACAAGTATATGTAACTAAAGGGATTAGACAGGATTATGCTAGTGAGGTGGAGGTGAACAATAATCCCAAAGGTCACTGAAATATAGGAGTTTTGCCGCCAAGACCTAAAGTAAGCGTAGGTGACGTCACTGAGCTTCCGAAGAATTCGAGAAGTATGGATGGTGAGACAAGGGACGTCAAATAATATAAAATACCGTGTTTCACGGGCGAGGAACCTTTTTTTTTTTCTAATTTTTCTGGAACCTTGAGAGAAGAGAGTAGGGAGTCCCTCGAGGAGTCGTCCGGGAGATCTTGGGAAGCTCGCTGGTAGGTCACCCCAATGCAAGGGGGTAGTCAGGAGAGGCCATATCCAAAGAAACCTTTTGAGATGTTCTTCTACGAAAGTACCGACCCACGTGCATGCTGATATGCTGGAACCGGGACAGTTTCTAACATTGCCAAAGAACTATATTACTTTTCCAAAGAGAATTTGCAAGACGACAACTGTCGAATAGTACCCGATCGCAAGAATGAGGAAGGAGCCAGCAGAACTCACCCAAACCCTTCGAAAACCCTAGGACTTTACAAGACTGAGAGCTAGTAAGTAGATTGCTCTATGTTAATGTCAAAGATTGTTTGTGTAGATAATCGATGTTAGTCCTGTTTAATCAACTGTAGTACGTAGCAAAGAAGTTAGAGAGCCGAGCGTTAGTCTGTATGTGCATAAATGAATGGTATAAGTTTGATAATGCTTGTGTTAACTAACGCATAGAAAGTGTTACATATAATTTGTCTTAATTTTTATAAAATTGAATGCAAGGCTTTGCGGGCTAAGGCCCTTTCACGCGATAAATAAGTTGACTGTGAGATTTCTTTGTTTAATGTCTCAAGTGATTAGCTTTACTTCATAAATTGTGATTCAAGCACGTGATATGCCCATTTGATGATAATCGTTAACTAATATAAATTTTCCAAGGACTACTGAACATGAGCATTAGCAATCAAAATTGAGGATTTGCCCTTAACTAGAGGTTTTTCCTTATTTTACGACAGTAGCACGTATAAGGGTATACCTTACGATTTTTGGGGGGGGGGGGTAAGTTAAACGGATTACAAGCAGACTAAGGTCAAGTTAAAGTATCAGACGTGAGTTTTAAGATTAGAACATTTTAGGCAAAGATAGAGATTACTGTCTCCGATCAATGAAAGCGGGATTCATTAAAGATAAGAGTAACTAGAAAACAAAGACAATTATAAATGGCGCAGATCGATAATAATAAAAAAAATTAATTAATTAATAATAATCGACAAGATAAAAAAATTAAAAAATATTACAGAGTATTTGAGAGTCGAGAATGGAGGCTATTCCAGTAAGAATGATTTCTTTAATTCGATATGAGCAGTACTTCCATTTTGAGCCCTGATAGGCTAGAAGATTGGAAATGTCTAGGTGAAGATTGTTCAACAGTGAAGAAAACTGGACAAGTTCGTGGTCTGAGTTACCTAGAGAGAGAGAGAGAGAGAGAGAGAGAGAATTGATATCCACAGTGTATACCAAAGGAGAACTTGTTAAGAAGAGGTCCACAGTGTAAGCTGGATTGTGAAGGCCGTATTGTGTTCTGGTGTGTAGATGAACACAAACATCTCATCTTTCCCTTCCACACGCATACGCATCCACACACATTTGATCAGTGGAGTTGGAGAAGAAACAAGTTTGAGCTGTGCATGTTGAATTACCCAAAAATAGCCTCAACGTTTGAGCATTTTGACTGCAGAAAGGTCCAGCATCAGGCAAAATCGAATAAATACCATTCGACTGCAGGTGTAAAACCACCATTCACTTAGTGGACAGTCTGAAATGGCTTGAAAAGAGTTCTATATTTGATATCTAGAGCAGGATGGCAGGGAGATGCCAGACAGTATACTAGGCAAAAAATAAATAAAAATAAAATAAAATAAAAAAATAAATAAGAACTTCTAAACAAGTACTTGTTTTTAAGCATATTAATAATGGCAGCCATTGGTCAAGCAAGTCATTTCAAGCATAAACAGTTCATGTTTATGCATAATGTGGTCTAAATCAATAAATGATTTAGTAATTTAGTGATTCAGTATGAGGCTCTGATTACTGCTTAACACAGCTGCTATTAAGAGTTCTTGGCTCTTTTTTTATTATTATATTCTCTAGAGGACTGTGTAGCTCAGTGGAAGTGGCGCTTGCATCCTCCGTGCTTGGCCGTACGAAGATACACTTATAAGTTCAAGTCTAGTCGCCGACTGGAGGAACTTTTTCTAAGTTTTTCTTCGACGGTTCCAGAGTTAGTCTAGCTCGCGCAAGAGTAAGCGAGTTTTTTCTCCAGGAAACTCGGGTTTGTCATTCCGTAGGCTCAAGAAAATCGACCACAGTACCCACATTATTTCAGAAGTAACACATCCTGTTAGGGTTAGGTACCAAGAGATGGCAGCACTTATTTACAGGTCTCTTCATCGGTGGCCGCCTATAATTAGTGATAGACATGGACCAGCTATCTCTGATTGGCAACCGGTGAAGATTGAACTGCCCACTCAATCTCCAAAAGCTATATACGGTTTAAAGGCCTTGCCTATTTCCTATAAGGAAATAAAAGGCGTTAGCTTATTTATTTTTTTAATATTCTCTAGTATGTTCATTCTCCTAAGAAAACTGTCAGACAGCAGACAGTGAACCAGTAACTCCAGCAATTGTATATTTATTGTTACTTAGAGGATTCATCCTTTTATTTATTTATTTTTTAATGCGATGAAGTTGATATCCACCTACTTATGAATTTATAATTTATAATGAATTTAAACTTGTTTCCCACATCCTTCTCGTCTAAGATGGGACTCAGCTCTCTAGTCTCTCCATTCAAATAGCATCGCCATACAAAGTCGACTGCAGAACTTAACATGGATTCTTATTTGAAATATTAGTTATTTACTTTTTATTCATTTTTACTGGAAAGTGGCAGCAACCACTTACACATATTTTTCCCGATCGCTTCAATGTTACAAAAAAATAAATAAAAAGATAAGATAAGTTTTATCTGTAAGTTTTAAGCTGTCACTACTGATAGCTTAAAACTTACAGATAAAACTTATCTATTATAAGTTTTAAACTTATCTGTAAATAATGTAAACATGTATCTGCTTTAAATAATCTTAACGACTTTCGAATAGTAAATTTTTAAAATTTTATAAGCAAGACAAGAGATCAATAAATTCTTAAAATTAGACAAACAATTTATGACGTTTTAAAATAAAAACAGCCCGAAAAATGGTCTAAATATGTAAGTTCTATAGAAAGCAGTCGACACTCCTGATTTCGCATTTTGCTGGTATTTTTGGCAGTTGGTTATATATATGTATAATACACAATCAAGCATCACTTAACCTCCGCTCAAGTTATCTGATTTAGAAACTCAAGTATTACTTAACAACTCGGTACCATAACAAAATAGCACTGAAGTTATGAAATAAGTCATGACTGTTCATTAAATGCCTAAATAATATATAGGCATTTAATGAACATAATATATTCCACAAATAATAATATCAATAATAATAATAATAATAATACAAGACTTCGCAATTTTATATACTTTGTCAAGTCTATTATCATGAAATTTTATTACAAATTCTTTAGCAATCCGAAACCATGCTCAAAACACACTCATACGCGTACGCATGCGCACACGCACACTACAAATAATATAGGACTCTCAATTACTCCTCTAAAACTTTTATTTCTTTCCTAGAGGAAACAACCAACAATAAACGAATAAATTAACAAGAGGCACTTAGCCAATTTTCAAAGTCACCCATTTAGCTTGCCAGTAAAAACACGTCTGTTCCCTCATTTGGAATGTTCCTAACATTGCTTTTGATTTTTTTTTTTTTAAATGAAAAACAAGTATATGTGACATAATTCTGTTTTGTCGTAATTATCAGCTGAAATTTTAATATTTTTATTACCATGTTCTACTTCTATTTAGTATTTTTATTCAAATTTAAATATAATTTTTCAAAATCGCTTACTGATAACAAAAATAATAAGGAAGGAAATGAGAGGCGATATTCATTAGAAGGTATATTTCGTAATAGCCTTCTTGAATAGTGGCTTCGGTCATTATTGGGATAAATCAACCTGGAGTAGATTTTAGGGATTTCAGGAGCATATCGCAAATTTAGTAACGAATAAAAGTTAATATTTGGAGAGTTGCCTCAGTAACTGTGTAGTTATTATATTATAACTTCCCTTTATAATATAAGAAATAATAATAAATGAATGTAATAATAATAATAATTAAAATAGTGCGCTATCACAGCTCACGAAATTAAAAGATCGCAGCAAGTGATATTTTTCCCAATAGATGGTGCCAGTATTATCCAGTAAACGTAAAATAAATACCCACAATACAATATATTAATTTTCGTCACAATTTTCACTTAATTTCATTTTATTTATGTTAATAATAAAAATATTCTATTAAGTTTAATTTATCTGCATAAAATAAGAAAAAAAATTATATATATATATATATATATATATTATGCAAACAAACAAATTATATCGATAAGAACATTACAAACTAACTCTAACGTATATATGCCTTACGCTAGTTTGTTTGTTTGGTACAGATTGACATTAGGAGTCTATGACGTCAGTTCCCACTTTTGCATGCTACTAAAACTTGTTTTCAGCACTAGAATAGCACATACGGTACATCACATGCTAAAATGCATAGACTGGTATGCAAACCAATAAATTAACTTCACGAGAAACAATTACATGATATCTGTCAATAAAGACACGCTATTGTGTAATGATTTTGACTAGGCGTTTGCGTATTCGTAATCCACAAATAATTCGTAATAAATTATTTTATTCATTTTTGTTTATGGTAATTGTACACGTGAAAAGATTATTCCATGTACTTTTGCGTTGGTTGGGGATACTTCATTTAAGACAAACATATTGTTAATATTATCCTTCAGATAATATTAATTATCTGTATTTCTGAATGATTCTGATATTAATGTGTATTGTTCACTCGGTTAGTCTTCGGCACATGAAAATACAGTTATCGAGTTAAGAATGTGACAGCTGTCCTATTCCTGAGTGAAATCGCTCAGATGTTCGTTTTGTGATTAAAACGAACATCTGAGATCCTCTTTTCTTTTCTTTTCTTTTCTTTCTTTTAATTAAAAAGTCTGGCTGCTGGATTTTATGAGATTGTCTCTGCGACGAGTATATCGATGCAACCGTCTCTCTCTCTCTCTCTCTTTGGTGGAGGGGAGCATCCAAGTGGCGCACTTAGGATTTAATCTGTGGGGGAGGGGGGCGAGTTGAGTAGAGACGATTTGAGAATACACACCGCATCGCATACGACCTATGACCGAGCATCTGCAATGATCGCTAATTCATAAGTAGTATAGAAATAGAAGACACGACGCAACGTAAATAAAAAATAAAAAAAAAAGAATTTTAATTAGGAAAAGATTTTTAGAAAATTTTCTAGTATTTTTTTTTTCTTTGGGGAGGGGGACAGGGCCCCTTGCTTCCCCTCTGAGAGCGCTACTGGGGCATTTCCTGGATCTCTTTGATTTCACATGGGTGCAAAATGTGTAGCATAGTTTTAATATAGTGTTTTTAAATATCAGATTGATGCAGTTTGAGGTACATCATTTATGAGAAGATTTTATACTCTTCTATAAGTTTCTAGAAGTTCATATTGCTATTTTAAGTCATTGAGTATTTTAATTATTGCATTTCTTGCTGCTCATTGATAGACAGCACTCATTATTATTATTATTATTATTATTATTATTATTATTATTATTATATGGGTGGAAAATACAACAAACGATGTATTTTCCACCCATAACAAAACAGGAACTGAAAGAAGTAATCCTACAACTAAAACCAAAGACCACTCCAGGAATAGACAAAATAAGACTCACAGACCTTATAACACAATTTGAACAAATAAATCCAATACTTTTGAAACTCGTGAACATATTATTCGACACAGGCATTATTCCACAACAACTAAAAACTGCAGTAATTACGCCAATATACAAACACGGCAAAAGAAACGATACTCAAAACTACAGACCAATAGCTACACTACCAGTCATCTCAAAAATTCTAGAAAAAATAACACACACTTAGACTACAGAACTATTTACAGAAGTACAACATCATCTCAAAGAAACAATACGGCTTTCAGAAAACAAAAAGCACCATTACTTTATTAGAAGACATCGCCGACACAATAAACAAAGCTCTCGACAAAAACAAGTACGCCGTCCTTATACTGCTGGACCTAACCAAAGCATTTGACACGCTTGAACATGACATACTATTCAACAAACTATACTCAATAGGTATAAGAGGAACACTGCAGACATGATTCAAGAACTACCTCTCAAACAGAACACAAGTAACAAAAATAGGTACATGTCAGTCGGAGCATACAAGTAAAACACGGTGTACCTCAAGGTGCCATATTATCACCAACTCTATTCAACATATGCATTAACGATGTTCATAACATATCCATAAGAAGTCAAATATTTCAATACGCAGATAACACTGCACTACTAGCAATCCACACAGACATTAACACAGCTCTCTGCAAAGCACAACAAGACCTAAACAAAATCACAACATATTCCACCAAAACGCAATTCTAATCAACGGCACCAAAACACAGATGTTGATAATACACAACCCAAGAATCATACGCCCCGCATCACTATCGATACATTGTCACACATACCGCTGCATTAACAACAAAAATACCTGCCAATGTTCCGAAATCAAACCTGTAACACACGCAAAATACCTCGGTCTCTATATAGATTCCAACCTTAAATGGACAAAACATATAGAATACCTACACACCAAACT
Source organism: Typopeltis vanoorti (assembly GCF_054136105.1). Lineage (NCBI taxonomy): Eukaryota > Metazoa > Arthropoda > Arachnida > Uropygi > Thelyphonidae > Typopeltis > Typopeltis vanoorti. Next base: position 34,019,809 of record NC_143560.1, read on the forward strand.
CCGGATCATCGCAGCAAAACTCTTCCAAGTTAAAGACATTATTCCATCCAACATAAAAAAAACTCCTATATCACGGTATCTGCGAATCGCTACTCAGATACGGAATAACAGTCTATGCAAATACATCAAACAGCCACCTAACAAAAGTGGAAACAGTACACAGGAAAATCGTGTCAACAGTGATCTGGACACCTTACACGCAGCAACCAATATCCGACAAGAACATGGCGATACACAGAATTCTGAGCATTAAAAACCTGAAGCACTACATGACATTAACAAGGAATTACTTCAACATCACCTATCGAAACAACAGAGACACATATCGTATAACACGACCTACAACAACTCTCTACATCCCCACACCCTTCAACAACTCATACGGTTCTTTTGTGAGATCACATCAAATACCCACGCAATTCAACAACCTACCAAGAAAGTTAAAACACGTAGGTAACTACAGAACATTAAAAAACGAACTCTGGAAAATATACCAACAAAGACTGTTAACACTAATATACACATTATAAATCACTAGCATCCAATACCTACACCCCATACATAAACAGTAGCAACAACACAAATAGTGAAGGCTAAATCCCACTCTCTTCATAAAAGCTAACCCAAGCTTCGAAGTAGGCGGGATTAACTTGCCTCACTCATCTACAAGTAATCCTTATAAGCAAATGCAGAAATTTGTATGTATAATCACTCTTTCTCAAACTTTAAAAATAAAAATAAAACTTTAAAAATAAAAATAAAATAAAAAATTATACAAAAAATTCTGTATAATCTTCATTGTTAATATTAGAAGAACATGTGTTGTAAATACATAATATAAAGGCAAAAAAGTATTATTAAAAATTTTAATTGAAATCCCATGTAGGAATTGCCGCACTTAGTGCTGAACTCTGTAAAATTATAAGATGCAATGTCACACAAGATGTTTATTGTATGTATAAATATTTTAGCAATCAATAAAAATAAATACATATTTAAAAAAATTAAAAAAAATATTATTATTGTTGTTGTTATTATTATTAGCAGATCCATTTAATTGCAGAAGAATTAGGCAACAAATTGTTGATTTAAATATGGAAGTAGCTAGGGAATGTCATCCAGAAAGTTTTGGCCAAGTTGTTATGCTGTATATTAATTGCAGGGGCGGCTTGTGCATAGGCAATACGGAACTGCAGCACCCCCAATTTTTCTCGATATATAAATATATTTATTAATTTATATTCGCTTGTAATACTTAATTTTATCATCAACAATCCTATACAATTCTCATATTTTCTATAAAAAATAATAAAAATCCATCTTGTAGCACTTAGGAGGGCGCTAGCAGCACTCATATTGTGTCAACAGTGTCATATTGCTACGCGCGCAAGCATATGCACGTCATAGTGAGATGCGAGCTATTAGCGTAATGCGGCACTGTCCGTCGCGCAGTTCCACTGTTGTTTATATGCAGTTTGCGCCAGTAGTAGAGGATTCGTAGTGCTTATCGTGTTTACTCCGTCTCTTTAAATATTAGGACATTACAATTAAAGACAACATAAAATAACAAATAACATTTGTATTTGTTATTTTAGAACATTATTGGGGTTATGATAATGGATTTTATTTTTAAGTAATTTCGAATTATACTAAACTGTATAATTTTATCGATAATAAAATCGATAAAATTATGAGATTACATATTCTCAAAAGTCATCAGTGCTGCATTGATTTAAAAAGAAGAATTTTTCTATATATGATCAAAGACACCAAAGTGACTTAGGTAATTTGTATTACAGTTTTTGTGACTGTTTGATAACTTACCATTATGATATTCTTATATGAATTGCCAAAAATGACAACTCATTAAGAGCAATTGAAATCGCTTATTTATTTTTAATGGTTGTTTTTTACATATCTCCTTTAAGAATATGTAAAGAAGAAAACTGTTGCTTCTAATGGCATTATTATTTATACAATAAAATTATAAGAACTTGGTTTATAAGACAATAGATAGTTTATTTATCTTATTTAAATTTTTAAACATCATTATGGCAACTAGCTTTTTTGCATGTGTATGTGTGCATACATGGGCGAAGCATTTTTTTTTTTTCTGTATTTACATGAATCTATACGTACATACATATTTTGTTTTAATTGAAATTTGAAATATCTCCCAAATGATAACAGTATTAATGATACTAATGTCAATATTTGACTTTTCCTGGAAATTATTTAAGCTAATCATTCATTACGCACGTGCAACAATCAACACAGTTGTTAACATATATTATTTTGAAAATCAGCATGTAACAATTCGTCTTTCAGTATTTGCTGTAGTGTAATATTTGACGCTATAGCAAAAGATCGTGATGTTTATATTAATACAGAAAAATTATTTTTTCCAAGGGAATCATAACATACATACATACTTTCGAAATATAATTCTCAGTTTTATTTGCATATATTTAAAGCAAAATAGCACAACTGTTTTATGATGACCAAAGTGAATCCCTCATTTGCATGTGTATTTATTTTTAAATAGTAGTTCTTTGTTCAACATAAAATAAATTATAGACTCAACATTTCAAAAATTATTATTATTACTATTATTACTTTATTTACACAATTTACACAATACAGAGCAATTCAGATTCTGTCCAAGAATCTAAGAATAGTCCGTCAGGTAGCGTTGTAAAATATGGACTGTTCCAAGCAATGCTCTTTTCTTTGTAGGTCATATGGGGCCACTTCGTTGATGTTTAATTGCTGTAAATAGTTGGATAAGCTTCTTTGAAATTGCACCGATAACTATTGGGATGACTTTGGTGTGTTTAAGCCACACCAAAGTTTCGGCCAACTTCGATTGCCAGATCTCGATATTTAGTGATTTTTTCCAGTTCTTTGTTGTTGATGTTGTTATCGCTGGCTACTGCGATATCAATAATCCAAACCTGTCGATGTTCAATAATTGTGATGTACGGTTTTTACTTTTTCTATCACTAGCATTTTACATCTGACTGTTCATGTTGCATCATTGGACAGCCTAGGACAATAACTCTATCCTCTTATTTTGTGAATTCTGTGGGTCCTTTATCGTTCTCTTCTGTTAATGTTCTTGGCGATATAATACAGTTTCATCAGCATTATAAACTTACTCTAAAATGCTGAGCTCACCAGCTAAAATTTTAGCAATTTCCACATACTGGGTAATCCCTTCTTGAGGAATGTGTGTGTGTGTGTGTGTATTACGCACCCACCCACACACACACACACACACACACACACACACACACACACACACACACACACACACACACACACACACACACACACACACACACACACACACACACACAGTCCTGTTCTTGAAATAACGCTTCTTACATAGCTCATGTTAAGTACGTTATGGAATTACTTAGCTTGTTCGATTGCAATGCCATCTGACAAGTCCACCCATCACTCCTGCATTGTCTAAAACATGCCATTGTCACTCGATCATGCTCGCTACTCTTGTCATTTTTCATAGATTTCCTAATACTCATTTGCATCTTGGAATTAAAAAAAAAATCAGCTAACTTTATTCCCGTATAGGGAGTAGGCGGGGCCGTTTCAGCCCTATCTAACTTTTGGAGACTAAGTGGGCAGGTCAATCTCGACTGGTACCCAATCAGAGATAGCTGATCCAAGGCTATCACTAATTAAGCAGCACGCAGTGAAGAGAGACAGCTCAACAAGTGTCGCCATCTCGTGGTCCCTAACCCTAACACAATATATTTAATGTCTGAAATAATGTGAGTTCTACGGTCGATTTTCTTGAGTTTACAGGACAAAAAACCCGAGTTTAGGAGAAAAGACCCACTTATCGGTGTCAGAGATCGACTAACTCGGGAACCGGTCGAAAAAAGGCTTAGAAAAATTTATTCTAGTCGCCGACTAGATTAGAAACAAAGTCTTCCTTCGTGCGATCAAGCGCTGTGGTGTGCAAACGCCACATTTTGGAATTACTGTCCAGAAAAAAAACTTTGTTAGGACAACATGTACTCGTCTGTTCCTTTTGGGAAATAAGAGGATGTTTTTCAAAAATGTTTCCTTGAATTGTGTTACCTTGATTTTTGTATAATTTACTTAATTTATATTATATTCGCTCATATTTTAAAAGTATCTCCACTCACTGTCTTTCCCTTCTCCATCGTGAACAGGAGCCTTCTTGCAACCTTATGTCTGGCATCACCTCCACAACTCCTCCTCCTCTCCATGTACGTCGATGTCGTCATCGCTTTCATCTTCTGCCAGAAGATGAAAGAGATGACGACGAAGTAACCAATTTATTACTCTATAAGGACATCCATGTATATCACAATATTTCAGTATCGTTTTGAATAACATAGAGTCCTGTCGGATGTCTCAACTCCATAACATACTGTTGAAATGCTTCATATAATTAATGTCAGTGTTCACTAAATAAATTTAAATGCTTTTCACACGCTACTCGTTTATGAATAACAGATTCCAAGTAGGTATCTGAAATGATCTCCTTTGACCTTATCGATTAGAAAGTCTAAGTCTCTGCCGTCTCCGCAAGACACTAAACATTTACTTTTGTAAAATTAACTTTTAGACTTCCCCATGGTGTAAACATCAATAAATTTTTTCATCATAAATCAATGTCATCCTTGTCTTGAGCAATCATCACTTGATGGACGGAAAAAACGAATGAATGCATGATTTTGTCTCTAATCCCAAGCATAGGTGCATATGAAGCATTCAATTTGCACAAGCTGCATCAAGGAAAATCGTAAACATGGTTAATGACATACTACAGTTACAACTTCTATATATTCTCTTTATCAGATTGATGATCTCGTTCACGTTCATCCTTTTCATAGATCCACAAAAGGTTGCTGGAATTATAGGCCGTTTCGAGATTCACGAAAGTCAAATTGTTTCCTGCCTTTTAGAATTTTCTTTATGGGATCAGTTTTAATGTGAAATACTATCAATGCGGGACTTTCCAGCAATAAAGCTAGTCTGTTCTTTCGACACACAGAAAGCAACACTCTTCTGTAACCTTGTAATTATATAATTTTACTTATAAACTATTCAATAAGGCTAATCACCTGTCTCTTAATCTGAAGGATCGTTCTTATTATCCTTTTTAAAGATATGATAATGACTATCATCAAGAATCGTATCTTCTTCTATAACTTTATGTAACGCTCTTATTATTATTCCTAGTAACTGGTCCCCTACTTATTTCCATAAATCCATGGGTAGAACTTCTTGGGTCAGTTGCCTTCCCATTTTGTGATCTTGCCATGCATCTCATTTTCAAAACATCGCACGTCTTGCTCAATATCTTCCTTCCTTTCCTCTGTCAAAAGATGATAAAAATATTTCTTCCAGACTGGCATAAGTACCAACCAGGGGCGGCTCGTGCATAGGCACTGTGAAATTCAGCACCCACAATTTTTCTCAAAACATAAATATATTTATTTATTTATTTATATTTGCTTGTAATATTTAATTTTATCATCAACAATCCTATACAATTCTCTTATTTTGTATAAAAAATAATAAAAATCCATCTTGTAGCACTTAGGAGGGCGCTAGCAGCACTCATATTGTGTCAACAGTGTCATATTGCTACGCGCGCAAGCATATGCACTTCATAGAGAGATGCGAGCTATTAGCGTAATGCGGCACTGTCCATCGCGCAGTTCCACTGTTGTTTATATGCAGTTTGCGCCAGTAGTAGAGTGTTCGTGGTGCTTATCGTGTTTACTCCGTCTCTTTAAATATTTGGACATTACAATTAAAGACATAACATTTATTATAGTTTTTATTTCAGAACATTATTGGGGTTATGATAATGGATTTTATTTTTAAGTAATTTTGAATTATACTAAACTGTATAATTTTATCGATAATAAACAATATTTTTTCACGTTTAATTTTTTTAATGTTTACCATAATTTTGATATTTTATCCAAACACGTATACACTGTACTTACAGTGTGTATGTATATTTCGAAAGTTGCAGCACCCCCACGATTTCAAGCCACGAGCCACCATTGGTACCAACATCACTGGATGTGTTCTACGCTTCATGTTCATGGATCCTCCATGCGTTTATGTTCAAATGAGTGATTAATCTCACGACAAACTGTTCCAGCAATCTTTCCGACATTTTTATAAGGAAGAATGTTGATAACTTGATGTTCTTTCCTGATTCTCTTATATTCTAGAACTAAGCCAAGGTTTTTACGCTTTCTTCTTCTCCTTCTTCTCAATGATGGTTTCGTCATTTCTGTTTCCCCTCCACCTTACTGCGATTGAAATCCCTTTCAAATCCAAATGCTTCCTTAGATGTCTCATGTCTTTAATCTGATAACGAACTTTATTGTAGTATTCTAATCCACATGTATCCAATCTTTGATTGAATATGCATGAAGATTTATACAGCCCTTTTATACATCATAGCTTTAATACAACCCTTAACTCTCTCTCTCTCTATTCTTGACGAAGGATGACTGTATATCGTGGCTCAGCTAGTCACGATGTATGGTCGGTCTTATTCTTTTTTATCACCAACCTGCTCATGTCTCTTTTTAGTCCTTCTATGCGCAATTATTGGTGCTCACAACAGGTGCCATTTCATGCTACGTTTTACATCTCTCGATACACGCACGTTTCTTATAGTGCAGCGTTTCGGCCATTTTGTAATCATGTTTAATTAGATCGTTAAATCTCCAGCATATTATATACCCAAATAAATCTGTGGATATCTTTTTTTCTGGAAGTAAGAATTCATCAACCGGATACTTTTATACTTCACACAATGAGATCAGTATTTTAAGTTATTCTCTATAATCGCACCAAGAGATCCAACTGTTAGCGCTATAATCCTTCCCTCCACAAATTCTGATATTTAAGTCCTCAAGTATATTAATATTCATCATCTATATTCATCGATATTCATCATCTATTGGAGAACACCTTCCTTTGTCCCACATTATTCCACATTTGTGTCACATCATTTCCACTCTATAAATATTGAGCACTGCTCTTAATTATCGCTCACAAATTTCCTCCTGGCGTTTAATAATTTTTTTCTTGACTCGCCATTCCCATTATCCACAAGAAACTCCACCTCCTCGTTTACTGGTCCGTTTATCCAACCACTTCAAATGTGTACATAACACACTGGGTCTGGCAACCAGTAGTTTTCTTTTTAATTTTATATACATTAGATCGAGGTTTTTTATTGGTAACTTCTTGAAATATTCCTCTAGTTTCCGAGATACTAGAGGAAGTTAGATTTCCTGATGTCAAAGGTCATATTCTTAGCCATTTTCATTCCCTAAATTTCTGTCTCTGGTTCCATTCTTCCTTAGGTTTCCTCCAAGAAGAGGAAGATACCATTCCTTTGCTCATTCTTCCAACGTGGAAGTTTTATTCTCGGAGTGTACCCTCTCCTAGTCTGCGTGAAGCCAACCGCAGAATATTTTGAGCCGCATAGAGTAGTTAACATCACTGACCTCTGACCCTAAAAGTACTGTTTTCACCCTGACTATTAGCTCCTTCTACCCATACAAAGAGAGCTTAAAAGATTCCTAGCCCTCGACTACTCTAATATAATCGGGATCTGAAGAAAACAAAAGTTCGTCAATAGAAACCAGAAGAGAGAACTTAGAAAAGGAGGTCTCCCTCAAAGTCAGTGTAAAGTGAAAACAAACCCTGGTAAGAACGCAACTTCCCCCTTACTTTCGAGATGATACGTTCACTTACTATCATAATGACGATTGTCCTGGGGGGGGGGGGAGGCTATTGATATATGGGTTGCAATGTATTCAGATCACCCCATCATATTTGTCCCGCTCTGTAGCCATCAGTGTTTTCCAAGAGCTCTTTTATATTAATATTTTGTGAAGAAAAAAAAATAGTTCCTATTTTCTCTTATAGATGGCGACTGCGGGTGACTATACGTGCGTCTCTTAATCTACAGCAGCGTTTCCCAAACCTTTCCTACGACAGAACACTTCACAAATCCTGAAATTTTCACGGAACACCTTGATCATTTAGTAATGTATTAATTAATAATTAATTTAACTGATTTTATTAATAATTGATCATTAATTAATAATTAATAATTAATTAGGCATCAATTAAACATAAACATCATTAAATTAATTTGTGCTGATTTTCATTGACATATCCCATTCATCACCAAAAATTTATATTATTATTATAAGTACTTACGAGTGAATGCAGACTTTTTCTTCTGTGTGCTGATAGTTTTCCCCTCCTTTTATACATCCTGGAGATCGCTTTGTAGGCTGGAGATAGATGAATCACTGTCTGTTGAGTCACAAACACCTTCAATAGGAGATTTCTTAATACCAAAATTAAACAAAGTCCCTTGTCTCTTATTCATATTAAAATTTAGATCTGCAGGCCTATTACTTTCAAAAAAAAAAATCACGGCACTACGGTTTTCGAAACTTTCACCTACAATATGAACTTGCGAAGAAAGTATTCAGTATTACTAGATTTGAGAATTGGATACAGATTTTCAATTTTAGTGGAAAATTTTCTTTATACTTCCTTGCTGATTGGTCACTAACATTTGCAACACAGATACTATTTCGTTCAGGTTTGAGAACAGAGGATACGCCGCCCATTGTTGTAATCGGCTTGCAGGAAATTTTTATGATCGATTATAAACGGCGAATTAACGATAATTCATGAATATTCCATGTTTAAAAATATGCCACTTGGTCACTGACATTTGCTACACAGATGTCATATTTTTTTTTAGTTTTGAGAACAGAGGATACGCCGTCCATTGTTATAATCCGCTTGCAGGCAATTTTTATGACGCGTCATAAACAGTGGTATTCCCTTTCCCAAATGTTGAAATGCTTAGAAAACTAAAATGACAAATTCCAGGAGAACCACTCGCGGAACACAGTATATAGATATAGATACACAATACAGATAGTGACCCAGCCCTTAAGTCTCTTTTTTTCTTTTTTTTTTTTCCTAATTTTCTTTTTATTGCCTTTTTTTTTAACATGCGCCAAAATCCTCAGATGTACTCCATTTCTGCTATAGAAACGTCTCAAATAGAAAGAGAAATAGCCTTAAAAAAACTATATACGGACTCAGTGGCGCACCCAGAGGGGGGGGAGACCAACGAGCCCTGGCACTCCCCAAAGAAAAATGAAAAAAAAAAAAAAAACTAGAAAATTTTCCAAAAATCTTTTCCTAATTAAAATTAATTTTTTCTATTTCTGTCATGGCGTATCTTCTGTTTCTATACTACTGATGAATTAGCGATCATTGCAGATACCATTCCTTCCATTCCAGTCATAGGTCGTATGCAATGCGCCCCCCCCCCCCCAAGATTAAGTCGTGAGTGCACCATTCTACGGACTATGTTCTCGTAACTGTCAAGTGTGAATATTTGATTTTTTTTTCTCTTGTCTTTAATAATAATCGAAATATTCCAACCAATACTATCAGGTAATAGACACTTAAATCAAAGAGCTAAAAAAAAAGATGAAATGTAAACTTCGAAGATTGTCTTTCGGGTACTTCAGAGTCAGAGGAGAGGTTATGCGAATTCTGTATATATTCATGATTATTGTTCAAAATTTATTTTAATGCTTCAATAGTGTAAATATTAGTTTGCTCATTTGTTCAAAAACGTGGACCATTTTACCCTTGTTGTATTTATATATACGGGTAACCATCGTATAACGCGTTTTTGTTATTACATGGTCTACAAACTGTCTTCTTCTCTCTTACATCATCTATGTGGATGATGATGATGATGATGATGATGATGATGAGGCCGAATGAACTCTTTCCACTTCTGTCTGTCCCGGGAGAGTCCGAACAATTCTGTCCAGTTTGGTGTCACTTGTGATTTGGTTTTCAGGTCCTCTTTTATTTTGTCTATCCATCTAATTCTGGGCCGTCCTTTGAACCTTTTACCTTCCCTCGTTGTATTCAGAGCTTTAGATGGTAGTCTTTCTGTTCCCATTCTGTTCACATGGCCAAATCATCGCAGTCTTCTTTCTTGGATTTTGTCTGTATTGATATTTCTTGTTTTAGTCGTTTCCTTATGTCTTTGTTTCTTAGTCTATCCAGCAGAGATACTCCAAGTAATCTTCTTAGCCAACCCATTTCAAGAGTTAATATTTTTTTTCTTCAGCTTTTTTGAGATTCCAGCATTCACTTCCATAAAGAAGTATTGGGAGGACCATTGTCTCATAGATTCTTACTTCGTTACTTGTTTGATGTCTCTTGACTTCCATATTTTATTAAGTCGTCCAAACGTTTGGGATGCTTGACTAATTCGTCTGTTTATATCTTTTATGATTTCACCATTGTACTCAATAACTTCTCCAAGGTAGGTGAAGTTTTCTACCTGCTCTAGATGCTTACTATTAATTTCAATTTTCAGATTGGTGCTTCTCTTTCCCATTTGCATAATTTTTGTTTTGTCTATATTTATGTTTAATCCAGATTTTATACATTCTTCCTTTATTTTATCAGAAATTCACTGTAGATTTTCTTCTGTGCTTGCAAGTAATGCAATGTCGTCTGCAAATTTTAAATTTTTCACATTTTTCCCATATATTTTGATTCCGGAGTCTTCATTGTTTAAGGCCTTATTGGTTGCTTCTTCCAGTGTAAGACTGAACAGCTCTGGTGAGACATTGCATCGCTGTCTTACTCCGCTCTCTGTGTGGAAGCAGTTGGTTAAAGTGTCCTCCATTCGTACTGCACTTTCAGATTTCTCATACAGATTCTTTATTATTCTTATGGTTTTGTTGGGAATTCCAAATTCTTCCATAGTTTTCCATAGTTCTCTTCTATGGATTTATTATTATTCCGGGCAACTCCAAGGAGTCGACAGACTCATCAAGGGAGGCCCTAACATCATGTCAAGAACAACTATTCGACATTCACACAGTATCTATCATACCTTGCCTTGAACTCATTCACGGTCGTAGCACCCACAACAGACTCTGGAAGCTTATTCCACTCATTCATCACTCTCCAAGTAAAAAACCTAGCTCTAACACCCTTGTCAACCACATTCTTGCTCAGCTTCCATGCACGGCCCCTAGTCCTCCCACCACCAGTCCTATAAAATATCTTCTGGATTAATCTTATAGAAACCCTTCAGTAATTTGAATGTCTCAATCATATCAGCCCTCTTCAGCCTATCGACCAATTTTTGCAACCCACAAATCTTCAACCTATTTTCATAAGGATCATTCCACATACCTGCTATCATCTTGGTCACTCGTCTCTGGATCCTCTCCACTTCCTCCCCATCACGAAGAAACCATGGTGCCCATAACTGGGCACAGTAATCCAGATGGGGTCTTATCAAGGCTGCTCGATACAGAGGAACAACAACTTGTTTGTCTCTGCATGTTAAAGTATTTTTCAGAAGCCAAGTGATTTGATGAGCTGATTTAGCCACTTTTGCAATGTGCCCACTAAACGTCAATTCCCTATCCACCAACACTCCCAAATCCCTGGCCTCATCAATCTCTTGGAGTACGGTTCTTCCAATGTGAAATACTGCTGCTATTCTTTTTACCCCAAAGTGCATAACCTTACACTTTGCCACATTAAATTGACATCCATTTTTCCTAGCCCAGTCCTCCAAACTATCCAAATCATCCTGTAAAATTTTGACATCCCGTGCACTCACAATTGCTCTACCCAACTTTGCATCATCAGCAAACAAGTGAACACTTCCTTTCAGATCCTTACCTATGTCATTGATGAACAAATTGAAAAGCAGTGGTCCAAGAACAGAGCCCTGCGGCACACCACTAGTCACAAGCCGTCTTTTAGACTCCACTCCTGAATAAACCACTCTCTGGTATCTCTCCATCAACCACCCTCCTATCCATCTCACAACCCTATATTCATCCCTATCTGCTCCAGTTTACTGATTAGGGTTCCATGTGGTATCCTCTCAAAGGCCTTGGCAAGGTCCAGTAGAATCACTGTAAACCCATTACCCCTATCCAGTTCAGCCGTCACTGTGTTATAAAATGTGAACAAGTTACTGAGTCATGATCTACCCTTCACAAAACCATGTTGTCCCCCATACAATATCCCATTTTCATCTATCCAATCCTGTATTCTTTCTTTGACTAATTTCTCTAAGACCTTGACAATGATTCCTGATATGCTAATCGGTCGGTAATTTACAACAGCAGTCTTGGAATCACCTTTATGCAGTGGAACTATTTTCCCCTCTTTCCACCTCCTCGGGACTGACCCAGACCCGAGACTCAAATTAAACAAAATGGTCAAGGGTACTGACAATTCTTTAGCTGCTTCTCGTACAACACGAGCTGGTATACCATCCAATCCCACAGATGTATTGACATTGAGGTTATGCAATAGACTACTCACCTCCACTTCATTCACCACAATTCCCGTATAATCTACTGGTTCATTCGTTTCTGCAATGTCACCACCTGGATGATATATTCTTGCAAAGTGCTTACTCAGTAACTCAACTATATCAACTGATTCAGTTACCTCCCTACCATCGGCATTCTTTAAAATTATTCTGCCATATACATTTTTCCTTTTCCTGCAACATATCGAAAAAACTGTTTAGGATTCTCTTTAGCCTATATGGCCAATGTTCTTTCGTAATCCTTTTTTGCTTTTCTTTCCACACTCGTTACCCTTCTGGCCTGCGCTTTATACCGTTCATGTGCCTACCGGTCACCTTTCTCCTTAAATTCCCTCCATAGTTGTTTCTTTTTTTGCAGCTCAAGCTTAATGGTGTTATTCATCCATTTAACCCCTACTTGATTTATTATTCGGACTCTAGGTATACAGTCAGCCATTGCTTCATGCAAACACTTCTTAACTGCCTCCCATGCACTATCAACTTCTAGTCCTTGCAGTTGTACATGCCATGGCACTGAACCAATCAAACTCCTAAGCTTATCATACTTTCCAGCCCGATAATTCCACATATACCCTGTCTTAATTGTAAATTCCAAACCTTTAGCCACTTCCCAAGTCAAGACCCTATGATCACTTTCACTAATTGGTGGCAACATGATCATATTCGTTACAGCCAAATTCTCTGATGCAATTACTAGGTCAAGCATACTCTGACCCCTAGTATTTTCCATTACATGCTGTCGCAGATGGTTATCCCTTAATAACCGCATAAAATCCAATTCCTTCCTCCCATGTGTCCTCTCCTCCTTCCAATCAATGTTACTATAGTTGAAATCTCCCATAATAATTACCCTCCTTCCACTCATTTCTTCTATTTGCTTATGCATACTATCTCCACCATCTATTCCATCATGGTGTATAGCATGGTCTATAGCAGCACCTGGTCTATAGCAGCATCCAATTGTATATTTTGTTCTGCTAGCCACAATCTCACACCAAATGGCCTCAAATGTGCTCTTTTCTCTATCCTGCAATTCAACTTCTATTCTCCTTGGCTGTAGCTCATCAGCTATCATCAACAATACTCCTAACCCCATTTTATTCTCCCTGTCATTCCTGAACACACTATAACCATCACATTCAATCCCACTAGCTATATCATCTACAGTCAGCCATAATTCACTAATACCAATAACCTGTGGTCTGGAAGTGCCAACCATGGCCAAAAACTCTTCCTTCTTGTTCCTAATACTCCTAGCATTAGTGTACATGAATTTAAGACTCCCATTAGCCCCAACCCTACCTTGATGCCTTATATTAACTATCCCATTCTGATTTGTTGTCCTTATTCGCTCAGGCATATTATACTCATTCATACATTCAACTGCCTCCCTAAGGACTGTATATCTACTTCCTCCCCCTTAATAAATCTAGTTTCCCTGATTTTGCACATCCACTGCATTCAGCAACACTTTTTCAAGTCTCCTTACACCGTATCCATTCAAATGCAAGCCATCCATCTTATATAGACCCTTTCGCCCATCGAAATCACTCCACACATCCACAAATTCCACACCACTCGTCATACATAACCCACACATAAAGTCATTTGCAATTATGGCTTTCCTTTTAAACACTTCACTGTCATACCGTGACAAAAAGACTAATCATTCTAACTCTCTCTCTTTTCTTTTGCTACCTCAAACAATTCATTCAGGTCCTCTATCATTTCCATTTTATCTCCTTTCAAATCATTCGTACCTGCCACAACAATCATTTCTTTCACCCTTTCCTTTTGCTCTCTAATAGACTCAGTTACATCCTTTATGGTCGCACCAGATTGGTACGATTTTGTCAAATCCTCTACTAACGAGTCTCCATACAGCACTCTATCCTTCATTTTGTTCATGTTCACACTTATACGCTTATTTTTCCTATCATACTTTTTATTATTGGCTGGTTCACTCAGTCGACTTTTGCTCATACACTCTAGCTGCTGTTTTGCCCTTTGTATTGCACCACTCAACAACATGATCTCACTCATTGCATCTATCTCATCTTTTTTATTCTCTGTAAAACCATTAATATGCTCTGAATTAATACTACCATTCACACCCTCACAGTTCTCTGGTACAACCTCGCCATTTCTTGTCATATCACTATTTCCTTCATTCTGAAGTTTGACAAAAATATCACACTCACGACCCGAAATACACATTAATTCCTCATTCTCCCAACATTTTCGACACACATTCACTCCTTTATTATCATCTAACCACACTCCGAACGCACTTCGCAAAGCGTACATCTCGCAGATAGTACACTGAATCATCTCCTTTACATTACCGTTCTTGAATAAAGATGGCGAACCATCATTACTGGCCGCCATTTTCCTTCGTACGGGAGCCATACTTACTTCTAACGTATTTTATCAAATTATAAAATGAAACACCAAAAACACACAAACAGACGCACTAAGATACGCAAAGCAAACAAAACTACGTAATATTCAAGTAATTTTATCTACGATAACTTAAAATAACACTTATCTTATCCGGAGCTTTCAACACACACATACGACGAATCCCTCTAGCGGCCGAACTCAATCAAATGCCTGACGAAAGTCTATGAAATTTATGTAGCAACTTTGGTTGTACTCTAGTGTCTTTTCTATTAGCTGTCTTAAGGTGAATAGTTGATCAACTGTGCTTCGCCCTGGTCTGAAGCCTGCTTGTTCTTCTCCTAGTGCCAGTTCTATATATGGCTTAATTTGTTTTTGGAGTACTTTCGTAAAAACCTTACTTGGAATACTGAGGAGACTAAAATGCCTCTGTAATTATTGCATTCTGTTCTATCTCATTTTTTGTATATAGGAGTTATGACTGATTTGGTCCAATCAGTAGGTACTAATTGGCAATAAAGTAGGCAATGAGTAGGCAATAAAGGATTACTACAAACTGTAGTAACCCTTTATCTTTTCATATATTTTTCACCGCGCGACTTAAAATCAAATTTTATCTTCGTTAAATTTGCGTTTGCCCGTATCGCACATGTAGTTATAAATAGTGAATTTATATTAGGGGAAACACCCTTTAGCACGCATGTACGTCAATTGTTTACGTATAAAGTGTTTATTGTTGAAAATTGTCTTCGTTTTCTGCCAGGAAAGCACATTAAAAATCATAAGTGTGTTAATCTCGAGCTGAACACTTTACTTTCTGGTGAGTTACGTACAATATGTAATGCTTTTTTTTTTATGTAAAAAAAAAAAATATTTGTATAGTAATGGCCACTTAGAGGGCTTTTGCGATATGGTTGAAAGCGAAATTAGTGAATTAATTGATTTGGAAATAGATTTAAATGAGGAGGAACTGGTACAATTAATAGATGGCATCGAACCAAATGGTGGGGAAACTTCTGCCAAAGATCCTGATTGCGATGAATCCGTTAAAGAATTCAGTTTAAAGAAATTAGCAGAAGGATTGGACTTGGCAAGAAAGTTAGGAAGTTATTTTATGGATAATGATCACTCAATGGAGCCCTCCGGAAAATTCACGAGAAAATTACTGACTTCTTGATAACTAAACCAGCCGAAGTATACAATGAGAATTATATAAATGATATCCAAGAGATATAAAGTGATGACCACATCCGGACACTCGTAAATATAGAACATCTACGAAATATTAGTTTCGAAGACAGTGATGACGATTAAAATATACACTTTATTTTATTTTGCCTAAAACATTTACGCATTATGTGCAATGAAGTTTACGTACAATTTGTAATTTTTATATTGTAATTGTTTCATAGTTTACATGTTTTCTTAACTTCCATGAATTACCTAAAAAAAAAAAAATCAGCTAACGCCTATGTTGTTCCCGTATAGGGAGTAGGCGGGGCCGTTTTACCCTATCTAACTTTTGGAGACTGAGTGGGCAGTTCAATCTCCACTGGTAGTCAATCAGAGAGATAGCTGGCCCAGGGCTATCACTGATTCATTGGTACGCAGTGAAGAAGGCAGCAAGCTAGTGTCGCCATCTGGTGGTTCCTAACCCTAACACAATATTTTTAATGTCTGAAAATAGTGTGGGTTAGACGGTCAATTTTCTTGAGTTTACGGGACGAAAAACCCGCGTTTCCGGAAGAAAAAACCTGCTAGCCCGTGCCGAAAATAGTGTGGGTTAGACGGTCAATTTTCTTGAGTTTACGGGACGAAAAACCCGCGTTTCCGGAAGAAAAAACCTGCTAGCCCGTGCCAGAGATCGACTAATTCGGAAACCATCCGAAAAAAGGCTTAGAAAAGTTTCCTCTAGTCGGCGACTAGATTTAAACCACCAAATCCTTTCTTCGTGCGGTCAAGCGCTGTAGAGTGCAAACGTCACTTCTACTGAGCTACACAGGCTCTTCCTGGACGTAGTGCAATACCAAAGCAACTCGAGGGAGGGGGTGGAGCTAGCTCCAAGCACTCCGCCGACTTCCAAAAAGCAGTTTATCTTGGGACTCGTATCAGATATTAAGCTGATAAGAACAGATACTACACTTTGATCTTAGCCAAAAGGCCGAGAAGCGATTACCTGTATTAAATAAAAACATATTTTTGTCGGATGTCATTGTTGTTTATATAATTAAAAAAAAAAACGATTTCGAAACATAACCCTACTTTTTTTTCTATGTGGTCTGAGTCTCGCGATATTTATATAACGCGGCATTCGACCTTCAAGAAAGGCATCAATATATATCGGAATTTAAAATACCAGTATTAGAAAACCAGTATTTTTTTTATAATTGGCTGGCACATTCGTATTTCAGTTAAAGTGTTTTGTTCAAAGGGGAAGAGAGAAATACCACTGACATGAAGCAAATGGGGAGGAGGCTATTGAGAATTTTAATTTTTTTTTTAAATTCCAACATAAACGAATTTTTTTTTTTTTCAAAAGAGTCAATTTTCTTTTAACCATGACCAAATCATTTTAATATTATAGCTAGAATTATTAAATGAATCATGAACAAAAAATTATTAATTGAAAAATTAATTATTTTCCAAACCCTACTTTAGATGACGTAATGCTTAAATTCCTCAACAGCAAATGTAAAAAAAAAAAAAGTCTTTTATGAATAACTGCACATCTGTTATAGAAACTATCCAGTGGCGCATCCAGAGGGGGGGAGGGGGCTTGGCCCCCAAAGAAAAAGAAAAAAAACAGCAGAAAATTTTCCAGAACTCTTTTCCTAATTAAAATTAGTTTTTTTTTTTAATTTATGTTGTGTCTTCTATCTCTATACTACTTACGAATTAGCGATCATTGCAGATGCTCAGTCATAGGTCGTATGCGATGCGGTGTGTATTCTCAAATCGTCTACTCAACTCAGGGCCCCCTCCCCTCAAGATTAAACCCTGAGTGCGGTACTAAAGCTATCAGACTTGTAACAGACTTGTAAGTTCGACTCCCAACATGACAATTCCAGAACAAATAGATTTACAGATTGGTAACAGAATTTTTCCTTTTTTTTTTTTTCTTCCAAAGAAACTGACAGTTTTAACCCCAACAATACCGTTGAAACGTGAACTGAAGGCAACACATATTTAAATTCCTAAAATAAAATAAAATAAAATAAAATAAGCGAAATAAAATAAAAATTAAAAAAGTTAGGACTAAAAGAATGTTGACTACTCCTATCGGGGAATGAGAAAGCGTTATAGAATTTATTTCTAAATATTTTTCAGCTGTTCTTTCCCTCCAAAACACTCACATTCACGTTTCAAAATTAGTCTTCACAACGTCTATCATTTCCTCCCACCCCAAAATAAGTTTAGATCCGCAGTACTCGTTTTTGGAAGTGTCATCAAAATAACTTCGCTTTTGCAACTTAACGTATATGCATTTTACAGCAATCGGATCACTGTCATAGACAAGATAATCCACGATAAATGACTCTTAGATAAACAAAAATTAATGTAATTAATTAGTAATGGACATGAGCCATTCCCCTCAATCATTTTCACAATCGACACACCTATCAGCAGGACCGTCACCAGATTAGATCGCCCCCTGAGGCAAACGATTAAATATCGCCCCTGATGGATTATAAGAAAAAAATATAAGAAAATCTCCAATTGCTATTTTGTTTTTATTACAAGAGAAACATTAATGCAAAACGATTACATAATAATATTAATTAAATGTTTGCTCTACGGGGATATCGCACAATAAAACTGTTTATAAGTTCTTCTAAATTTAAATTATAAGCTTTGTCCGCCTCTGTCGATATAGTTGCTAGACCAACCAATCTTTCTTGGGTTATTGCTGTTCGCAAATAATTTTTAATCAGTTTAAGCTTGGAAAAATTCTTTCCACACTTGCTACGCTAACAGGAATTGTTAGCGTAGCGACGACGCCTACCGCAATATGGCTGAACGAGAGTTCTTATTAAGCCGTGCTGTAAGGCAGGCTGCCTCTATGATACACCCTATCGACGGTACCGCCTATCAGAGACAGCGCTCATTATAACAAAATTTTATATAACAAAGAGTAGATATTTTTGACGGTTTTGTAAAGTTGTAAAAATTCAATTTTAATCAATGCCCTTCTCTAAAGTGATTTCGGTTCGCAAGAAAAGAATGCAGATATAATTCACTTGCATTCTCTGAGTCAAAGCCAAAACCACACACACACACACACACACACACACACACACCAAGACGCACCAAGATTCATGATGAGGAGAGAAGAGTTGTTTCATCTTGCACACAGGCAAATCGGGCAGAGAACACACACTATTAATGGCGGTAAATGCTATGGTGTGTCAACGTTCGATATTAGTGTATGATAGAGATGGAGAATTAAGTAGTGTAAATGTGTTGTGGTGAGGAATGTTCTCCTGCGAGTCTTGGACTACTTGGAGGTGAACTTTAATAATAACAGTAATAATAATAATCGGCATTTGGAACACCTGACATCACCTGAAAATCACAATTATTGAACATGGACAAGTTTGGATTATCGATATCGCAGTACCCAGTGATAACAACAAAGAACTGGGGGAAAAAATTACTAAATATCGAGATCTGGCAATCGAAGTTGGCAGGCTGTGGCTTAAAACACACCCAAGTCATCCCAATAGTTATCGGTGCACTTGGTGCAATTTCAAAGAAGTATCCAACTATTTACAATTTATTATTTACAACAATTAGACATCCACGAAGTGACCCCATATGATCAACAAAACATGGCATTACTTAGAACAGTCCATATTTTATGTCGCTACCTGACAGACTATTCTTAGATTCAGTTTATTATTTTATTATTAGTAAACAGCTTATTGTTTTCACTTGTAATACAGAGTATTTACATAGAATTCACTATTTGCAAGAATCATAATTATTACCGTTGAAATTCATATGCTATATGAAAATATAACATCCGGGTACATCACTAGAGTACATAATGTAGTGTGTGTGTGTGTGTGTGTGTGTGTGTGTGTGTGTGTGTGTGTGTGTGTGTGTGTGTGTGTGTGTCTTGGTAACTGGCACGTTCAAAAATAAAGCAGAAGGAGTGCATTAGATTGTCGTGCTATTAACGTGCTGCAAACTATATTTATTTTGTTATTTTTTTAATCACATTAAGAAAAATCGGGGAAAGAAGAAAGAACGAATCTGTGAAAGTGTTTCTTGAACAGCTAATGACCCATATCTGAATGAAGGTACGGTTCGGTTAGAATGAAACCGGACAGGAAGTGAAATTGACCAGCAGGTGGTGGTGGTGCTCGTGTTTTTGTTTTGGAAGAACGTTGGGGAATGCTGGTGGTCAATTCATTGGGATACATAAGCAGAACATCTTTGACAGGGTGATTGTAGTAAATCACTGGTAACGATGTCATTAGTTAATCGACATCTTCAAGCATTCATAGCGAAGTTTTAGATAGAAAATCTCAATGATTTGAGCAGTGTTCCAAGGTTCAGAGGATTTGAGATTTATAGTGTTAGTAGTTGTACAGAAAAGCAACACCTTAGCGGAAAAATACACCAAGTTTCGTGGAGGATGAAGATAATATGGCGGAGATCGGTGTCACGAGAAGCTAGAGGTGTGAGGGAGCCTAAGAGAAATCTGATACCGACTATGAAGGAAGGAAACTGACGACCCAACTGCAAAGAGTAGAGAGAGATACATAAGATGGTGATTTGCCGATAGGTCTTTGCTTCATCATACTTGACAAATGCCTTAGAAATGTCAAGAGCGGACAAGTGAGTTTCTCCGAACCTTTCTATGGCTTGTTCCTAGATGGATGGCAAGGGTAGACAGATAATTTGGTTCTAGGTTGGCGAAATTCATATTGCTAGTCAGTGATTAGCTGATAAGCCCCAAGTGGTAAGGAAGTTAGATGTTGATGACCTGCTCCGTAATTTTTCAGAGAACCGCAGTGAATTGGACAATAGTTGGTTAGGAAACTCATCATTTAATTAATTAATTGAGCGGTTGAATCAATCATTAATTATTAAACAAAGGACAGCGAGTCGACACCATCAGACCTGAAGATATCTTTTGGTCTAACGCGCAATTCTTATTAAAATTAATAAATAAAATACTGCAAATCGTAAAAATACCCAGTATGTTAAAGACTTCCATATCTCACCTATATACAAACATGGAAAAAGAAATCTGATCAATAATTCCAGATCCATAGCATCACTACTAATTATCAATCAAATTATGGAGCTGATGGTGCTTAACAATCTCGTAGCATATACAGAAAACATTCAACCCCAGAACAGTACGGTTTTCAGAAGAATAAGGGAACAACATCTCTCTTGGAAGATTTTACAGACGCCATTAATGCCTCCTCAAATAAAACAAAACTATCATGGTAGTTTTTATCGACTTGACTAAAGTATTCGACACACTCACACATCAAAGCTTATTAGAAAAACTGAGACATGTTGGAATAGATGGGCATAAAAGTGGTTTTGAAACTACTTTCAAAAGAGAAAATAAATCACACTCATCGGGTTAATCCGTAGTAGAGTTGCCGATAACCTGTGGAGTGCCACAGGGAACTGTTATCTCTCCTAACCAATCAACATATATTTCACGATATCAACACCATCTACCTCTCCAAGGCAAGAGCTTCTAATATGCAGACAATACATCTACAATATCCATCCATAATAATGCAGCCATAGCCCAAACAAACATGAACAGGCTAGCTAGAAATAACTCTTTTATCACACACACTGGAGACCACAGATACAAACGTTCTCTCAATCTGCATTCATTAGAGTTATTCTTAAACATTCATTCTTTCTTTTTCTTTTATCTTTTCTTTTGTGGGTTGTGTTTACCTTACATAGCCTGTTTCTTTTCCTTTCATACTCAGACTTAGCTTTCGAACAACAGTTGTGACCCTTCTGGCCTACTGCTTATAATTTTCGTAACTGATCATCCTTATTCACACGGAGAAAGGGATGATGTAGAAGATATACCTTCCACATTAGCCTTTTCTTACGAATCTCTTGCTTAATAAGGTTACACATCCATTTGACTCCTACCCTATTTATTCTTCGAACTCTCGGGACACATTCTGATATTGCATCATTCAAGTATTGTTTAAATGCTTCCCATGCACTGTCGATATTCTTTCCATCCAGCAACCGATCCCATTCCACTGAACTCAGTATACTCCTCAATTGGTCATAATTTCCTGCATTGTAGTTCAGCATGTAACCTTTTCTGAATGGAACATTCATAAACTTAGCGATCATGCGGTATTCACTTCCCAAGTGAGTACCATGATCACTGTCACCAACTGGAAGCAGAATAGTTATGTCTTTAATTGAAACGTCCTCTGACACTATAATCAAATCTAACACTCTTTGACCTCGAGTTCCTTCTGTCACATGTTGCTTGAGGAAGTTGTCTCGCAACAGCTCAATAAATACATTTTGATTCTTCTCATGAGATTCTACTGCTACTCAATCAATATTTGGATAATTAAAGTCTCCCATTATGGTTACTCTTTTCGCTGTCATCTTTTTTATTTGGTGATGTATTTCATCACCGCAACCGATCCACAAGGTCTGTAACAACACCCCACTGTGTAATTGATCTTGTTAAATTCCACCTCACAACTGATGGTTTCAAACTCACTGTCACTCACTAAGTGGTTAGACAAGAGTATAGTAACCACTGGGCCAGCCTGGTTGGCCGAGTGGTTAGCGTATTCGATCTCCAGCCAAAAGGCTGCGGGTTCGAATCCTGCCGTGGGCATGGATGTTTGTGATTGTCTATGAAAATACTATTGGTGGTGGTCAGCGGTAGTTGCGGTCAGTTGGTGGATTGAGTGGCGGAGACAGAGTTGTAGAGCGGTGCCCTCCCTCGATGAGTCTTTGGACTCCCTGGAGGTGTCTAATAATAATAATAATAATAATATGCATGACACAGTTGGTCAACTTGCAGATCTCTATTCTTCTCTAGTGCCTTATACATATAGACATCATTGCACACGTTTGATGGGTCCGAACCGGACAAACACAAACTAGATCGTTCTCTCCTCGTCAACATTTCCATGACAAAGCCCATTCCCGTCATTAACACAGTTATATAAACCCACAAAACAAGTCACTTTTCCTCTTCCTTCATCCCTGCAACTACTGTATTGTGGAACAGTCTTCCATGCAGTATGGGAACACAACAGTCTTCCCCCCTGTCGTGTTCCCCAACGAATACAACATTCAGTCATTTAGATCAAAGGTAAACACGTTCCTTCTTTCTCAAACCATTACCCATATACGGTACTAACGTACTACAGGTTGATCAACCAACCTAACGTGTATGGGCTCAACATAAAAAAAAAAGTTATTAGTTTTTCAAGATTCCTGATACCAGATGCATTCAGCTGTAGGCCATCCCTCTTACACAAATCTAATCTTCCCTCAAACTCACTCAACAGATCCAAAAACTCGCTTCCATTCAGTCTACACAGCCAACGCCTGTAATCGTTTACCATCATAAACCCTTCTCAATTCATTTTTATCATATCTAGGTATTAACTTAGTATTAACAAAGATATCCGATGTTTTGGGTGAGTTGTCTTTAAGGGATTCATGATCACTTTTTTCCACGAATGTATAAACTGCATATAATTTTGTTACTTTCCAAGGAGATGCACCGTCTCGGAGATATTACGTTCACAACTCCGTCACCCATTCAACTTCACTGCACATACAACAGAACAATGATAGCACCACATGTTCTCACATACTAAATCACGAAAAGAATGTGTTAGTGGAATATATTATGACGTCATTATTATTTAAACAATGAACCAAGCTTATAAAAAGCAGGCAAGCGGGTGTGGTTTAATATTTGGCTCAATGCAAAGACTTTCAGCTAGAGAAATCCTTTGTTCAAAATTAAGAGTTTAAAATTTGGAATAGCGATGTTTTGAAAACACCCTTTTCTTGCCTCAGTCCTTTTCGTTAATCCTAAATCAGCAATTATCATTTGGTAGTTTTAAAGCTTCCAAAACGTTAAAGCACTATTTAGGATAGGCTGGACAGATTACTTTAGGGGTGTCTGATTTCTGTTCGAAACTCATTGTGGTTTTAAGAAGCAGCATTATCTTGCTTATGTTTTGTCCTGACCAAGTTTTAGAACTGCCAAAGCAGATTCTTGAACTTGATTTAGGATTGACTAGTTAGATATGGTTAGGGTCTAATCGGTAACACGAAACTGTCTGTAGTGCAAGTTAAGCAGGTATTTAAAATTTAATTCCAAAAACAGTCACTGCGACGATAAAATGTGTTATCAATCATTGAAATGCATCGATTTTTTGAGTACACGTTTCCTTACTGTGTTTGTATTCATAATATAATATATAAGTTAGTATACATGCAAACATTCCTAAGATTTCGTGTATGTTAATAAGCGGTTGATATATGTGAGAACTTAGAGATGTTTGTATCTATACACACACAAGCGTGTAATATAAATACAAACATCCTTTAAAACAGCATTTTTAAGTAATGTAAATACAAGCATCCCTAATGTTTGTATTTGCATGAACAAGCGGATTATGAAAATGCTACCTTGAATTTTTAATTTCCATGACATAGTTGTACAGAAAACGATTTTATATTTCCGGATTGTTCTGTTTTACAGTCGTAGTGACCTGTCACTACACAGTAAAGCTTCGCTATGAGTATTCGTTAATCTTTTTTGGCAGCTTCTGGATTAACTATTAATAAACTAATCTAACAACCCTACTAACAAATACATGTTAATCCAACAGCTAGTAGTTAGGATACGAATAAATGTGGCGGACTTGTGTGCGCGTGAAATGGGCAGGGTGGGATTTGAGGACAAAAAATAAAATTGATTGAAAATAGTAGTTGAGAAGATTTTTTATTGAACTTGATGTTAAAAGCATCAATATTCATGAATTGCAATGCAGCATAACCAACAATTACAATGGACATAATAGCAATATTATTGGTCAATGGAGTTATGTATATACTAAATCGCGAAGAGAATGTGTCAGTCGAATATATTATGACGTCATTATTATTTAAACAATGCAAATCAATGCATTTCTGATGTTAAAAGTATCAGAAATAACGTCTTGAGCCAAAGAGAAATCCTAGTTTTTTGGAAGCTGAGGAGGCAATGGTTGTAATATGTTTATTCCAGGAGAGACTTCGTGTTAAGTTGATTCCAAGAAGAGATGTTTGTGAGAAATAAAACACAAATTGAAATTCGCGAAGTACCTTGTCCTAGCCTGTGGGGAGCCAATCCTACAGTATACTATGCTGTCCAGGGTAGTTAACATTTCGGACCTCTAACCCTTGAAGTTGTCTTCACCTAGACTGTTACTTCTATCTATAGAAAGAGACGATGTAAGAAAAGTAAAGGAGAATTCCTAGACCTGGACTACTCTAATATAACCTGAAGTAAACGCGATTAGGTAAAGATTAGGATGACAGCAGACGGTAACTTGAGAGGGTTCGTCTCAAAGTCAGTGTAATGAGAAAACAAACCCAACGCAACTTCCTTTACTATCAAGATGATAGTCTCACTTACTATCATGATGAGAGTTCTAGGTGGCCCCTATTGATGTATTGGTCTTTATTATATAAATCTAGACCACCCCACCATATTTGGCGAGATTTCTTATTTGCCTTGTTTACAGCTGTAGAGATCAATTTTCCGAGAGCTCTTTTATATTAATATTCTATAATAATTTTCTTTTAAAGTTCCAATTTTGGTGGCCAAACGTGCTCTTCTTTATCAGCTCTTCGTTTCATTTCTTCCTTTTCTATTTCTGACTCGATTTGGATGTCATGTTTTCTGTTTATAAAAATAACTGTCCGAGTATAAGATTTGAATTTTTTTTCCTTCTATAATAAATGTTACTTTTATACTCCTAATGGAATATGGTCTTAATGCATGTAGAAGGGGACCAATTCAAAAAAAAAAAAAGGTCTGCGCTTCCCTCAACTGCTGACACTCACTATATGAAACTCGTAACATGAATAGAAATACTGCTTACAAAGAAACCAAGGAGATCCCATGCGCAAGGTGCATCGCGCCATGTAACAAGTGACGTGTTTGTGTAGCCAATATAAATTGAAGGAATATGATGTTCCCAAGTCAGTACAACTCTGTCCAGGTGCTAGAAGGAACAGACGAAGTTTCAACGAGGTGTTGTGATAGGATGGCATGTTGCAGGCCTATCTGTTCGGCAAATTGTTGACAAACTGGCCATCCTAGATCAACAATCAGTGATACCACACTAAGATGGAAGCTCATGGAATCAACCACCAGTGCTACCCTTAGGGGACGATTCACCACACTCACCGAACGCGACCGTCCGGGCATCGACGGGAATAGGAATGCAAGCCCCACCTGAACTTGTTCAATGCTGCAAAAAAGCGTGCACAATAGATGTGCAAGCTTGGAAAGCTGTGATATGGAGCAATGAAGCATGCTGCATTCGTACCGAGCAGATGGACCAGTGAGAGTGTGGTGGATGCCCGGTGAGCGTGTCTTACCAGATGGCGTAACCCTTAACTATGAAATTAGCAGGTAGTATGGGTTGGCCGCGGAACTCTATTTGAGGTGCCACGAACATTGAATTCTGAGAGGTATCTGAACATTCTGGACAATGCAATGTTTCCTACTTTGTGACGTTTGTATGGAACTGACCATCGTCTCTTTCAGCAAGACAATGCGCCTTGTTATAAGGCTGCTGTTGTAACTGCGTGGTTTGTGGAGATGAGCGTCATTACAATTCACTGGCCTCCACAGAGCCCTGATCTCAACACAATTGAATATCTATGGGGTGAACTGAAGCTTTGAGTGCAATCAAGTCCCACAACAGTCAAGGACCTCACTACATGCCTACAGGAAGAATGGTCCAAAATTCCCATTGATCGCTATCGTACGCTTGTGATAAATATATGCTCCGTAGGATTCTGCAGTTATCCCAGCGAAAAGAGGTCGGTCCTACATCTTATTAAGGTGGGCACCATGGCTGTTTGTTCCTCACATTATGATGTCCGTTCCAAATTTGAAGTTTTCAGGTCTTTGTCCTTCTACCTCTCTTTGTCTCAACTTATAGGTTAGAACGCAACACTTCTCTATTCACATTAGGCATTAATATATGTGAAATAAAGAAGTGTTGATTAGATTATAATTAGGTAATATTATAACCTACATTAGATTAGGATTATAAAACTGTTATATGTATTCATAACTTTCGGGTTTGAATATATGATTTCTATCTCGTCTGGAGACCACAAATGAAAGCTTAAATGCGAACTTCGGACTTGTTTTTCATGTACGTCAAACTTTGCCACTCTGTCGTCTGATGACGCGCCTTTTAATTTTTCGAACGTGTTTTGATGTTTCAATAGTGTAAATATTAGTTTTGTTGGATCGTACATCCTGGCTTTGAATCCGCCATCTTGTTGGAACGTTATTCTTATTTAAATTATCCGTTTTTATTTGTTAGATGCTGAATGATACTGATCTGAATATAGAGAAATTTATATTCAGACTAGTCTATATAATATAGAGGAATCAATCATCAATTAACTTTTTCAATCTCACTTTATACAGGCCGAGGTTAATATTATCATTTAAGGCTTCCGCAAGGTCCGATATTTTTTTATGAGCGGTGCAATGAAGGAGAATCAGGCAAACACCAAATTAGAATCAATAAAACAAAACATTTAATGCAGGGTTATATAACATGTATATTAAGTATAACTTTCTTCTTGCTGTCTCGAATCCGGTTCTAGCCAGTCCAGCTCATATCAACTCCTTCTCCCTTCGAATACCGTAGCTCACGCTCCACCACGCGCTATCTAAAATTAACTCCGTTTCTTTAACAGTGACCAATCAAATCTCATTAGCAGAATTTCATAAAATCATGCTTGCATACGGAAATAAAAGATATATCACAATTCATATAATATACATTTAAATTTACATACATAGTTTCTTATAATAAATTTTACAGAATAAACTAAATAAAATGAAAGTCTTTTCATTATTATTACATATTCTAAGATTAAATAATTGATTAATAGCAAACAAAACTCAAAGCATTATATGAATAATATATTACGAGCAAGAGACTAACAATAAATGATATTTACAAGTCTTGTTTATGACATGGTGGATTATGTTAAATGTGAATGAAGTATTATAATATATAAAATATAAAATATCTTCATTCACAAATTAACAGTTTGCTTTTTTGAACAATAATTTGGAAAATATTGTTCTTTCTTTTCGTTTTTCATTTTTATTTTAAATTTAAAAGCCACGCCATCAGAAGGTAGAGTGGTCATTCCAAATACCATTCCTGGATGAGTTCTATGGAGCGAAGAATCATGCTTCTAAATGTTTCCCTCAGGAATGTATCATGCCAACTGTGAAGTTTGGTGGAGGCTCGGTAATATGAGGGTGTTTCAAATGGATGGGGCTTGGGCCATTGGTGAGCGTGCTCAAAATCATGACGTAATATGATGGCTTCCTGGATATCCTGGACAGTTTCGTTCTACTGACGCTGTGGAAGTACTTAGGTAGTGAACCTTGCGTGTTTCAGCACGACAATGCTTCGAGATCGGTGTCCACAAAACAATGGTGAAGTGTTGGACTGGCTGGCTCAGAGTCCAGACCTAAACCCCCATTTTCCAGATACCAAAACTCAATGCCGTTCTTTCTTTTCGTCACAAATAGATCAAAAAATATTGCCCAACGTAGACCAAAACTGAATCCTATGTCGCCACCTGTTTACAGCCTCTTACTCCACTGGAATCTACCCATAGACTGGAAATTGTTCCTTGGAATCAATTTAACATCAAGCCTCTCCTGGCATAAATGCATAACAAACATTGCTTCCTCAGCTTCTAAAAGACTAGGATTTCTCTTTGGCTCAAGATGTTACTTCAAGTTCCAACAGCTGTTAACTTGGTGTACAAATCACAAATCCGCTCAGCTATTGTATATTGCTCTCACATTTGGGATCATTGTTGACTACGCTTTTTTGTTACGCCTCCTCATAGCAAACACTGGAAGCTATTAAGCGTTCCTTCCAAATAACATCATTTGAGACAGAAATTCATGTGTCTGCGTATACGCGATTATCTTATTTTCCTCTAAATTTCTTTAAACTAGTAGAATTTTTGTCTTACCTGAAGTAACAATATTAATAGATTAACGAAAAAGCAAGAGATCAATAAAATCTTCTCAACTATTAATTTCAATCAATTTTATTTTTTTTGTCCTCAAATCCCTCCCTGCCCATTAATTTTCACGTATCACTATGTAGTGATACGTCGCTACGGCTGCAAAAGAGTACAATCCTGAAGTATAACCATTTTCAGTACAAGTATATCCCTACTGTCAGCATTTTCATAAGTCGCTTTTGATGCAAATACAAACATTAGGGATGCATGTATTTACATAAAAAAAAAAATGCTGTTGTAATTTATATTACACACTTGCGTGTATAGATACAAACATCTCTAAGTTCTCACATATATCAACCGCTTATTAACATACACGAAATCTTAGGAATGTTGGCATGTATACTAACCGCCATATTCGTATATTATAAATACAAACATTGTAAGGAAACGTGTACTGAAAATGAATGGATTCCAATGGTTGATAACACATTTTATCGCCGCAGTGACTGTTTTTGGAATTAAATTTTAAATACCTGCTTAACTTGCACTACAGACGGTTTTCGTGTTACCGATTAGACCCTAACCATATCTAACTAGTCAATCCTAAATCAAGTTCATGAATCTGCTTTGGCAGTTCTAAAACTTGGTCAGGACAAAACATAAGCAAGATAATGCTGCTTCTCCTTAAAACCACAGTGAGTTTCGAACAGAAATCAGACACCCCTAAAGTAATCTGTCCAGCCTATCCTAAATAGTGCTTTAACGTTTTGAAAGCTTTAAAACTACCAAATGATAATTGCTGATTTAGGATTAACGAAAAGGACTGAGGCAAGAAAAGGGTGTTTTCAAAACATCGCTATTCCAAATCGGTCTAAATGCTTAATTTTGAACAAAGGATTTCTCTGGATGAAAGCCTTTGCATTCGGCCCAACATATTAAACCACACCTCGCTTGCCTGCTTTTATACGCCTGGTTCATTGTTTAAATAATAATGAGGTCATAATATATTCGACTGACACATTCCTTATGCGATATAGTGTATATATAATTCCATTGCGCGACAATATTGTTATTATGTCCATTGTAATTAATTGTTGGTTTCAGTGTTGGATTTTGATCGTGAATCCCATTGTTTTTGATAAAATTACACGAACGGCAGATGACCTTTGTGTGAAGGACATTGCTTTGAATTCCCTCTAGCAGGCAAAGAACTTTCAAAAGGGTATTTCAAGCGTACTTCACTGTCACTCTTGGCACTATAACTTTTCGATCTTTTCGAAAAATGTACTGTTGACACAACACTATATTTTCGAAAAGATCGGTTTCTTTTTGGACGGAGGGTGTAGTCCGTGGGGACAAGTGGTGCTATCATTATTCTGCTGTATGGGAAGTGAAGTTACGTGGATGATGGAGTTCTTACCGTGATATCTCCGAGACGGTGCATCTCCTGAGAAATTAACAAAATTATATTCATGGTCACTTTTTTCAGATAATAAGCAATCATGTGTAGCTCAGTGGATGTGGCGTTTGCACACCACGGCGCTTGGCCGCACGAAGGAAGACTTGGTTTCGAGTCTAGTCGGCGACTAGAGGAAATTTTTCTAAACCTTTTTTCGACCGGTTCCCGAGTTAGTCGATCTCTGGCACGAGCAAGCAGGTTTTTCCTCCCGGAAACTCGGGTTTTACGTCCCGTAAACTCAAGAAAATCGACCGTAGAACCCACATTATTTCAGACATTAAATATATTGTGTTAGGGTTAGGGACCACGAGATGGCGGCACATTTGAGCCGTCTCTCTTCACTGCGTACCGCTTAATTAGTGATAGCCTTGGGCCATCTATCTCTGATTGGGTACCAGTGGAGATTGAACTGCCCACTCAGTCTCCAAAAGTTAGATAGGGCTAAATGGCCTCGCCTACTCCTGTATACGGGAATAAAATCGCGTTAACTGATTTTTTTTTCATTAATCCCTAAAAGGCAACTCACCTAAATCACCGGATATGATTCTTATATTTTTCGTGTTTTAAGTGTATTTATTGTAGCAGGTGCTTATGACTTAACTAACGATAAGTTCAGCATGTGTGTGTGTGTGAGAGAGAGAGAGGACATTAAAGGATTGTTGGAATAGGCGAGAGTGAACAGTGAGAAAACGAAAACAGTAATTAATTACCTCGATATGATAAAAATGAATTACGAGTAAGAACTATGATAACAAACGATTCGTATGGAGTGAGTTTAAGAGAAGATTATATTTGTATAAGAGGGACGACCTACACTTGAATACGTTTGTGTCAGGAGTATTGAAAAACTAATAACTAGTATGAGACCTAACACAAAGTGAAAAGTGTCTATGTTCCCACAGAAGGATCTGCTAAGGAAGAAGTGGAGGAATGTCTCGATTCACTAGAACAGGAGGCTGACATAAAAAAAAATTGAAAAAGTGGCCCTTTTTGGATATCTAAATAGCACAGTAGGATGTGAATTTCATCAGGCATGTAGAAATGTTTTTGGGAAATTTTGGAGAACAGGGAAAAGCAAATAATGGTATTTGACTGATTTCCAATCAGGATAGAGACTAGTCATTACTGACACCATGTCTGAACATAAAAATATACATAAGTTAACGTAGAGAGAAAACAAAAGATATAAGAAAAGCCTCATTGACTACGTCATTGATCTACGTGTTGCTTCAGGGTAGGATTCAGGATCAAGTTGGAAATTTTAAGTGGGATAAAACTAAATATCAGCATTGAAAAGATCAGTATGCAGGGACGGCTCGTGCATAGGTACTGCAGTACCCGCAATTTTTATCGATATATAAATATATTTATTAATTTATATTCGCTTGTAATATTTAATTTTATCATCAACAATCCTATACAATTCTCTTATTTTGTATAAAAAATAATAAAAATCCATCTTGTTCCACTTAGGAGGGCGAAGGACTATAGCAGCACTGTGTTTATCACAGTGCTATACTGCTACGCCGTAAGCCTATGCGCGTCATAGTAAGATGCGAGCTATTAGTGTAATGTGGCACTGTCCATCGCGCAGTTCCTTCGTTGTTTGTATGCAGTTTACGCCAGTAGTAGAGTGTTCGTAGTGTTTATCGTGTTAACTCTATAAACACGATATACCCCATGATCAACAAAGAAAAACTTGAAACTGAACT
Source organism: Typopeltis vanoorti (assembly GCF_054136105.1). Taxonomy (NCBI): domain Eukaryota; kingdom Metazoa; phylum Arthropoda; class Arachnida; order Uropygi; family Thelyphonidae; genus Typopeltis; species Typopeltis vanoorti. Next base: position 34,052,141 of record NC_143560.1, read on the forward strand.
TCGAATTTTCTACAATAGACCCGACATGCATGATTATTGTAAATTAATTGACTTGTTAAAATTTATAACAGAAAATAATTTAGATTGTTTATTAGTGAAATTACTATATTGATAAAAATTCTCTTGACAATTCATATGACTACATAAGAACCTGAACGCTGTTTTTCAACATTAAAGAGAATAGAAACATTTCTGAGGAGCACTGTGAATCAGGATAGGTTAAATGCACTTGCGATGATTTGAACGGAGAAAAAAATTCTTCAACAGTCACACAAACATTAAGGAAAAAGTTGTTGACCTTTTTGCTCGAAACAAAACAAGAATGGATTTTATTTTTAAGTAATTTCAAATTATACTAAACTGTATAATTTTATCGGTAATAAACAATATTTTTTCATGTTTAATTTGTTTTTTAATTTTTACCATAATTTTGATATTTTATCCAAACACGTACTTACAGTGTGTATGTATATTTCGAAAGTTGCAGCACCCCCACGATTTCAAGCCACGAGCCGCCACTGTCAGTATGTAAAAATTTTTTTAAAAGAATTATAGTTGAGAAGTTGCAGGTAAACCGCAGACAACTATATAAACACTGTTGATGAAAGAATGAAACGGTTCCAAAACAAGCGCCAAAACTTGGAGTCTCCGTGGCAAACTTTGAATCATTCAGCTTTGGAGGTATGTGGTGAAGTTGTCTGCAAAGGTAGAACAATAAAAATATTGTGATGGACACATGAATTTAAAAAAACAATCCTGGAAAAGAAAAAAACACCGAAAGTTCCTAGCAAATAAGTCAAAAGGTGTCCTAAAAGAATATAGAGAAAATATAACAGAGCCGGGTTGTGTGTGAAAGTAGCTAAACAAAAGTTAAGAGAAGACTTTGGAAAGAATATAGAAGGTTAAGATTAAGGGTAAAATCCAACATTATACAGGGAAATGCATAGCATATATTTACGTTGTAAGTCAGCAGAATTGAAGGAAATGCAGGAAGAAGATTTGATGTGAAAAAAGAGGTAAAAGAAATCAAAGATGACTTGAAAATTGAATACAACGATATCTTGATGTCTCGAGTAATTACTTTGATAGTGTTGGATCGTACATCCTGGCTCTGAGTCCGCCATCTTGTTAGAACATAGTTCTTATTTAAATTATCTGTTTTTTTTTATTATCTTAATTAATTGTTGGTTGATTACTAATCCAAATATAGAGAAATTTCTATTATCCTGCGCCACCCTATATTCAGATTAGTCTATATAATATAGTGGAATCAATCATCAACTAACTTTAGCAATCTCACTTTTCTACAGACCGAGTTTAAAATAAATATTTAAGGCTTCCGCAAGGTCCGATAAACTTAATGAGCGGTGCAATGAAGGAGAATCAGGCAAACAACAAATTGAATCCAATAAAATAAACATTTAATACAGGGTTATAGAACATGTACATTTAGTATAACTTTGAAAACAAGATAATGCAAATCAACTTAGTTCAGGTATTCATAACAAACATAGAACATTAGGTCAGACATCCAGCTATCAATTCTACATTCTTTCGAATAATTAAAATGGTTCACACAGTTCAATGTTACAGAATCTTACAGTAAATACTCTTATAGTAGAACTCTCTAATTCTCTCTTAGTCAACAAACACTTAATTCAATTATGAGGCAGTTATCACTTCAAGGGAGAAACACTTTAAAGCTCCATACTTCGGCAAATTTTAGTAGAACGCCACAATTAATGTTAAGATATACCACGCGGAGCTAACTCTTATTTCTTCATACTGAAATATAAAACAAATGGACTGCTCTTACCGGGTTACATCCTTTGCACATTGGATTCACTATAGGCACACTTAAAACTGTAGTTAACTATTACTTTGAAGCAACACTATTCAAAAGAAATCTTCACTATAATAACTGAAATGTTAAACATAGAGCTTCATAAGTCATGACGCACTCGTCTCAGGTAATCTACTTATTCCTTATTTATTACTATGCATTAAATTCAGCCTTGCACTGTTCTTCTTCAAAACAACTGGAATTCGTCGTAATTTTAGAATTCCGTAGAAATATTCCTAATTGATTATTAATTTCCCAGTCCCTTCATAATCTATTTATGGCATTTCCAAATCCCCATTACTGCCACTCCTTTACTCCGTGAATGCTTTCTCTTCCGTTTACCTTCGTTCTCCAATAAAATACGTTCATTCTTCCCGCCAAAATCTGGTTCTAGCTAGTTCAGCTTATATCAACTTCTTCTCCCTTAGAATACCGTAGCTCACGCTCCACGCATGCGCTATCTAAAATTAACTCTGTTTCCTTAACAACAGCCAATCAAATCCAATTAGAAGAATTACATCAAATTTCTTTCTCTTTCAGTAATGATAAATAAAAACAATATCATAGTTCACATAGGGTACATTAAACTTACATATATACAGGGTGTCCCAAAATTCACGCAAGAAGTAATTTTGATAGAAAACACAGGTTTTTAATTAAAAATTGTAATTTCTTATTGATTCATACAGTATATAGTATAGGGCTATGCATGGAATAGCATATCGGGTTAAAGGCCTCCACGGCTTTGCTGGCACATACGCACTCTTTTGTCGAAATTTTCCATGACCGTTTTGCATAAATATGGCTGAATTTCGTTGATACAGCGCCCAATTTTCTCCTTCAAGGCGTGGGTGGTCGTGGGCTTGTTGGCATAAACCTTAGACGTCAAAAAACCCCAAAGAGAAAAGTCCAACGCCGTTAAGTCACATGATCTGGGCGGCCAATTCTGATCACCAAAACGGGAAATTACACGACCAGGAAATGACTCATGCAGTAATTGAATTGTTTCTCGGGCTGTATGGCATATGGCACTGTCTCATTGAAACCACATGTCGTCCACATCCATATCTTGCAATTTAGACACAAAACACTGGATTATCATGTTGCGATAGCGAGCACCATTAACTGTTATTGCCATACCGGCCGCATTTTCGAAGAAGAATGGACCGATGATGCCTCCAACCCAAAATCCGCACCAAACAGTGACACGTTGTGAATGCATTTGTTTCTCAACAATCACTCGTGGATTTTCTGAACCCCAAATGCGACAATTTTGTCAATTAACGAAGCCATCAAGATGAAAATGAACCTCATCGCTGAAGATGATTTTGTTCGAAAAATAAGCATCCACTTGTTGTTGTTCCATAATCCATTCAACGAACTCTCTTCGCTGTGTGTGGTCAGTAGGCTTCAGTTCTTGAGTCAATTGAACTTTGTAAGCATAAAGATGCAAATCTTTCGTGAGAATACTCCATAGAGAGCTTCTCGAAATGCCCAATTCAAGACCACGGTGCCGAATTGATGTTCCTGGACTCTCGGCAACACTCTCACGAACTGCTTCGATGTTTTCTGTTGAACGACTTGCTGAAGGACGGCCAGAGTGTATAATATCACTAATTGATCCAGTTTCCTTGAATTTTTTAATTAATCTTTTCACAGTTGATGAAGTTAAATCACTATTCCGACCATATTTTGTACGAAAATTGCGAGCTGTAGCTGCGAAACCTTCATTATTTTTAAAATATTGCTCAACAATGAAAATGCGTCGTTCTTTCGTGTAGCGCTCCATTTTTAATAACCCTGAACTGTCAGCTGTCACGCTGTCTTTTTTTTTTCTCGTTGGTAACACTTTACCGCACAAATGGCGCTAAATTTAAATCTTGCGTGAATTATGGGACACCTTGTATATTCTCTTTCAGAAATACAAATAAAGAAATAATCCATAGTTCATATAAATCACATTCAATCATAATAAACACAAATTCTATAACATACATGCACAGCTTCTTATAATATTATTATATAATATAATAAAAATAAATTAAAAGAATAATATATTTATACAGAGCCTTTTTATTACTATTACATTACTTAAGATTATATTATTAAATAGTAATAAACAAAATTCAAGGCAATTATATGAATAACACACTTTAAGCAAGAGACAAACAATAAATAATATTTACAAGTCTTGCCTTTGACATGGAGGATTATGTTGGATTCTGAAAGAAGTATTAACAATTTTAATTTCTCTTCATTTAGAATCCAACAATAGACTGTTACACGAAACAATTAGTGAAAGAATCACGCTAGAACATTTTCAATACGTATGCAAAGAAGAGTACATATCACTACTTGAGGTAGAAAAAGTCACCAAAAAAGTTGAAATGGGAACTATGAGAGCTCAACTCCAATCATCTGGAATTTGACATTCTGACCAGACACTGTGAATTATGCAGTGTAGCCATTGTGTATTTTTATACCTCCATGAAAAACGTCTCAAGTATGCTTGCGAAAATTGTACTTTTAATAAAACTGAATGTGAAAATTAACTAAGAATTTCTCTACTAAGTATTCCGCGTACAATTTTTGCAAGCATACTTGAAAAGAGGTTGAGAAATATTGTGGAAGAAAAACTTGGAGAAGAACAAGTTAGGTGCAGGTTATCAAGATCAGATTTTCACTTTACAACAAATAGTTGAGAAATCATTGGAATATGACAAGGATCTGTACTTAAGTTCCATAGATAAGTCATACGACAAAGTGTCCAGAGGAAAGCTATTCAAAACACTACAGATGTAAAAGGTAAATGAAACATTATACAGGAAAATACATGGTGTATATTTAAGACAAGTCAGTAGTTAGAATTGAAGGAAATACAGAAAGGTTTGATCTGAAATCAGGGGTGACATAAGAATTCACATTCTTTCCACTCTTATTCTTCATCTATGTAGATCACATTATGAACGAAAATGGCATTAAACCTGATATTAGTATTGGAGATGTCAAACTTGGCTCATTGCTTTATGCAGATGATGTTATACTCCGAAACACATCTAGTGCAAGCCTCCAGTATTCTCTAACTAAATTGAATGGGGACTGTAGCAAATTTAACATGAAAATCAATGGCAGAATCATTAAAATGACGACATTAGGAAGGAACTTGGCATTATTAGCATTCAAGAGTGCGTCAAGTTCCTTCCTAATGTCATCATTAAAATATGATTCTGCCATTGATTTTCATGTCAATTTTTTTAGCAAAACAGGTGTTTCATGTCAAGATGCGAAAGAGACCATGAAGAAGACCAAGATCTGGGTGGATTGTTTCAGTCAGCAATGCCTTAGAATGTTAGATACAATAATATTTGCGTACTGACAAGTAATAGACTAATTTGGGAAAAATTGTTAGTAGGAGATTAGTAACAATCAGCAAACTGATGATGACGATAATGATGATGACCTCGCTAAGAATGCTTGAAGAAGCCAATTAACTGACGAGCTCCTCATCAGTTATTTACTCCTATCACTCTCTCACAGATGACTGTGAAAAAGTGACTGGAGACTGTTCTACCTATGTCTCCTAATAAACTGGCCACCAGCAATCACGACCTTCCAAAGCTAGAACACCAATCCACTTATTGTCCAGCTTAATTGCAAACGATCCTTATCTTCACCCAAAGCTACGACCATTAGCTCTTCAAGAAATACGCTAACATGTTCCTTATTTCTTCTTTGGGCTATTTTTCTTGTTGTGGATAAAAAGTATAGTTTGAAATTGTTAATGGCACGACAAATGAATTCGTTGAAATTCTTTGGAAGACAATAAGAACAGAAGGAACTCGAAGCAAAGAGTGTTAGTTTTCATTACAGTGTCAGAGGGCGTTTCATTTAAAAACGTAACTATTCTGCTTCTCTCTCCGGATGGTGACAGTGATCGTGCGGTTAGGAAGCGACTAAGTTTATGGATGCTCCATTCAAAAAAAGTTACGTGCTGAACTACAAAGGAGGAAATTATGACCAACTGAGAAGCATATTGAGGTCAGTGGAATGGGATCGGTTATTGGATGAAAAGAATATCGAAAATGCATGCGAAGCATTTAAACAACTCTTCAATGATGCGATATCAGAATGTGTTCCGAGGGTTCGAAGAATAAATAGAGTTCGAGTCAAATGGATGTGTAATCTTATTAAGCAAGAGATTCATAAGAAAAGGACGATGTGGAGGGAATACCGTTTGCATTAGGATGACGTCCATTACAAACGTTATAAGCAGCAGGCTAGAATAGTCACAACTGTTGTACGGAAAGCAAAGTCTGATTATGAAAAGAAACTGGCTCTGCATGCTAAAGACAACCCACAAGAATTCTAATCTATATGCTGCAAGTTAAAGGAAGAATGAGTATGAAAGAATAACTCTTCTAAATCCAAATGGCATGAGGGTTACAGATGCAGAAGAGGTTGTTCAGTTAATGAGTGTCCATTTCGTTAAAAGCTATCAATCTGGTGAACGCAAGATTGAGCTCACTGTTACCTCTTCACTAAATCAAGAAACGCAAGTGTGTGAGGTTTAGAGCTGTCGTACAAATTGAATAAGAATTCAGCAATAGGGACTGATGGGATATCAGCACGTGTGCTAAAAGAGTGTTCAGCTGAACTGCCCATTCCTTTGACCAGGCTGTTTACTATGAGTCTCAGAAGAGGGAAGATTCGCAGGAATGGAAGGAATGTATGGTAATTCCATTGCACAAGAGTGGTGCAAAAACCGGTGTGTCTAACTATCGACCGATTAGTATCTCAGGAGTGGTAGTGAAGATTTTGGAAAAATTGGTTAGGCTTCGCATTTAGAAATGGGTTGACAGTGAATTTTAATTTGCAATGAACAACATGGATTTACTAAAGGAAGGTCATATTTTAGTAACTTGCTCATATTTTATAACAATGTTATGATTGAACTAGACAAGGGGAAGGATACATCATGATACGTTTCGATTTTGCTAAGGCTTTTGACAGAATACAGCATGGAAGACTGTTACAGAAATTGGAGAAAATGGGTCTAGGTTATAGAATATTAGCATGGAAGAGGATGGCTGATTGACAGATATACAGTAGATGTGAGTCTGCAAGAGTTAAGGTAACCAATGGTGCCATACAAGGATCAGTGGCCGATCCACTGTTAATCAGTCTGTACATTAATGATATTGGGAAGGATTTGACAAGCGACATACAGTTATTTGCTGATGATGCAAAGATAGGCAGGGTAATCAGGAATGCTGCTGATATGCGGTACTATTGCAGAATGATTTCAATAGACTGGAACTGTGGTCATGGGTAAATGGATATCAATTCAATGTCAATAAATGTAAAGTCATTCACTTCGGCGTGATTAGATATCCAATGCCGTATTATATTGGTGGGATTAGGCTAGAAGAACCGGATGAGGCTAGGGATCTTGGAGTGTTAATAGATAGAAAGCTAAAGTTAAGGGGCCATGTGGCAAAGATTGCAAATACTCGTACAACTCAAAAGATAATTGCAATGCTGAAACAAACTTTCACATGTAAATATAAGGATGTTATTTTGCCTCTTTATCAGGCCTTGATAAGACCTCACTTGGATTATTGTGCGCAGGTCTGGTCTCCGTAGTGATTCTGATATATTGGAGAGAGTACAAAGGAGAATGTTAAAAATTATCAGGATTGTGGAATACTGCGTATGAAAACAGATTGAGTATTTGTAGTCTATAGACACTAGCAACATGAGAAAGAAAGGTGATATGATCGAGACTTACAAACTTCTGAAAGGCTCATACAAGATTTCAATTGATGGAATTTTTCAATTTATGGAGGGTGGGGAAAGGACGAGAGAGCTTCCTTGGAAGCTGAGAAATCAAGGCTGCTAAGAAGTGGGTGAGGACTAGATTTTTCTCTCAGAGGGTGGTGCGTGATTGGCATGGACTAGCTTTGGATGTTGTCAGTGCAAGCAGTGTGAATGAATTCAAGAATAAGTATGATAGCTGGTATGTATGTGTGGTATGTGCCCTCCCTCGATGAGTCTCTGACTCCCTGGAGGTATCTCCTAATAATAATAATAATAAAGGTTCCTCACGTCACTGGCGGGAATCGAACCCAGGTCTTTCCTATCAAAGGACTTTGTCTATACTGACTGAGCTACTGAGGCTCTACATCATGTTAGGGTCAGGGATCAAAAGGTGCCGGCAATTGTGTCTTACTCTCTTCACCGGATGCTGTTTAAAATTATTGATATTTTGGATCCAGCTATCTATGATTGGCTAAGAATGGGAATGACCTATCCTCTATTTACAAAAGTTAGATAGGACTGAAATGGACTCACGTAATCTTTAGGGGATAAATGGTTGATTTTTAAATGGCAAGTTCTCAATTATAAATAAAATTAGCCAAATTATAAGCTGACATTAGTTAAGTTTTAACTTAAAATCCACTAACTTATTATAACAGCTAGTAAATTCCCTATACAGGAATAAAAGGCGTCAGTTGATTTTTTTATTTATTTCTAATTATATAAGAAGTAGAAGTTAAATAGCAATAATTATATTCTTCATTACGTTCAGCTTTCTACACTTATTCCATTTGTTTTACTATTATTAATAGTATAAATTGTTAATCATTTTAGTACAGTGTTGATTAATTTCGCATTATCAGTTCTTAAAGTTCACTTGCAGAAATTGTTTTCTTAATTGATTTACAGGGCCGCATTTACCATTAGGCGCATGAAGCGCAAGCTGGGGGCCTCACTCTCTATGGGGCCACATTTTAAAACGTTACTCCTCACAAAGAACAATAAATAAACAGCGTAGTTATAGTTGCAAAATAGAATACTTATTTTTAAATGTTAAATTCATAATATAAAAACTAGAGGCTGCTGAAAAATTTGTGAGTCCTCCCGCTTCCATTTGAAATACATTGTTCTTTCCTTAGAATATAAAACTAACAGGAACTCTGTATTCCATAAAATTCATGTATATAAGCATACCATTTCTTTGCTGGACGTATATACAGGTCCAGAAAACCTGGATAATATTCTGTCCACCTGCTGGAAGAACATAAAAAAGAAGTGTAGTTTGACCGTCATGTCCATTAGAAGGTGCGATAATCCTTCACGCTAAAAAGAAAACTTAACTAGATTACCTGGCATATTTTTTCATTTATATTAATTCCTGATAAGTATAAATCATTAAATTATGTAATATTGGGGAAATTAATGTTTAAAAAACAGTTTCATCCTATAAAAGCAATATCAGAATAAAATGTTTTGAACATCTGTAAAGCAATCAGAAAGGTGAAAAATATAATAATAAAATAAAATAAATTTGTGTGTGTATTCGGCTATTGTTAGGGACATTTTAATTCGTCTACTGGACGTGTTCGTTTCTCAGTAATTTTCGTTAGCTTACGGACTGTTACTCGAGCAGAAAGGAATAGGTCTATAATCATCTACAAAAAACGCTGAACAACTGATTTCAGATGGCAAAAAAATAGTACAGAATTAGAAGCTTCGACGGCCCAAGAATATTATTGTTTTATTTTATTTATTTATTTTATTTTATTTATTATTTTTATTTTTTTTGTCAAAACGGTAAACTGAAGTAACAGATTTTGAATACTGTCTGAAAGCTTTCAAACCAGTAGAAATTTAAAGCAGTTATGTAATTAAGTTCCAGGAGAGGAGAAGGGAGGTGGATGCAATAGAAAATCTTGAAAATGACATAAATTTTGAATTATTTCGTAATTCAAAATTTATGTCATTTTCTCCAAAATTCGTCCTCTTAAGATATCCTTCATGTTATATTTTCAGCATATCTACAGCGGTTACACTGGATATTATAGTAATGTGGATCCTAAAAAAATAAAAAAAAATCTGTTGCACTTTTAATCAAAAGACAAAGGCGAAGAGTCCCTGATAAAATACTATTGGATATATTTTTTTTTATATTAAAAAGACTCACAATCGGAAACGCCGAGTAATGCAGTTAAACATTATATGTTGTTAAAAAAAAAAAAAAAAAAAAAAAACGTGTTCCTAAAATTGAACTGTTACGATCCATATAACGGTATTTTGCAAGGCAAGAAAGCAAACTGTCATATTTATTTCAATAAATGTTACTTAAAAAATATAAATATTTGACACAATATTTTAAATGAGACAAACATTTGAAAATTCGCGGAAAAAAAAAAATCTTCTATATTGTTAGTAAAGTGAAAGAACATAAAGTTGTCTTTGAGGGAGATAGTAAATTACGTATTATTCTACAGCCGGGTACGAAACTCGGATCGAAATCCATCGATGGATTTCTATCCGAGTTTCGTACCCGGCTGTAGAATAATATGGGATTTACTATCTCCCTTAAACTTAATTTATGTCGCCGGAAAAATAGCCTCTTGGCTCGTTATTATAAAGTTGTCTTGTTGACACTGATTTGAAGAATAAAAGGCAGCAAATTTACTATTACTAAATAGATTCATTGCAAAGGCTGATCTCTGGTCATTTCGGGATTGATTATTTTCGCACATGTGAAATAGTAATGAATTTATTCTTTATTCTCTGTCCACAGTTTTTTTTTTTTTTTTTGGAATACTTGATATTTTATTTATTCCCAAATGGTTCCTTTTTCTTTTCTTTTATTTAGGTTCAACTTCTATGGCTTATGGGTACTTTATGAGAAAATAACTGAATGTCCGGATTACTTATTATTAATCCACCACTATTACTTAGATTCTGTAGAGCAGCTTTCTGTTTCTTTTAGCATTATGATATCGGGAAAAGATTTAAATATTTGATTTACCAGTAAGTTTTGGTATCCTTATGATTTAGTCAATCACAATTTAGGTTCATAAGTTTCATGTTGTGAGTTCTTTATGTTATTCTCTGTATGCAATTTTTCAGTACATTTTAATTTCTTGCTGTTGTGATATTTGGAGTGACTTTTATTTTTATCCTTCTCTATTTTGCATTACAAAATTCACTTGCAATTACTGGTAATGTATACGTTGTTCTTCTTTACGATTTAAAGTTAGCAATAGCTGCAGGTACGTCCTTTGTTTCTTTATTTTTTACAATTCAATTCATTTCAATTTTATGTCCATATTGTTTCCAGTGTATTTATACTTTCTTTATTTTCTTTTTAATGATTTCCTCTAATTTTCTAATTTTTTTCAATTCCTTTTCCATATTCTGTTTCGAAACATTTTTTTATTATTCTGTTTTTATTTATTTATTTAATATTTTCTTGATTTTTTTTCTGATTTTCCAGTCTCTTCTGGAGCATCGTCTTTCGGCACTGGACACTTTTTTCCAGTGAGTTACACACGCCTTAACATAACAGCATAAAATTAAGTATAAAAATGACAATAATATTATTTACAAATGTGCACATAAAAAGTGTAGTAGAAAAAAAAGGTAGTAGAGATGACCCTAAAAATTATAGAGGTATAAGCATTCTAAATTCCTGTTACAAAATATAGCAGAATTTTAAATAACAAATTAATAAAATAGTCTAAAACTTTATTTTAGAAGTACAAAATGGATTTAGAAAAGGATAATTATGTGTAGACCCGGCCTTTTGCCTAAAATTAATAATAGAGAAAAGAAGAGCATACAACACAAAACAGAACACACGTTACATTTATTGACTTTGAAAAAGCATTTGATAAAGTTAAAAGAAGTATTTTATTTAACATATTAAAAGAAAGATAAATACCAAAGAATATTCTAAAAGCTATCATAAGTATATATAAAACTAATCAAATACAAATAAGATTAAATTATGAACTATCATGTATGAGAGAGAGATAAACCAAGGAGTCCGACAAGGATGCCCCTTTTCAGCAACTCTTTTTAATATTTATCTAATGAAATAATAATAAAATGGAATAAAAATTTTCATCAAGGTATTAAACTTTCTCCTACCGTGAACTTAAAGACTCTCCTTTTTTCCGGTGACCAAATAAAAATTACAAATTCTGAAGATAACTTACAGAAAGATATTTTAAATTTAATGAAATAGCCAAAGATTATGGAATGGAAATATGAATAGAAAAATCAAAAATGATGGCCTTTAAATGACAAGATCCAGCATGAACTAAAATAGTAGTAGATAACAAGATCTCAGAACAGGTGAATTCATTTAACTACTTAGGATGTATGATCACATATGAAAATGAAAAAAGATAAAAACGTAAAAAGTGCAAAATATTTAAAAATAGCAGGTGTAATAACTCTATATTTAAACCAAACCTAGTTCAAAAACAAACCAGACTAAACGTATACAATACATTAGCCCTACCAGTCTTAATGTATGGAAGCGAAATCTGGACAATAAAACAAAAAGACAAACTAAGATTAATAACAGCTGAAATGTTATATCTAAATGAAATTATTATTTCATTTAGATAAATATTAATAACAGCTGTTATTAACTATATAAAAAATATATAAACATAAATGGATGGAACACGTTGAAGGAATGAAAACACAACGATTACGAAAACAAATCTTAAAGTACAAGCCATAGCCATTAGGAAAAAGAAAACCAGGACGTCCTCTTAAACGATGACTTCTAAGGCCGGACCAGGCCACACTAAGCCTAAATCCTTGAAAAGCATGATGATGATGATGATAACAAATGCATACATAAAAAAGTGCACTAAAGGCATATCAAACATGAGTAGCAGGACAGCATAATATGACGTGCAATAACATTTGTTTTGATGTAAATGCATTTTAAGATTTCTATTGGAAATTATACAATTAATATTTGTATAATTATATTAAAATTAAACTTAACTTTTAATGTTTGAAAAGATGTTATCATACATTTATGATATTTATTGTATTTACATACGATGAACATATTATATTTTTTGATTAATAAAAGCATAACATCACAAAGCACATTCATTATTTGGATAAATCTACTAGCAACAGTAATAATAGTCGTATTTCACGTATACCAACGATTTTTCGACATCAGATGGTCGGAACTTCTTTAGTATTGACAAAACTATAGGCACTTGAAATTCCCTCGATAACCTGACTAGTTCGCTAGGCCGCCACCGATGGCGCTTTGCGTGTAAGCGTGCTCTCTGCACTAGACGGTAATTTCTTGATTTTGAGTGATTCTTTGATTGTTTTGCTTATATTTAACCCTAATTATGACTTCTGGGCAAGGAACAGTTTACAGTGGATGGTGATTTAAGAGCAGAAACAAAGTGGGATCCACTTACACTACCTTTAATAATAATACATTTCATTTAATCACTTAAGTCACATTTAATATTGAACTTTCTAGCAATGCATGGTGTTTTAGAGATATGGGAGATAGTTGGTCATAGTTGTACTGATGAATTATTATGATTAGGTGACCTCGGTTGTTCCAGCAAAATGGCTAATCCAGCAAGACACTGGAATCAAGAGTTCCAGACAATGGATAGTGTACCTTTAATATTAATAATTTATTTATTTTGAAGTAAATAAAGGAAAGGAAATTATATATTTATGAGGTGAATTGAGTGCTAATATTAGCAGTAAAAAAACGATAAGTCAGAGCAGTCCCATTGATTTCGATGCTAGAGTTAGCTTTTCTGAAATGGGATTAAGATGACTTTTTTTTTTTTTTTTGGTAGCGATTATTGCTGTAGTTACGATATTTTATGTGGCATGATTGTAATCTTTTGTAGTACTGTGTTGATACAATATCCAAAGGCGTTCGTGTTTTAATGTTCTCTAACTGTTTAGAGGTTTTCGATTATATGATAAGTTGTAGAGTAGTGTGGGTGTGAGATGCTACCTCACGACGTTACATACAATTATGGAACGCCATGAGGTAGCATTTTGACGCTTAGTTGTGCAGAAGGTTATTCGTGTTATTGCGATATGCACATCTATTTTTACGGTAAGCATTATTGAAATGTCAGTAATAATACGTACTGTGGTAGGTTCTTTATGCTGAGAATTTTATGTTTTGCCATCAGGGGTTCGGTTATTGTTGTGTACATTGGGCCACTATGGAAACGATTCTTTGGTGAAGTTTTTCTAAATCTGAAAAGTGACTGTTTGCTTTCATAGGCAGTTTTACCATACCTTAGTATTGTCTCAGAAAGTCCTTGATATATGAGTGTTTTTTTTTTTTACTTTGGTTGGCATCATGTCTTTTGCTTGGAAGAATTTTGCTGCGATAGTGCTTAGTTGGTTATGATGGTATTCTGTATATATGGTCCATTTCAGGTGGCTGTCTATGTGTTGACTAAGGTATTTGCGTGTGTCACAGATTTAATTTTGGAATGGTGGCAGCTGCTGTAGATGATGCAATGGTATGTGTGACTGTATATTGTCAGTGGTATAGGGTGCATGATTCTTGGGTTCTTTATGATTAGCATTTGCGTTTCAGTATTGTTTACTATAAATGAATTGTAGTAGAAGTAGGCAGTTATTTTGTTTAGGTCATGGTATGCTTTGGAGAGAGCAGTTGTAATGTCTGTGTGGATTCTTAGTAATGCTGTGTCATCTGCATATTGATATATTTGACTCTGCATGGCCAAGTTAATGTAAATGTCATTTATGTATATGTTGTACAGTGTGAGTGATAATATTGCTCATTGAGAGATTCCGTGCTGTATTTGGATTCCAAGGCTGTGATAAGTGTCTACTTTTGTTGCTGGTCTTCTGTCTGTGAGATAATTCCCGAATCAGGTATGCAGGGTCCCTCTTATTAGGAATAAGTATAGTTTGGTCAGCAGTATTTCATAACCAAGTGTGTCAGAAGCTTTGGTAAGATCGAAAAATGTGAAAATAGCAAACTTGGTTTATCAAATGCTTTATTAACCTGTTTGTGATATCGTCCAATATGTGCTTTTCGTTTTCTGGAAACAGTAGTACTTTTGTGGGATGATGTTATATATTTGAAAGTAATTTTGCAGTCTTTTGTGTATTATATTTTCAAGAAGTTTAGAGATGACAGGCAAATTAGTTATAGGTCTAAGTTCTGAATGTCATTTCGTTTCCCCTGTTTGTAAATATGTGTAACTATAGCGGTTTTTAGTTGTTTGGGAATAGCGCTAGTGTAGAATATCATGTTCGCCAGTTTCAGAAATAGATGATTTAGCTGTTCAAAATGTGTTAAGAAGTGCGTGTAGGTCTGATTTTGACAATTCCATTAATTTTAACTCTGAATTTATTTGCGGTTCTTCAGCTATGATTTAATGAGAATTAATGATGGGAATTTGGCTTTGAACTTTAAGAATTATCATCAGTTAACCTCAACCAATATATGCAGTAATATATATTTATTGTAGAATAATCTTTGTGGAATGTTCGTCTATTCAGAGATCTTGCCTATGCATGAGAGTAGAATGATTAGGCGATAGTTCTGCAGAAATCGTACTGCTCTACCAGGCTTTAAATATAATAATTCTTATTGTTATTTAAGTAGACTACTTGAGATATTACCTGTACCCTCTGCCTTATTGCTATTGCTTTTCAATTTCGATAATTCGTGAACTTCAGCAGGTGAGACTGGCCTGATGTTTTCATGAATGTTTGCATTTTTAATTTTTCTATGCAGGCGGTTGTGTACCTTATGGATGAAAGTGAGATCATGGTAGGTGTCATTAGCACTCCAATAGCTTGGAGTGCAAATGACATGATCTTTAATGAATTGGCAGAAGAGATCTCCTCTACGGTCAATATAAAGAGCCGTCATCATTCTCCACAGGGAATAATCCATTTATGAAGACTGGGCCTCAGCTCCTATTGGTGGTTTCAAAAGTCTTTAAATGCCTACTACATTTAGTCCGTGACCCTATTGAGCTCCTGCTGCTCGACGAAACCATATTCCTATGGTAGCAGCATTTACTCTATTTTATTTATTTTTTTTTTACTGATGAGATGTGTAATTTCTTCTGGGAGATGGTCAGGAAGGGCACGTGGTGTGCAGTAGGGGTAACAGATAGCAGAGCAGTTAATATCTGCTTTCTAGTTTCGTACTGAGTTGTTATTTTTTATTTTATTTTTATTTTTTTGTTGAGTTCAGGATTGGAACTGGGCCAACAGTTTCAAAAGAGCAGTAGAATCGCATTAATCGATGAGTAGTTCAGGGAGTGGTGTTGTGCTCTTGTCCAGCTAGAATATGATGCCGCTGTGATACAAACTGAGGCCATCTATTGCATACAGTTGGTAATCAAATCTGGGGCAGCAGTACCGCTGAAGCGTACTGCTGCCCCAGATATATTCCTGTTGGCAGCGAATGCATCGAGAATTTCGCATGAATCTGTTGTTTCATGCGGTTTTAGCATTCAGATCATGTGCGACTACTGCTGTCTGACTTGTATCTAACATCTCATCCAGATTAATTAATCGTTTATTAGGGGGGGGGGGGGGTATACATGGAGTAAACCTTATGACTGCCCACGTTTGCTGTATGAATTTCAATTCCACTAACCTCAAAGTTGTTAGTTCCAGAGGGAACAATTTCATTGCATGCTGCATTACTTCTAATAAAGATGGCAGTGCACCCACCTCTGACAGCTGGTCTCTCATTAATATAAATGATGTAGCTCCAAAGTATCAGTATATTAACAGGACAGATATGGGTTTCATTCAAGTTCAAGTAATTTATTTTCCGAACCATTGTCATTGAAACTGACGATCCGTAATGAATTTGGCTTTCTGTTGTAGTTAGCCTTCAAGAGCGGATAAAATTATCTGGGTATTCCCTAAAATAGTAGTAGTGGAGTGATGTGTTGGATGGTCTTGCTGAATGCAGCCAGCATTTTCCCTAAATAGGCTGCTGAAAGTGGTGTTCTTGGGTTTGAGCATTTCAAGGCGGGTTGCAATGTTTTCAATACCTAACTAATACCTCCAGCTTTAACCGGCTCGCCTGTATTGATTCTTGGAGCACCTCGGTAGATTTTGGTGTTGTGTGTCATCACAGCCCCAAACAATGGATCTTTTGTTGAGGGTTCTTAGTAGATTTGGCTGTTTCCAGATACGGAAAAAACTTGTAATTAGTGCGATACATTCATCTGTAGTTTGCTCACTTCGTTTTTTTTTTTTCCTTTCTTTTTTTGCAGGACACAGATGGGCGCTTATCTCCGCAATTCATGAAAACGCAATTGTACCTTGAAACATAGCCGTACATTACCAAAACATTGACAGAGCGATGAAACTAAGTTCGTTGCCGATCTGCGCTTTAAGATTTCCGTCTTAATAACTAAATCAAACTGTTTAAAGATTATGAAGTTTGGTTGTTGCTTATAAATTTCAACTCGAACAAGCTGCATGGACTTTTATTTTCTTTGTTCCCGAGGGCGTTCTAATTGGGAGTACAAAATCACTTCTGTAATGTAAATTAAGTAGAACCATCTTGACTTCTCATAGTACTATTCTG
This sequence comes from Typopeltis vanoorti, assembly GCF_054136105.1. Lineage (NCBI taxonomy): Eukaryota > Metazoa > Arthropoda > Arachnida > Uropygi > Thelyphonidae > Typopeltis > Typopeltis vanoorti. The sequence goes on from NC_143560.1 coordinate 34,069,405, forward strand.
AGGAATTTCCTCCCCCCCCTCGTTTTTTAGCAAACATGTGATATGGGATGCTCTAATCAATGGTCACAAATAGTGACCATTGACCATTTAGCTCGTAATATGACTTGGAGTATCAGCCCTCTTGTATCGGCATTGTTCGGCACATTCATCGAAGATTATTTTTATTGGTGGTAGAAATCGTTCGTTTTTTTTTTGCTGTTGAAGTTATTGTTTTGTTTACTTCATTCACCCTAACTTTCCGTATCAGCAGTAGCCTATGATGGAGTGCTTAAATTATCTTCAGGAATAAAGTTCACGGACGGAAAATGAATTGTCGACACGACATGTATCCAACAGAACGGACCATTTGGCCTCAAGCAATTTATCCAGCTTTCAAAATAGGACGAGAGCTTGGTCGAACTCCAAGGTCTCCCAACAGCTAGTAGCTGTTGGGAGACTACGGTACGGTACGTACCGTAGTCTCCGATTCGTACGGTAGCCAACAATTGTTGGCTACCGTACGAATAAAATCACATACCAGTACTCTCAAGGAAATACAGTCACCTTACGATAGACGAATTCAAAATAATATTAGAAATATTTTCTAATCAAATCCTTGTCTCCTTATAATACGCATATTAATACATGAAAAAAATAAACAACTAAACGCTGGGAAAAAACCTACATATCTGAATAACTTATCTAAATTCTTTGTATATTAATGTTATTCCGATATGTAGATTGTACTTTAATAAGGAATGTTTTAAAAAAAAAGAGAGTTTGTTTGTGACCTTTCATTGTTCAAAAATGTGGACCTAAAGATAAACACAATCGTAAATTAAGCGTAATAAATATTTTGAAAAATTTAACAAAAATTTAAATGAAGCACATATAATTTTGGAACTACTCAAAAACAAAACAAAAACGCTTCTAACTTATTAATTTTAATTTTAAAACAATGCCCTAAAAATGTACTAATTAATGAAAAAAAAAAAACAAGTGTATGTGCAGTTACCATGGCTCTAAAAATGATGCAATTCCACTTGGTTTCTTTTTTCCATACATATGTACAAGACGGAACGCCACATTATTGCACATAATGAATGTATGAAAAGATAAAAACGAAATCTTTTCATCCTAACGTTCACATTGTTTTTTATTCCATGTGTAAATTCAGCAACTCTGTAAATTTAAAATCTTATAATTTTAAAAATAAAAAGATAGTCTTGGTTTACCACAAATGCGTATCACTAAATACATTAAACTTATATTTGCCGTTTAACTTTACAATGACAATCATTTCCACGTTTATGCTGTGAACACAAATACTGCATATACTAAGGACTTTGATTACATCATGTGTTTGTAGTCTAGCAGGTTATTGGACACAGCATCACAAATCCTCAAGAAAACGACCAATAAGAGTCTATTTCCGGCAATTTCAGGAAGTGGATTTCACGGTCAGGTGCTGCTGCTCTATGCGTGCGTATGGCCGAATAGTGACAGGAGGCATGTTGTAGACTTTGGTCGCTGTTAGTCCTGTAAAGATTTGTTAGATGTGTAGTTTGTGTTACGGATTACTGTTTTACGGGCTTCTTTCATGCGAAAGTGATTTATAAAAGTGCTTCAATGAGTAGTATGTGTTCTCATGGGTGTAATGAGAAGAGATTTACCTTCTTTTTTCGGTCTATGTGTAAATATCAGTTATTTACGGCGGAAAAGGCTACTGACAAGCTCTACGTGAATGTGCGTTCAAAAAAAGTGCAAGGTGCGGCTTAAAAGTGAAAATGGAAGTTGAGACAGTCTGTCACATTGGTTTCTCCTCAGCTTTATCAATGTTGTTTGTTACCTGAGGTTTCAGAAGCCAACGGAAGTTTCGCCAATTGTAATCGGCGTGAACTAGTTAGTGTTTATGCTTCTTCTGTGAATCCATTCGGATTCAAGTCAAGTCATTGTACTAGAGGTAGGTATACGTATGTTGAGTTTTTGACAGTTGCATTTCTGTAATGTTGTGGTAAAACGTTTTATTATATGGTTTTTGGTGTTCTTGATTGTTAAATTGGGACGCTTCAGTTTTAAAAATCAAGAAAAAAACTTTTTTTTTTTTATGTGCACAATTGGTACAGATAAAACTTTCAAGTATACGAGACATTTCAATCAGTTGTTACTGGATCAATTTTAATTCGCAATGATTTAAAATGATTGAGTAGCAGCTTGGTCAGTTAGTTAAAAAAAAAAAAATGCAACCAAAATGTTTCAAGATATACACACAAGGAAAATTAAGTGTGAAGCTACCTATAATACTTACTCAAAGGTACTTGGAGCATTGTAGTCGTAAAGTATTGAAGTCTTTCACCAGTTTATTGTGATAGCAGTGTTATTTAGTTTGAAAGTAGTGATAGTATTAGAAGTATGATGTTTTTATTACAACTATTACCTAATTTAAACGCAAAATTCAACTTTTGTGATTTCAAACTGTTGAGAATGAAGGTTAATGCCCTTTTAATATCCTAAGGCAAACTGTAGCAGTTTCCAAATCGTTATATCGGCTATAGTTCCTTTTGTACACAACTAGCTATTTCCCTCCCTTGAATGCTGTTATTTTCATTAATTAAGGCGGTATCATCTTTGTACCCAAATAGGTTATAAAAATAAGACATTCAAGTAGAACAGTACAAAGCATTAGGTACCGATTCTGCTGTACATGAGATGCGTATTCGTCCCACTTCGCGTTGTGGCCAAGATAAAAAAATGTGAATGAATTTTAAAAATCATTACAACAAATAAGTTGCAAGCAGAGTAGACCTTTCATAGTTGGTGTAGTGATGTTGCATTTGATAACTTCTCTCTCAGTTTGTCTTTGACTTCAAGAAATTGTACAACAGTAATAACAATCCTATGTTTATTTTAGGTCATTAGGCATTTTTGAGAACCACGAGAAGCTGGAAAACAGAGAAAAGAGTTAGTCTACATTGCATCAATCAGGATTCTCAAATTCAATTAAATCAAACAAGATTTTAAAGCAAATAATTTACTTTCATGAGACCATCAGGGACATTTTGCTCTTAAGTATTCTGATATCACTGTAGCATAATTGTTGTTTCCATGAATTAGATTTTATGCTATTACTAATCTTTCATCAGAGAAGCAGATGTATGGTTTTTTCTGGAGGAGAATAGAGAGTGAAAAAATATTTTTTAAACTTACATGAAAGATTGCAAGTGAGAGAGTAAAAAAAAGCCCCCCCCCCAATTGCACAGTGTTGTATGAATGCATTGTCATCAAAGTGGAGAATAACATGAAAGCAAAGCAAGATATTTAGAATGGGCATCTATGGATCCAAGAAATCCATCAACAAATGAGATAAATATTGTGAATATATTAATAATATGATGAGAATAATGTATTTTGAGAGAATTTATTTTAAAGATGCATATAAAATATATATTACTTTATTTCTGAAAGGATACTTTTTACTAACATTTTCAAAATTGAACTCCTATCTTTTTGTGAGATCTCAATTTTAATCACTACATTTTTGCTTCTAGGCTGGTATGAATTTATTAATGGGATGTCTTGTTTTAGTAATCTGGTTACATTTTGTAACAGAATAAAGGATCAATCTTAAAGAAAGGTGATATCAGAATACCACAAGAGCCAAGTACTTGGACTACTACTAATAAGTGCTCTGGAATATGAATGGAGGACGATTGAAGGAGTATAATATACAGAGTTTCGTAAATGGGATGGGAAGAGGGTGAAGATCTATAACCTAGTAAAAAAAACTTATTAGATAGTTTGAGTAGAGTTATTTTCTTGAGACTAGAAGAAAATGGGGAAAAAAAAATCCCTGAAACTGCATAAAGGCATTGATTAAAAGAGTGCAAGGAGTAGGATTTTTTCCATGGTGATGATAAGTAATAGGAATGAGTTTACAATAGACTAGGTAGTAATACTAATTATTTTGTTTCATCAATGAAAATTTTCTTAACCTCATTGAGAATTCCAGTTTAAATTTTGTTTGAAGTATTATTCTCTAACTTTGTTCCAACAAAAAAAAATCTAATACAGTACTACTTTCAGAACTGTTTGTATTGTTTGCTGTTTCTGTGCTAAACTATCTACTCTTGTGAACTATTATTCATCTCTAAAATGTAAGTAAAACTTGAAAGCATTGAAAGTGCATAACTAAGTAGGTCAAAAGTATAAACCCAGCAACATTCCTACCACATGTTCAGGTGACACACTTTACGTTTTTCTACATGCATTTCAGCTAGTAAAATGCGCTTTTCACCAATCACCTATTTTCAAAGATAGAACAGTATTATAAAGCATGTCAGGTTGTTTTAGTAATGAATTTTGTATGGTTTCAAAAATGGACTTGTTTTTTACTGTTATATACAATGATATGAACACAAAGTAGAGAGTTGTAATGAGTAATGTGATGGCCAAAATATGCAGGTTGATATGGTTTGTGATATTGGAAATGAGTTTAAAAGAAGAAAAGAATTATACAGAAATGTGTTTTTCATTGAGAGAATAAATGTATTCAATCCTAAAATGTTTGTTAGTGGGAGAAAGAGGATATGGCCTTGATGATTAGTGCAGTGAACACAGAAAATTAGTATAACACAGGTGATTGTTTTGAGATCAGGTAGTATTGGATAGGCCACTTTTAAGCCCGAAAATATACTGCGATGACAGCGATCTGGAAAAAAAAAGCACCCATGATTGATTTCAGTGGCTTTATTTGGACTGGATGGAACCTAATCATTTTTAATTCTAATTAACTAAGAAGAGTGCATAATACACTTTATTCTTTCTGGAATATAGCATTCCAGATAAGATGCTTGAAATGGAGAGTATTATTAATGATGATATGAGTTATGTCCATCTGAAAACTTTTCACTTCTTAGCCATATTACTGTAGTGACTAGTCAGGCAGAGAATAATGCAAATTTTTCCAACCATTCTATCTTACAGGTTGTCCTGTGAAGAAATGGAACAAACAATAAAAAATAAATATGTTTACTGAGACTTCCCCCTTGTGATGGCAAAGATCACAAGGTCTATGATTACATCTTTATCTGTTATACTTCTTTGAATATTGAGAATACAAAATTTGTTTTGACTGCTCAGCTAAAGCAAAAGATTTCTTTTATACTCAAGAAACAAACAAAAGTTTGAGTATGCAATACTATTAGTGGTTTACAAATAAGACTACCTTCAACATGAGCTGCTTTCAGTATATAATATTCTAAGATCAGATTCATGAGAGGGATCTGTTGGAAGAATGATGGAATATTGCACCTTTAGATCAGAAAAGACCTAGTTTATTTCTCATCATGACAAGAATCTTTGTGATTTTTTTAAAATTGAAGTTAAGTTAGCTGCTTCGATATGATGTAGCAGGGTTTTACTCCCAGCAACTTGTTTTTCAACCCACATACAGGCAAATTGGCTAGAGCACACACAATGGGTACAGATGAGAGAGAGAAAAAAAAGGTATTAGTGAATGGTGAAGGGTATTGTGAGCAATGAAGAGGTTCTTAAAAGATTAAAGGTGAAAAGAGACTATATGGCTAATATCCAAAGAAGAAAAGTAGCATTTGCAGGACATTTGATGAGGGTGTCTTCTGGAGAGCTCCTCGGAATAGTGTTGCAGAGGATGGTGGAGAGAAAGAGAGAAAGACCCCGACTGCAATGGAAAGATAACATCAAAGACTGGATGGGCAAGCGTCTTACAGAAGCAAAAAGATAGAGAGGCATGGACGGTGGCTGTTCATCAGCTGCAACCCTCTTAAAAGAGGAGGCCACAGGATTAGATTAGAAAGAAAGGGTATCGTACATATAGATTGAGGATTTAGTAGCAGAGATAGCAGGCTGTGTAGGTTTGAGTGCCTTCCTGCAAAGAATCCTTGGAGGTGTCACATAATAATAATAATATTGCTCTTCATTATAGCATATATTAAATGTTTTCACTAACTATAAACAGCCATATAGTCTGTCTATAATAGTTAGGTGGAAATGCCAAGTTACAGAAAGCCAACATCTTATGTTGGCTTTCTGTAACTTGGCATTTCATCTATTTCTATTTCATCTTATAAGTATATTGTTAATTCCTCAATTTGTAGGAATCAAATCTCTCCCATTTGAGAGTATGCCAGTAAAGCAGTTTTGCAGGCAGTGGAATCAACTGGTAAATGGGACTGAACCCAACAGTAACATATCAGGAGGCCTTCAACCAGTCAGCAAATAATCCTAGTGGGAAACCTACTTTTATGCTTATGCAAGACCTAAGCAGTGTCCCCAGCATACCATCCTATTCCGATCACCTCTAAAGTATATTCTGACAAAATTAATGAAGTGAATCTGAGTGAGATATGAATGGTATGTCAAGAGGTCTACTATTAAAGCTATGCTGGAGCAAAAAAACATATCCCATCTGTGTGGGCAACATGATCATAAGTCTCATTTTCACTGCATGCCCTTACTTTTTGTTTAACTCTTCTTCCTCATTAATCATAAAAAACGATAAAAAAAAAAACAGAGCAGTAATTCTGTGGGGCAGAAAATGATCTTTTGCAAAAAATAGTGCCAAAAATAACCCCATAACATAACCAAACATTATAGAATGCAACACCAAACTTCAATATTCAATTCCCACTTCAACAGTTGTGGTATTTTTGATAATAAATGATGTGCACTATTTCTTAATCATTCAGACCTGATTTCTAACAGAACTTGAACAGTTGCTGTCCACTTCAGTTGTCAAACTACACTTTACACAATTCCTTCCAACATAAGTTGTTACATGTGCCTTTTGTCAGATCAGACAATCCCTTGTCAGAGAATGCACGTTAGGTTTGCAAGAATAACTTTTTTGATTTGTTCTGGATCAAAATTTTCTTACCTCATTTTTCAGCATTCATTTGCTGTTCATTATCACTCTCAAAATTTAAATAACTACTCTTAATCTGTTTATTCGTCTTTGAAGATTGATTTTTTTTTTTTTCTACAGTTCAAATATCCATATCATAAGTAATCTTCCTTGGACTTCATATACCCATACACTTTGTTCTGCCTTCCCTTTCCAGTTCCACTCTCAGGTTGGAAGGGATGCTAAGGTATTTGTCATTAGCAATTACCTAACATGAATTGTTCATCTGCCTTATTCATAATAATGCTTTATGATATAAATGACATCTAGAGAGGAAAAAATAAATTTATTAAAATCACTAATGATTTGCCGGATTTCTACCCAGCATCACCTGGATAGAAACTCAGCAAAATATTAATGAGCTTAATAACTGTATGTTTTCCTCTCTTGGTGGTGTTTATACAGTAAAACATTATTATGAATAATCAGTGACACCTAAGTCTTTCTGTACATGTTCATCTACCTTTCAAATTGCCAGATAATTTTTATCATTCTGCCAGCATCCTTTGACCTCTTCTTAACAAGCTGTTCTTCCAAATATACTGTAGATGTCGATTTACTGTTGGCATTACATTGGCACCAAATGGAATCACTTTCCACTCCTCCTTTCTGTGGTATGATAACTGTTAATATATTTTGATGCAAATATCTGCTGTGATTGGATAACAGAAATAATTATAATTGGAATGAAGGCCTTCATTTCATTCCAACTCATGTTGGAGAACCAAGACTTGGTTCTCCAACATGAGACTAAAATTCCAACTTTACACTGAACCTACACTACACTACACCAGACCTCATAACAGCTGCAACAAGACCAATAAATCCCTTCTGATTTTGATAGAACTAAATGCAGAAAACTTGCCTTATGTTCAAATGGCAATTTTGTCATCAGCTCCCTTAGCATTGCCATTGAATTCACTTTTGCTCATCCATGAATCCACATCTCATTCATCTAGATGAATGAAAGGTGGAATCATAATAATAAGTTGGATTAAATATCTCCTGAAATACCAGGAGCAATTCATTTCATGTATTCTCTAGTCTTTTTTTCAGAAAAAAATCAGAAGAATCCATTATAGCTTTGAACACTTAGGCTTCTTATTCTAATAGTCCAGTTATTTTCAAAAATTGTGCTCTAGAATAACATCTATCCTTTGTCTTTCCTTCTCATCCATCTTCTCTTCTATGGCATAGAAACAAGCCTGTATTCAGTCTCTTTCAAAAAAAAGAAAAAGACTAAAAGTCAGCGTCAATCGTGCCATTAATCTCACTTCATTTCTCTCAGAAATCATAGAGAATGTTATCAACAGCTCACTTCTTCATTCCAGTTAGTGACCAACATTATGGATTCTGCCATGCTTAGTCCCTGTTAAACTCCTTTTCATTGCTACCTATTCTTGATATTTTCGGAACATTTAATTGTCCAACACAAAGAACATGCCAAGCTACTTACATTCTTTCTTCTCAGAATTCTCCATCAATGTTAGAGTAGGCATGCTGTACTTTCATCTGCTCCCTCTCACTGACCCTATCAGATCTTAACCATAGCTTTGCTGATGACAGTACACTGCACCTTGTCGTCATTTGCCATTTTAGTGCTCAATCATTTTCCAATTACCAGTGCTCTTAAACTCTTCTTGCCATTTTGAATTGGAGTGAAGATAACTTTGTGAGCTTCAGTACTGCTACCAGAACACAATCCCGATCTCTCTTTTCCTACCCCCCCCTTTCATATTTAACACTCATGTCTCCAAAGAAGATTGGATATCTCTTTGGCAAATTCTTATACCTGTAGCTTCCTGTCACAAATACGATATTTATAGTCTCTTTTGCTTTAAGAATAAAACCCAACATGATATAGAGCTTTATATAACCACTCTCTTGGGCTATTTCATCCTGTTGGGTAGGAAAGATTGAAAATGGATGAAATTGTATTTGGAATAAATACTTTTGATGTCAAGAAGATTGGACAGAATGAAAGTTTGCCACATGTTTTATGGGAATATGCCTGGCTGTTTACCGAAAATTGTGCAGCTTGAAGGGGAAAGCAGGACAGGATAGTGTTGCATGATGGTGGTTAAATGGAGGCATCCAATTGTAAACCAGTTTGTACTTCTTTGGATTATTATTAAGATTTTGGAGCAATTAAGAAGTCATAAAGAATTGGACAGATGAAAATATTAGTTATTGAGGTCAGTGTGGATTTTTTGAGGGGACACTTTTGTTTTAGTAAACTGATCATGTTTTAAAATAAAGTAACATGACTTGATGATGAAGAATGCATGTACTCCAAATTTTTCTGGTTTTTGCAAAAAGTTGGGTAGTTTGAGTAACAGTGGTGTAGAAGGATTGTATCATGCAAATTGGTTGGTTAATTGTAATCTGATAAATTTATATGATATAGAGGATATTTAATTAAGCTTATAAGTTAGTTCAGAGCATAGGTGTCTGCAAAGGGGGTGTGAAGTGGTGAATTTGTGTAACTTTAAGACAGAATTAGATGGTTGTAATGGCTAAAGGATAAGTTAATTAAAATTAATGTACAGTGATTATCTAATGATTTTATAAAAGAATAGCAGAATTTCAAAAATGAGGTTCACTAAAAAATAGTAATTTAAACTGAATGTATTGTTATGTATCTGTGTAAAAATATGTATGGGAAAAAATATATAAAATATTTTAAAAAAAAATGAGAGAATGAATTGGAGAATAAGTTGAGTGAAGCTATCCTATATGTAAGTGGTGAATTTCATGTATCAGCTTGGCCACATTAGGGTTTAGTCAGTATATGACTGTGCTGCTAGTTTTTATTTTCTTCTTCTTCTCAGTATTGTTTTAGTTGGTCTCAAAAGGTAGCTGTAGGATTGTTTTTTTTTCTTGCAAACATAAAACTGACATTAATTAAACCACATTTGATAATACTGCAGTTACATTTATAATAAAGAATAAATATTAATTGTGAGATGTGTTTAACAGAGTTCCCTCCCATGATGAGTCCTTGGAGGTGTCATATAATAATATGAATGATCGTAATTTGCAGAGCTCATGCTATTTCTTCCCTAGTTTTACTTATGTCACATTTTGGAAGATTGAAAATTATGGTAGCATAATAATAACATTGTAAGTTGAACTGAGTGGGTTAAGATATTGTACAAGTGGGTTGCATTCTGACAGCTGTTAGATTGTCTACAAGGAAGCAGTAATTGAGGAGCAGAAAGGCTACAAGTGAGGGTTTCCATGGGGCTCAGCAATTTAAATAGTAATTTAAATTACTACTGAGACCAGTACTATTCAACCATTGTATTGAAGATATTATTACTAGATTGAATGAATTTAAGGAGTGACATGATAGACTTTATGGTCTGCAATGGATCTCTTGCAAAAATCTCATTACTCCATGGAGATCCTATGATGATCGTAAATAAACTATTACTTAAAAACAGTATATTGTTGTATTTGCTGCACATAATGTTCCACTAACTGATACACATATCTGCCAACATTGGTATTGTATCTCCCATATGCAGCTTGCAACTCAAAATACTTCATTGTTGTCAGTGGATTGTTTTAGTATTGAATACTGTAATATTGAAAGATCAGTTTTAGGATTAGTCACCAGTGATGAAAAAAATGATATATGGTGGCGCTTGGGAAAACAGTTATTAGTTAATATAATTTGGAAATGGCAACAGAACGTAGTACAACTGAAATGTACTGATAGAGTATCAAATTATTTCATACTTGCTTTTCCTATTTATGTTCCACTTGTGCACTAGGAGTAACACAAATGCTTTGAATTCTGTTGCTTCTAAGCAGGCCTGTTCCGTTCTCTACCGGGGTGCAAAGGATGCAGTGAACTCAGGTGGCACAATTTAGGGGCAGTAACATAACTTGTTATTGTATTTCGAGATCTTTTAATTTTTAATAGAAGGGGGGGGGGACACAAAAATTTTGCACCTAGGCAGCACAAACCCACAGAACGGCTCTGCTACTAAGTCAAGACTTCAGTTTAAGTGAAGTTCTGGCCTGTCATCTCTTCACCTTTTTAAATGTAAATATTTTTATTTCTATAAATCATTATTAAATCTGAAATGGCAGATGCAAAAGTATTTCACTAGAAGTGATGGATCCTAAAACATTAGTAGTGTCAGGTAATTATTGTCAGATTGTGGGATTCTTCATAAGAGCATAAAGAAAGAAAGGAAACTTTTTATAAGGCCTTATATTATTCTTTTCAGAACTGAGTTGTTATTATTCAGAACATTTTGCAACATGTAAATACCATCCTCAAGTACATTTTTAGTCTTCTTTGCACACATAGGCTGTATTTTGAAGAAGCAACTTAATTTTATGCAGTAATACTCTGAAATTGCAATGCTTTGCACATGACTTCATATAAGTTTTCAGAGAAACATAGTTTTCTACTAGAAGAGTTCATCTTCAATTCCTCCCCCCCCACACACACAACAATAACAACAACAAAAAAAAAATTGTGTGTTAATTAAAAGGACACATACAGAAATTCTTCATGAAAAACCACCTTACTCTGGGAATCTGATTTGCTCAGCAATGATTCCCAGGTCTACAGTCATATTGGACATGACGTTTCACTAGTCTGTTCAGTATGATTTCTTTGTCAGTTTTTATGTATTTGAATCAGACTGAAGAATTCTAATTTTACGCTCGTGCATAGACCTACACTTTTTACCATGTAGGCATTCGGAACCGAAATCCTATGAATATGTTGGTTATTCCTTATTCCTGGAGATATCCTATGACTGTAGCCTGTGTGTTCACAGGGCCAGTTTGCCTGCTTGCTGGATGAAAAATCTCAGGCACTGAAGAATACACTTTTAAAATCTATTTCCATAACTTACTTACTTTCCATTGCTGTGCTGAGATATAACTTTAAAAATTTGTTTATGAACATTTCAGCATCTCATTGATACAGAAATCGGTTGTCCAGATTTGTATGCAATAATATAGTTGAAAGAATTAAATATACCGAGAAATTATATACTTGGTTTAATCCTCTATCCAAGTGTAAGCAAACAAGTTTGTGCCTGAACTATTTTCAGGACTGGGGCAACTTGTATATAGAAGCTTATGACTTCACATCACTTGCCTTAGTATACCATAATGCAAAGCACACATCCTTATAAGTATGTATAATGTTATGCATTATTGGGAAGGGTCACTACCCAGATCGGTTTCGACTTTTATTGATGTGAAGTTATAAGCTTCTATATACGAGTTGTCCCAGTCCTGAAAATAGTTCAGGTGCAAACTTGTTTGCTTACGCTTGGATAAAAGATTAAACCAAGTATATAATTTCTTGGTATCTTTTTATAGTATAACCAAGTGGGGAAAAACCTCCAACATAGTTTAAAGAAGACAATGTATATTTTAGAGCATATGCATATTGTATAGTTTTATAGTTCCAAGGTTTTAATCATCACTACAGCTGCATCCTGTTATGTCTTTTTCTGTTATATCATTATTACATAAATATGTTGTTACTTGGTATTGAATTTGCAGTTTTTAAATAGCCAGCTTGCTCATATTTATCCACATCTCTTTGCGTTTGCATGTAATTGTGTTAATGATATTTGTAATTTTCTGTCCACATTCTGACAAGAGGTCACTGAACCCAGAAGTAATCTAGTTAGTAGAAAAGACTTACTCATACACTTATATATTCAAACAAATTGCACATTCATTATGATCCATCATGATGCTATACTTTAACAAAAAATTATTATTGTTGCATAGACATCTCCATGGAGTCTGAAGGCTCATCATGGGAGAGTCATATCCACACAGTGGATATGGCTCTCCCATGATGAGTCAGGATATGGCACTGACATTGGCAACCCATTCCATTCATTTATCACTCTCCAAGCAAAAAATTTACTCTTTCATATCCTTGCTAACCACACTCTTACCCAATTTTCAGGGATAATCTTTGGACCTGTCCTTTCTAGTATTGAATATTTCCTCTGTATTAATCCCATAAAATCTTTTAGGTAACTTAAATGTTTCTATCATCTCTCTTTTTGCCTAACATTCAATCATGGAGCAGAAATAGCTGAGTCATGATTCCAAATAAATACATAATAACTACTTAGGTAATTAGATTCTACAGGCCATTATTGGCAACACTAACAGTACAGAAGTATTGGCAAGCTGCCTACTTATTTATAAATTGCATTTCTGTACGTGTCCAGTTGGTATTCCTTGATGTAGAAGCATTTTGAATGAAATGATACTGCCATGTTAAAAAATTATGTATGTCTAGATTTGTTTGTTCTTTTAGTATTATAAAATACTAATTAATGCCTCTCTAGTGCAATTGAAAGAATGATATTGCACTTTGATTGGAAAAGACCTGAGTTTGATTCTAATCATAACGAGGGATCTCATTATGACTTTTTCAGTTGAAAGCGAGTTAACTCACGAGAAACTCACATGGTTGCTCTCAACATTTCAAAGGCATTTGATTGGGTTTGGAACAGAGGCCTATTTAACAAACTTCCATCCTATGGTCTGCCTTCCTCACTCTGCAACTGGATCACCAGCTTTCTCACTGCATGTCGGTGGATGGTTTACTCTCCTCAGATTCCGGGGTTCTGTTCTTTCACCCACTCTCTTCCTCTTTTATATAAATGACCTGCTGTCTGACTTCCAATCCTATCCATAGCTTTGCTGATGATAGTGCACTCCATTCCTCCTTTTTCATTTGACAAACCTTGTATTGCTCAAGTATTAGAATCAAGATCTACCATGACCAGTGGCCTGAACTTAGATCTCCTAGCTATATGCCAGTGGGGCAAGGACAACCTTAACTTCATTGCCATCAAAACTCAGTCCTGTCTGATCTCTCACAAGAAAGAGCTAACATCCCTTCCCCTTACCTTTAGTAATACTGAAATATCCAAACATGATCAGATTTCTCTACTTGGACTGACCTGCACCTTCAATCTTTCTTGGCACAACTACATTTCAACTGTAGCTTCGGCAGCCACTGAAACACTTGTACTTTTTTGCACAAGATACTGCTTGACCTTTCACAGCTACTAACTTTATACAAAGCCCAAATCCACCCAGCCATGGAATATTGCTCCCATATTAGGGGTGGAGCACCAAAATCCTCTCCAAGATTGCTTAATTCTATCCAGAAGAGAGCAGTGGCTAATTAATGATCCCTCTCTCACAGAAGTTCATTTTCTACCTTTTGCCTCTTCAGATACTTTCATGGACAGTGCTCTGCTGAATTGGCCACTGTTATTCCTCCACTCTCCTCTAAAATCATTAAAACAAGAGCCACTGCTAACTAACACCCTTTTACAGTCCATCTTGAAACTCACTGAACCAACTTCACTGCCTCCTCCTTCATTCCATCTTCTATCCTAATACCAAGAGGAACTTCTATTCCTCTTGCCCACACATGGCTCTAATGTGCTATAGATCTTGTGGCCTTTCATGTGTGGATATGATGTATAATATATATTTAAAAAAAGCTGGTTTCATATGGAAATAGCAGGGATTTTTATCCTCTATACAGGCAAATGGGCTAGAGTACACATGCAATCTACAGACACAAAAATACCATCGTAGACAACGTTGCATGTTGATGATGGATAGTAGTGTAGTTTATAAAGTATTATGGGTTAGAAGATTAAGTAACGTAGGCAGTGGATTGTATGGAGTACCATCCTGCATGAGTCCTTGGAGGTACCATGTAATAAAGTGCTCTGAAATAAACTATATATATCCTATTTCTCTGCATTATTATGCATATACACCATGCATTCAGAGTGAATGAAAGGTAATATCTATTGCATATTATGTTTATCCACCTTTCGTATTTACTAGTCGTATGCCTATGAACACTGGAAAATTTATTTGTTAAGACTGCACCACTAGTATTTCTATATTGGCATAAGACTCAGTAATATGTCTGGTAGATCTCTCTCTCTCTCTAGCATATATTCCTTTCAATAAAGTTTACATGAACAGTCATTGTTCTTAAGTGCTTAAACTACACTTTTAATGCCTTAGTTGTTTCCCGCTCATAGGTCCGAGTTCCCTCTCCAGAATGAATAGAAGAAAGTGAACATTGTTCTAACACAAAAAAGTACCTTTTTTATACTTGCCAAAAACAAAGTGCATGCCAGAGCACCATGTATTTCTTTCAAGAATGTGAAGTATGTTTATAACAACTTTTTAACTGAAAATCAGCCAGGTAGTTTCATATAAATAAACACTATTTTCTTTCTTGAAACTTGGAGGGGAGGGGGAATATACCACAAAACATACTACAGTAGTTGGGAAATAGCAGTTCATGAACATGTTCAGTCATATTACTAAACAGCTGTAATACTTGCATTCTTTTTCACTCTTGTGCAGTCTTCTCTGTATTAATCTGGCTATTCTAGGTTATCACACACACAAATTGATCTGTGATGTGTAATTGATATGTCAGAGTTGTAGTAGTTTCTACAACTCTAATTAGATACTTTTCATTTATATATATAAGATATACATATGTCAACAAGTAAGCCCAGGACCAACTGAGACGTCGGTTTTTCAGACCAAGGCCCGCACTTTCAAATTTCCAAGAAAATTTGATAATAGAATTTTTGATGTTTCAGAGATGTATTGATATGGGAAATATTTTAGTATATAACTATATGTATTTAATGTTTGTAAATTATGTTTAATAAAATTATCTGATTTTTCAATAAAAAAAAAATTCTTTTTTGCATATATTTTGGGACCCCACTAAAAACTTTTCTCCAAGGCCCTGCAAAATCTCCAGCTGGGCCCTGAGTGAGCCAAGTATTGAAGTTTGCAGTTCAGAAGCAACTACTGTACTAATACTGTTTATTAATATTATTGTTTCAAAGGAGACTTTACATTCTGAACAATTAAAATAATGTGAGTTGTGTCTTGCTAATTGCAGTTACTCTTTTGTCTTGGCACTTTTTTCACATGTGAGATTTTTGAGAGTTTTTTTTTTTTAAGATGAAACCTTATAGGTAAAATAAATGGGTAAAACTTTAAATTGTTAAAAATGAATGAATAACTGGTTAAGTCCAAAGATTCATCATGGGAGGCCCATGCTAACCATTATTGACACATTCTTGTCAAACTTCTCCTTGAGCTTATTCACTGATAGAGCACTTATCACTGTGTCCGATAACCCACTCCATCCATTCAACTGTCCTCCCAGCAAAATAAATGAAATGAATGTAGTCCTTATTTTCTTGCTGACTAAATTTTAATACAATTTTTAGGGAGAGCCCCTCGTTCTCTCTTCTTGTTACATTCTGAAAAAATTCTTCTACATCAATCCTGTAACCTAGTAATTTGTTTTAATCATATTCCCTCTTTTCTGCGCATCAGTCAATTTTTGTTATCCACAGATCTTCAATCTATCCTCATAGGGAGCATTTCATACCTCTGTTACCATCTTATCACTTGTCTCTATATCCTTTCCTGATCCCCAAGAAACCAATGCAATCAAATCTGTGCACAGTAGTTCAGCTGTGGCCATATCGAAGGATAATAACCTCTATAAGAATACATTTATAAGCAAAAATAAATATCCAAGTGATCCTAAAAAGTTGTTTTGACACTTTTTTTGCAACATGCCCCCCCCCCCCCCAAATCCCTATCCTCGTCAATTTCTTTTCAGTTCAAAATGAAAATACACTTTGGGGTGAAAGTGTGTAATATCTGATGTCTTATTTGCACCTTTGTAACGAATGATGTTTAATGCTTTATTGCAGATGGGGGTATTAACTCTTTATTTTAATTAGCAGTGCGCTTTTTCTCTCGTAACCTTTCTTACTTATTCTATTGCGTACTATGTTTATCCACCTTTCGTATTTACTAGTCGTATGCTTATGAACATTAGAAAATTTATTTGTTAAAACTGCACCACCAGTATTTCTATATCGGCATAAGACTCAGTAATATGTCCGGTAGATCTCCTCTTTCTCTAGCATATATTCCTTCAATAAAGTTTACATAAACAGTCATGGTTCTCAAGTACTTAAACTACACTTTTAATGCCTTAGTTGTTTCCTGCTCACAGGTCCGAGTTTATTTAGGAACAGTGCATTGTAAAATAAAAGATCAGGCAGCACTCTATTGACATATAATTAAAACACGTTTATTTACATTAATAACAAAGTACATTAATTAAACGATAGGGAGATTACTCTCTCTACCTATCCATTTAAACTTTTAGCATAAAGAAACAAACTTTCTCTTTTCAATACTAAACGACTATACAATATAATTACTCAATTACTTCTCTGCTTATTAAATCAAATTATTGAAACTAATTTACTCACAAAGAGGTTAGCTAGCTATGCCAAGTTATCTCACAAATTATATTCCAATTAATAACAAATCACAGGACTCTCTTATAGACACTTCTTATTACTATTTCTTATCAGCTCCCTCCTCTCTCAGTGCCCAGAGTTTATAA
Organism: Typopeltis vanoorti; assembly: GCF_054136105.1. NCBI lineage: Eukaryota > Metazoa > Arthropoda > Arachnida > Uropygi > Thelyphonidae > Typopeltis > Typopeltis vanoorti. The sequence continues at coordinate 34,086,828 of NC_143560.1, forward strand.
AGTACCCTGTTCCTGTAAGCTGGCATACTTTGGACAAACAGGCAGATCAGCAACCATCTGCCTGGAGGAACACGAGTCATACATCTGCAATCACGACTATGGTCAGTCAGACCTGGCTGACCATGTCTTGGATACAACCCACAGGATCTCATGGGAAAAAACCACCATGCTCTACCACAGCAAATTCAAAAAAGAGAGGCTATTTTTAGAATCAGCAGCAGCTCTCAGAAATCAACCAAATCTTAATAAATACGGTTGCATTAAGCTTCCTAAGATTTGGGAAAAACTTATCATCAGAGATCCCACCTTACATTCCAGGCCACCTACTACCCCCCTTACAGGGCACTCCACCCAGATAGGACTTTAGAGTCACCCGTGTGGTTGGGCTTAGTATTGTGTGGTATTTGTGTATATGTTACATTAGTTTTTTTGTAATCCCTGAAGATGTCTCAGTGACTGAGACGAAATATAGGAAGTATTAAATTCTGTTTTAATCCTTTCTGAGTGCTGTATACAATCTATTAAGCCTCCAACATGATGTCCTCACAGCACTTAAGCCTCTACACACAGATACTAATGGCATGAGTGCCTGCCACCCATGAAAGGTTTTTTTGTAAACCTATAGTATATTAGTACTTTCAGTAGACTAAAGATTTTTTCTATTTTTTTATTAAGTTTATATTTTTTTTCTTTACATTTTTATTTATTTTTTGCATAATCTTGCCTAATTTTGCATAAACCTGTCTAGAGATTAAACACTTCACACTTTCAGTAATCAGGGTAGTGCCCTCACATCAGGCAATTAAATACATCTCCCAACTAAAGAGAGTTACAAACATCGATGCCCATGGTGGATTCAAACCCACAGCCTTGTTGGTTGGAGAATGAATATGCTAACCATTCACCAGCCATGCTAAAGATTACGTATTTGGTAACTTTGTAGACCAAGATTGTATGATTGCTCTCCCCAGCTGGAAGTAATGTGGTTAAGTTAATAATGGACAAATCCTCTGATGCTATTACCAGGTCTAGTACTCTTAAACTCCTGAGTTTTCTCTATCACATACTGTTTTCAGATAATTATCGCTTAATAGCTATATAAATGAACTTTCCTCCTTACATCTTATGTCCCACTAGAGGAAGGTCTCATAATAATTTTGACACCTGCACATTCATTGTGCTAATATGCTGATGTTGATTTGGGAACATTTCTGCATCTCCACCCTGTGTGTCAGTTGATACTTGGGTTCCCAGTACTGAATAGTGGAGGGCAGTATGATGGAAAGGGGCACTGTGAGTTCTATATCTACTCAAACCTTGCAGTACTTAATTTCTGATGCCACTTCCTCTAATAACAGCTTTCAGTCTTGCTGCACATAGGCCTGTGCTGCAAGGTTATGCTAGTACAGTACAATGGTAAACAGTGTCAACTAGGATGACCAGGTGTAGGGAAGAGCTGCAGAAATGTTCTCAAATATGCTGATGTGTTATCCTATCTATTTTATGTATTTTGTTTTTCATGCCCTCTATCTAATACAGGATAACTTCCTCAACCATGCTGAACTTTACTTTTGTTGGTCGCTGTCATGAGTACCCATTCCCCAACCTTTTTATCTTTCTTGAAAATGCTATGCCCCTCACATTATGTCGCTGTAATTATATCATCCTCTTTCTGGAATATTGGATATTCTAATAAACTGTGGTATCTCCTTTGACTTATAGCTATCCTTGTATTTTGTATTGACTGTCACATTCAAATTAAAGTAGCTTGAGAAACTACATCCCAACATTTTTATAATTTTTGCTCTATCTCACTTGCCTCAAGGGTGCTTATGCACTTACTTGCATTTCCCTAATCTCTAATTTTCCTGACGTAGCATTTTCAGACTAACTGAATAATATTTTATCAAAGACACCTAACTCCAAATCCAGTTAAGTGCATTCCATCAGTCAATAAACTGTGGTATCTCCTTTGACTTATAGCTATCCTTGTATTTTGTATTGACTGTCACATTCAAATTAAAGTAGCTTGAGAAACTACATCCCAACATTTTTATAATTTTTGCTCTATCTCACTTGCCTCAAGGGTGCTTATGCACTTACTTGCATTTCCCTAATCTCTAATTTTCCTGACGTAGCATTTTCAGACTAACTGAATAATATTTTATCAAAGACACCTAACTCCAAATCCAGTTAAGTGCATTCCATCAGTCATATGAAGTTCTTTCTTCCCTCAAATTCACTCCTTACCACTACAAACTGCACACATCGTCCTGCACATTCTGTGTATCGACTCATTTACAGTAACTCTTTCTCAGTTTACTCATGCCATATAAGCAGACTCACTATCTTTACTTATTTGCTTCTTTTTTTTTTTTGCTTCTTCTGTAATTCTTTTATATCTTCTCAGGTTTTACTTCAAAACCAGAAGATACCTTCTCAGGTATCTTCTGATTTTGCTGCATCTTGTTTTCTGAAGTGTTTTCATTTCTATCATAATATTTATCTGCCAACCATTTCAGCTGTTGTTTTTGAAGCATATGTTAAAATTGGTTTTATAATTTTGTATATGCTTCTCTTAGTTACAATATTTAAATTCTTATTATTATGCTTAAACATCCAAAAATATTGTTTTCCTGAAGTGATGCCACTTATGAGCATCATAAGTGGCTCCTCTGTAATTAGAATTCATCATTTGATCTATTTATTTCTGATTTACATCTAATTAGTCACCTACTAATCACAGGTATTTTTATTTATGTTTCCATATTTTTGACAGAATCTGTTGGCAATAAAACTTCTTTTTGTAAATTATCTCTTCTGTGATTGCCACATCACCACATTAGCTGAGTGACATTCATATTTCTATATTTTTGATTTTTCTTTTAATTCTGTTGTTATTTCATTCATTGAAATATTAAACAGTAATGGATTTAATATTGTCCTAATTTCTTTCTTTATTTTAATTTCATTAATGCAGTGCCTTATTACATATGAGAGTGTGTTGAAAAGTTATGATAATCACCATGAAGGAACTGAGGTAGAACCATGTCAAAACAATTTACCAGAACTTTTTATCCCTCCCCTCCATATTTGTGCAAAAATCTAAATTTTACTATCTGTTTTTATTTCTCTTTTCAATATTATATGCTTTGAATATCTTACAATTTTATACTTTCAAATGATTTGGATGTAAATCCATAAAACACAACTGGAGTTATATATTATTGATTTCTTTTTTCTGTTTTATTATCAAAGCCTCCATGCAGTTAGCTGATTCATTGTGTTTAACTCAGTCAACAACATATTTATTATATTGACCCTTAACACTTTCTGTATTCACAGCATATTCTTATAATGTGTTCCTTTCACTCATAAATCTCCACATAAAAATCTATTCCTCATGTCCTTCTTCACACTTTTACACATCTTCCAAGGCTGGCATCTGGTTCTTCCCCTCTTGACTACTCTTTCTATAATACTCTGTATTAATCCAAAAAATGCCCTCACTAATTAAATGTCTATCATATCACTTATTTCCCTCCTGTTCACTAAACTGTTGCATTCCTTTAACCTCTCTCCATAGCCAGCATTCCAAAATCCTGATATTGCTGTAGTCACTTGTCTCAACCTTCTCCAATGTTTCCACATCACAGTGAGAACTAGGTGACTAAATCTGAGCACAGTAGTACACCAACCTCCTTATCCTTACATATCAATCTACTCCTTATCATAGCAGCAATGCAATGTGCTGTCTGCCCTCTTAGTAGAGTCTACTGGCAATCATTTCCAGATCTCAAATCTCATCCACCTCCTGAAACACAGTTCTATCACTATGGTACATTGCCTTATATCGCTGCCCTCCAAAATGCAACATCTTGCATTTACTAATATTAAAACTACAACCCCTTAATTTTGTCCAAGCTGAATGTCTATTTAAATATTCCTTTGCCTCATCAGCAAACAACTGAGGATCTCCAGTAATCTAAATGAAATATCATTAACAAATAAGTTAAATAGCAGGGTTCATGAACAGAATCTTGTGGCACACCACTAGTTACCCTCCTTTCTTGAGACACTGCTCCATCATACACAACTTGCTGGTTATTATTTGAAGAGTCAATCTCTGATCCATTTAGCCAGTGTATATGTATACTATCCATTTAAATTCTCTACATCTTGTACACCAATGTTCATGAGGTAATCTATCAAATGCGTTTGCAAAGTCCAAGAATGTCTCTGTATTTGAATCTCATTATCTAACACTCGACTCCTTATAAAATGCAAGTACACCTGGTCGTCGACTTATGACCACAAAAAAAAAAAATGAATAAATTAATAATAAATCAGGCAGCTGCGCGAATGATAACTATGGGATACGATAGTTATCGTACAATAACTATCTCTCACATACATTCAGTCACTTTCAAGTATCTGTTGCATGTGGTGTATTAATTAAAATTCTATTGAAATACTACCCATAAAATGTCTAGTAAAAAGAAAATACCTTCATCTACAGATACGCCAGCTAAGAAGTCGAGGAAAACTATTGATTTAGAGTGTAAAATGAAAGTTATCTAGAAGTATGAAGAAGCTCTCACCGGTTTCGAAGCAATGGACCCTAATATCGAAAGATTCACAAAGATTGAACGTATCATTCAAGATGCGGTATGTTGTTATCGTGAGATATATGAGGAAAAAAAGAAACAAACTGTTCAAACAAAGCTCAGCATGTTCCTCATCAAGAGAACATCTCTTACCTCAACCCAAGAACATGACCCTGACGATCCACAACCCAGCACAAGCAAAGATTAAAAATTGATTTTGTAAATTTCATTTGTATTAATTTTAGATTGTATTTTTGTGTTTACAGTAAAGTATGTACAGTATTATTTTTCACATTATGTACAATATACATAATTATAAATTTAAAAGATTAGAAAGGTTAAACAATACTGTTAATAAATATATGGCCGACATATGACCAGATCAACTTACGGCCTATCAGCCAGAACGTAAGTCGACGACCAAGTGTATATTGCCGAAACAAGACCTACCTTACAAAGCGATGCATCATAAGGAATCCTGTGTCCAACAGCTATTAAATATTACATTGTGTGGAATCTTCCAGATCTGAAGACATTATTTAATATCAGTGATTCATTTATCTTATCAGTTTTGTACAAAATTAAAAAAAATTTTTTTTAAATTGCTACTGTAATATTTAATCTCATTCGATAGTGCTGTATTTTTAGAAACTCATTTGTTTAGTGGTTAACTGAAATGTTATTTCTCTTCCTTCCTATTTTATGAGTTCTTTCAGGATTTTGTCTCTTCTGGATATTTTTATATTTCTAATGTTTCTAATTACTCTTTGTTACAATATTTAGAAGACTAGTATTTCACTCCAGAACATCCTCATACACCCAAACATATGTCATTAGGATTCTGGCAGCACTACTTCTACCACTTGAATTACTTGATTCCCATCAGTGGTGTGCTTCAACCAAGATCATTTAAAGATATACAAGATGCTGTAATTAAATTCTCATGGGAATTTAATAAAGGTTACTATGGATAGAATGAAGGAATGTGATCTATCTACAATGCCTTGATATGCCATTACATTTATTTTCAAGAAATATTTTATTGCACTATACTAACTTTAGTAGGGAATAATGGATATATATCATCATCAAATTCCTGACATTTACCCTCAAGGGGTGTACAGGATATGATAGTACTACATGAAAAATTTACATGATTACTAACTTCCTACCTACATTTTTCTGCCAAATCAATCTGTTACCTGTCAAAGCTACAACATTGTCAGATCCTATATTTATATATATATATATCTTCTAAGGCACGTTTTGCCGTATCAATCCACCTATAACTTGGTCTTCCTTTGGGCCGTTTTCCGGCCAACCTGGCAGAGAACACTTGTTTGGCTAATCTTTCCTCGCCCATTCTGTTTAAGTGACCATATCACCTGAGATTAGCTCTGCTAGCGCATTCCTGGATGCTGACAATATCAAGTTCTTTCCTAATTGATGCCATCTGTTCATGCTCCTAATCTTTCTCAGGACTCTCATATCTGCAGTCTTTGGTCAAGTGTTTTACTTCTGACCCAGCTCTCAGATCCATAAGTTAAAATTGGTTTGAACACTGTCTTGTATACAGCTAATTTCTCTCTTATTCCATATAAATTTATTCAGTTGATTTCCTACCATATCAACTTTGTTGATTCTGTTGTCTATTTCCATATTTAATTTACCATCTTCACTAAAAATCATGCCTAAATAGCTGAAATGTTTTACTTGTTCTATAGGTTCTCCATTCACAACACAGTTAACATTTTCAATGATTCTGCCTATTTTCATTATCTTTGTCTTGTTATTGCTGACCTTCATACCATATCTATCACAACAGTTATTCAATTTAGTCAGGAGATCTTGCAGACTTGTAGCGGATTTTTTTAGAAGTATAACATCATCTGCATAAAGCAAGGACATCTCCAACATTAACACATTAACATCTCCAATTTTGATATCAGGTTTAATACCACTTTCCTTCATAATGTAATCCATATAGATAATGAATAACAGAGGTGATAATGTACATCCATGTCTGACAACAGATTTAACCATCTCCTTGTACTTCCTTCAATTCTAACTGCTGACTTACAACTCAAATAAAGACTAAGTATTGTTTGATATAATGATCAAGCAAGAATTGAATAGCTTCTTTCTTGGCACCTTGTCATATGCTTTTTCCAGATCTACAAAACTTAAATACAAATCTTTGTTATATTCCCACGACTTTTCAACTATTTGTTAAAGTGAATATCTGATCCTGTCAGCCTCTATTTGGCCTGAATCCAGCTTGTTCCTCACCAAGCTTCCTTTCCACAATCCTTCTCAACCGTTTCTCAAGTATACCGGCATAAATCTTACCAGGAACACTCAGTAGGGAAATACCTCTGTAATTCTCACAATCAGTTTTATTTCCCTTTTTATATATGGGTACTATGAGAGCTCTACTCCAATCATCTGGAATTCATCCTTCTGTCCAGGCTCTCTGAACTATGCAATGTAGCCACTGTAAAACTTTTATACCTCCATACTTCAGCATTTCTGGTCTTATATCATCTACTCCAGCTGCCTTTCCACATTTCAGACTTTTGATGGCTTTTTCTACTTCAAGCATGGATATGTATTCCTGATTGCATGACTGGTCAGTATTTTTTATCACTGTGCTGTCATCACTGCTAGTTTCATATAGCAATTTTTCGAAGTAATTACTCCATACTTCAAGGATATCTTTTTCTCCAGTTTTCATATCACCTTTATCATCTCTAATTCCTTTTACAGCACTCTTTTCTCCATTTCTGAGCTTTTTCAACAACCTTCAGAATATCTTGCCACCTTCTTGATATTTATTTTTTATTTTCTTACCAAAATCTTTCCATGGCTTTTGTTCAGCTAGTTTTACACAGTATTTAGCTTTCTTACATTTGTCTCTGTATTCTCTAAGAGCACAAATTGACTTATTTGACAGGAACTTTTGATATGGTTTCTTCTTTTCCTTCACTGCTTCTTTAACTTCCTGTGTCCACCATTGAGTTCTGATTTTTCTATCCTTGCAGACAACCTCACCACATGCCTCTCTGACAGAATCAATCAATGTTTTCTTAATAGCTTGCCACTGAATCTCCAAGGTTTGATTCCTGTTCTCAAACTCTTTCATTTTTTCTTGAATAATCTTTGTATATTTTAGTCTACAGTTCACATCTGAGAGCTGCTCAACTTTTATTCGTTTTAAAACTTTCTTACATGTTCTTCTTTTCAATATGAAATTCAATTTTATCCTGCTTAAGACTAAATGATGATCACTTCCAATTTCAAATCCTCTGTACACTCTAGTGTCCTGCACCAGAGAGAAAACATCACTTTCAACAATAATATAGTCAATGAGCCTTTTCTTATTCCTTGCCTCTTCTCTCCATATGAATTTGTGCACATTTTTATGTTGGAACATGGTGTTAGTAATAACCACTCCATGTACTGAGCAGAAATCCAACAAGTATTTGCCAAAATACAAATACAAACAATAAATTTATTGTTTGTATTTGTATTTTGTATGTATTTGCTATTTTCTCCAAATTTTCCTAAAATATTTTTGTGTCTGACAATCATTTCCTGCTCTGCTATTTAGATCCCCAACAAGGACCAACTTTTCATTGTGTCAGATGCTTTTTCTAAAGCCTCAAAAAATTTCTCCACTTCTACCTTAGGAGAACCTTCTGTGGGACCATAGGCACAAATAAGTCTCATTGTCCAGTTTCCCATTCTGATATTTGCCCACATCACTCTACTTGAAATTACCTGCCATTCAAGAAGATTAGGCTTGTATTTAGTGTTGAATACTATGGCTACTCCTTCTTTTCCTTGATTGTCATAGCCAGTATATGACATTTTGTATTTATTGTTCAGAAAGAGCCCACCAGTTTTGGTCTTTTTTGTTTCAGTCCTCCCTGTTATGTCGATCTGGTACTTATCTAATTCTTCAGCTAGCTCCATTTCTTTGCCATTCATGGATATATGTATATCCATTTTATGCATATATATATATATATATCCATTTGCCAGCAAAGGTTGGTCGATTGGTTGAGCCTCTGCTACTAATGGCTCATGCAAAAAGCATTAAGCATGCTTGAATGTGGTTAGTAGTTGGAAGGATCGATCGTTCGATGCTGTTGGCGCACTCTCCCTCAATGAGTCTTTGGACTCCCTGGAGGTGTCAAATAATGATATATATGGTTTCACAGTGAAACTGGAAAAACTCCATAAACCTTTAGGACAATTAATCCTATACTTCAGCCAATGAGCTGCCTGTGATGCACTGGCACATGCTGGGAGCTTGTTTTTGAAAAGTTTTAGACCAATATAATTGGTATAGGTCCAGCCCAAGTTACACATCACTTTTTAGCATGAGTGTGGGTCATGAGTTAAACCCAGTCATAGCCAAATGAACATTGCATATCTTTATTTGACTTGGACCCATACTGCTACTTCCCGTTCTTCTGGACACTAAGCCTTATTAAACCTACCTCCTCATTATTATTAACAGTATTTTCTCCCTGTCCTCTCTTTCTCCAATTCCTGAATATTCTAGTCCTGCAAGGATGTCCTCCTTCATTAATCAATCTCACTAATGATAATTTTTTTTGGGCCATTTCACTTATGAATTCCTACATTCGTTCCTGATAAGTTTGGCAATAGTGAACAACCATTAGTCAAGATAGCAATGTTATATTACAATGTCCAAACGGGAAAAGTAAAGTTTAAGGCAACAAATCTAGGCGGATTTGGGCGGTAGAGATATAACAAGAAAAAGGACTAACAACCAAATTATCCTTCCCTTTCCCACTATTTCAACTATTACTTCACAGTTAAGCTACATCTATTTCCACCATTTCTTGAGGTTATTTCCTTATGTAGGAAAGGGGGGGAAAAAAACAAAAAAAAAATTTGGAATATGCCTTGTTTGGATTTTTTTTTCATCAAGAATTACTAGAACAAATTCTTGTTTAATGGAATATTTGTTTCACATGAATTTTAAAATCATTATTTATTTTTTTTTAAATTCAAATGTACATTTTTTTGAATAAACATAAAACAGCACACGTTTTCTTAAGTACTGTCTTCAAAAGTCACTTTTGATGGTACTGAAATTTAATTTAAGTAATGGGAAGAAGATGATATATTTTATTCAGTTTAATTGCAACTGACAAACGTTCTCAATTGAACATTTTTATTGGTAAATAACAATATTTATATTACATTTTATTTATGAATGTGCAGCTTTTTTTTTTTTTTTGCTCCAGGCAAAAAAAAAAATTTTAAAGGAAAAATTTTTTTCCTTTAAAATTTGTCATCAGATTTAAGTGGAATTTGGTGACAAAACAAACCTAATAATGATTAAGTTCAATGTGTAAATTATCAAAATTATATAATTTAAGCATGGACAGTAAATAAATAGTCTTATGTAGCAGTTATAAGTTAAATAAGTTTTGTTATAAATGGCCTGTTATTTTTTTTTTTTTTTAATCACTTGACTCAATTTTTAATTGTTTCTTCAACACAGGACATGGATGAACCAGACAGGCAGAACTCTGAGGCTCACATTACAGTGTACCAACCAACATCTTTGTTTAGAAAACTCTTTTTCTGGAAAGGTCGAACAAGACCACCAGAGATACAACATCGTATTGTGGTACCTAACCATATAGTGCCTCCTAATATTTCTTCCAAACAGCATCCAAACTTTGGTTATCGAAATAACAAAATTAGGACTACCAAATATACTCTTCTTTCATTTATACCAAAGAACCTCTTCGAACAGTTCCATAGATTTGCCAATCTGTACTTTTTAGGAATAGTATTATTAAACTGGGTTCCCCAAATCAATGCATTTGGTAAGGAAATAGCCATGATACCTGTGATTTTTGTGTTAGGTGTAACTGCCATAAAGGATGCTTTTGAGGATAAGAGACGACATATATCTGACAGAAGGGTAAATAATTCTACATGTCGAGTGTACAGTAGGTAAGTCTCCATTCTTCTCACTCTTTCTATACACTTTCTGCTTGTTTTATATATACACCATGAGAATTCACTGCCCAGGCATAATAGAAACATACTAATGTTAACATTTGTAAATCATGCTTGAAGACAATTTTCTTTTAAATTATGAGCACTTTATTTATTTTCTAGTGCTAAAGATATTTTTTTTATCACTCAAGATATTTCTGCAAATACTAATATGCAACATAGTCAGTTGCATATTAGTATTTAATCACCAGTCATATAAAGTGTTCTGTTTACCATTATAATTTATCATAGTTCATTAGATTCACAGTTTTATCGCTCATCCCCGAGTTATGATTATATCGAGTTATATCCTGTTCTTTAAATGACAGGTCTTTCAAATGAACAGTTAGGAAGTGAAATTCTTTTGAGATATGTGACAGATCAAGAAACTATTCATTCAATAATGTGGTGAATGAAGTTTTCTTAACCACGTTTCTTTTTTTAAAAAAAAACAACTTTATAAGCTAATATTGTACATTTAAGATACAGTAGGACCCAGATGATGTGCATAAATGCTGTCTGACTTTCATATTCATTCAATTGCTGAACAAATGTGGTTTTATCACTTTGCATGATTATTACTCGTGAAGTTAATCAAATTATCTTTGGCGGCTCTATTATTATTATTATGAGCCCTTGAGGACTCATTGAGGGAGGCCCTAAACATTTCAAGAACTATCCAACATTTGCATAGTATCTATCATACTTTGCCTTGAACTCATTCCCAGTCATGGCACCCATAACAGACTCTGGGAACCTATTCCACTCATTCACCACTCTCCAAGCAAAAAAACCCAGTTCTAACACTCTCGATAACTACACTCTTACTAAGTTTCCATGGATAGTCCCTAGTTCTCTCACCACCAGACCTGTTCTGAAAAATTTCCTCTGAATTAATCTTGTAAAAACCCTTCAGTAATTTGAATGCCTCAATCATATCACTTCTTTTCCGCATATCAACCAGTTTCTGTAACCCACAAATCTTTAACTTGTTTTCGTAAGGTTCATTCTGTAGACCTGCTACCATCTTGGTGACTTGCCTCTGGATCCTTTTCTCCTCATCATCATCACCAAGAAACCCTGGTGCTCAGATCTGCATGCAGTAGTCAAGATGGGGTCTTATCAAGGCTCAAAGAGGAACGATAACCTGCTTGTCTCTGCTCATCAAAATGTTAAAGATACCAAGCAATTTTATAAACTTGGTTTTAATCCTTTTTTCCCAAGTTTGCACCTGAAGTATTTTCAGGTGTGAGGCAACTCGTACCAAAGGTGGACTAAGCTCTATTCACTTGCCTTAGTATCTTGCATAATGCAAAGCACATCTCTTTGCGGACAAGTTGCCTCAGACCTAATACTTCAGGCACAAACTTGGCTTATTCACTTGCTTGCTTACTTGGGAAAAAAGGATTAAAACCAAGTTTATAAAATTGCTTGGTATCTTTAATGTATAGTATACCCAAGGTAATAAACTTACTGCTCGTCAAAATATTCTTCAGTAACCAAGCAACCTGATAAGCTGCTTTAGCCACCTTTTGCTATGTGCCCCCTAAACTTTAACTCCCTATCCACTAACACTCCCAAGTCTCTGGCTTCGTCAGTTTTCTTGAGTACAATAATCCAAGTGTGTGCAAACAAAGTTTGCGCCTGAAAGTATCTTCAGGACTGGGGTAAGGTGGCACAACACCAGGGCACTCCTTGCAAAGGTGGAGCAAGCTACCAACACGCCTATCTCAGTATCCCCCATAATGCAAAACACATCTCCTTGCGGATATGTCTAATGTTATGCATTAAGGGAAGGGCCACAACCCAGACTAGTTTCAACCTTTATTGAGGTCTCTTCAGTGGGAGCTAGGTCCAAGTGGAGATACCAGGCAGAAGCATTAGCAGGTCATCTCTACCTATAGGAGTTGCCAAATGGTGTGCCACCCTTTTTTAATAAATTACTCTGGATTTAGAGAAAGATGTTGAAAGTTTATTTTTCACTTGGTTAGAGTATAATAACTTTAGTTTAATCCTTTATCCAAGTGTGAGCAAACTTTGCAAGGAGTGTCCTGGTGTTGTACCACCTTACCCCAGTCCTGAAGATACTTTCAGGCACAAACTTTGTTTGCTCACACTTGGATAAAGGATTAAACTAAAGTTATTATACTCTAACCAAGTGAAAAATAAATTTTCAATTTCTTGAGTACAGTACCACCAATGTGGTATACAGCTGGTAATCTTCTCACCCCAAAATGCATAACCTTACACTTTACCACATTAAACTGACATCCATTCTCCTTAGTCCAGTCTGCCAATCTATCCGGATCATCCTACAAAATTTTGACATCATCTCTATTAACTATTGCTCTATTCGACTTTGTATCATCAGGAAATAATTGAACAGTTCCTCTCAGATCCTTTCCTATATCATTAATGTACAAATTAAACAGTAGCGGTCCTAGAATAGAACCCTGCAGCATGCCAATATTTCATTCTTAGTCGACTGAATTGCTTTATTCTTGAATTTTTATAATCAAAATACTATTTATTGGCTTGTCTAATTATCCCTTTATGAATTTTCAGTTAAATAACAAACCCATTTACAGTATATACATAATAAATCGAGACAGTTAGTTATGAGATGCATTTACAGCATCTGCTGTTTTGTCAGAGCCAAGTGCCATGTCTTGTCAGGCTATATGTTTCAGTCAACAAATAGTAAGAAACTGTTTTCATAGTAGGTAGTTCAACCTAAATGACTTTGAGGGTGGTGCAATAGTTGGGTAAGATGCGGCAGTGCAAATATTATGAAGTACCATTCTGCTGGAATGTTCGCATAAAATGGTATGTACAGTTAACTTGAGAATGATCCAACAGCTAGAAAACATGCAGCCAACAGTGACCCTCTGAAGCAGCTTGATTTGAAAGACCACGGAAGAAATGTGCAGTCCAGCAGATGAGTGCACAATTAGTTACATGGAAAAACAATATAACATTGGTATGAATTAGAGCATAGTGTGTTGAACCCTGTCATAGATTGGGTAATTCACAACCTCAGTTTCACTTATATTAGTTATTAAAAAAAAAGTGGGCCAAGCTGAATGTAAATATTGTATAATTTAAGTATTTATGTGAATTTTTGCTGATGAGTCAGATATTTAGACTTGTGTGGGCATACATATTACTTTGGTTTAATAACTTATAATGCATTAGGTAAAATAAGTACTTTATTATCAGTATTTTCAAGGTTACAATAATCACGATTTCAAAAGTATATAAAGTAATTAGTAAGGGTGTGAAATATTCAATCTTGTGTTCAGATCTTTGGCCCGTGTTCATTCACTGGATATTTGATTAGATTAATATTTATGGTGTGAAGTCGAATGAGCTATTCATACAGGGATCTGTCACTGTCCAATCTGAGGGAAGTGCAAGATATGATAGGCTACCATCCCTTGGGAAGGCTTCCATCACGTTGTGGAGTGCATGCTTCATTGAGTTCAGGATGCCTGAGGGTTAAAGTGAGTGCTGCTTAATGTTAGGTAGGTATACCTGTTGAATTGTGACTATCCCCATCGTGTGTGTTTGTGTTGAATTATAATGCACATTAAATATTTTAAATGTTATTGGTGAACAAAAATCAGGGTATATTAAAGAACAGGAAATGTTCTTTAATATATGTTGTCCATTTTTAAAACTGGAGTCTGAATCTGCCACTGTTATGCACCTGCTATTCTTTCTGGCAGTCATTTCCATTCCCCATTCAAAATTTTCTTATTGTCCTGGACACATTTATGCAATTTCCAGGAATTGGCTTCTTGTCCATATTTTTCTTCCTACTCTGAAAAGCATTCTTGTTGTCTCTTTATATGTGTCAGGTTCAGCAAATTACATAACTAGACTCCTAAAAAAAAAAAAAAAAAAAAAAAAAAAACTGTGCTACAGGCTTTTAGCTGTAACCAAACTTTTAGTTGTATTTTTGAATCTCACTAACAGATGTTTATAAAAGTGTTGACTAAACTGATAGCTTTGGAAAAATATAATGGTGTCTGTAAAAAAAAAAACATATGGCCTTATTACTTTGTTAGCTCCTCCCAAACTTTTCCTAGAATTTCTTCATTGCTACCATCTACTCAGATTCAAATCTATGCACAGTAACATAGTGATGCATTCCCTTTCTGCTTTGCTATTGCAGTAATTTTTGTATTGATTACTCCATTGGTAAGAAGGAATCTAAATGTCAGTAGGTTTCCCAAGACTTTTATTATACTTGACAAAATAAACAATTGGGATTTTGATAATAAACTGTTTCCATATCACTTTGGAATGGAGGGGAAAAATGATCCATTGCACCTAATTATGTGGGCTGATGGAACTGAACTACTAAATATAATAGGTACTAACACTCAGAATACAGTAGCATTCATTTGTCCTACTTACTTAATGTAGAAGTCATCATGTAATTAAATGACTGTATAAAATCCTGAAATGTGTAAGTAAAATCATCTACTTGTATTAAAGTTTTTTAATTGATACCATTAAAGCAAATTTTAATAAAATAAACATGCTTGATGTTTATCATACATCAGGTTTATCATAAATGTATCTGTAAAAATGATGTATTAAGGGTTAATGATGTATTATGTTGTTCCAAATATCAAATAAAGATTGGAATGGATATAAAAATCATATGTGCTCTATGTGAATACCACCCATGAAGTTGTAAATACATATCCCATTAGTATTGTGGATAGGTAGGATAATTCTCTTTATCCCACCTATCCTCAGGATTATTCCAAATAAGGAATGTTATTAAGCCATTTCTGGCCTCCAGAAATGTAAGCAGGATGGTGATCTTAAACAAATTTCGAAAACGGTCAATTTCATCCACCTTTCAACTTGTAGACTATCTCAACCTTGCCTCCTGTATCTTTGCTCCTAAGGTCGTAACTTTCACCATTTCCCTTACATATTCATTTCTCAGACAATCCTTTCTGGTCACACCACACATCCACATAAGCTTTCTCATCTTCGCTACGTCCATCCTGCTGATGTTATTGGATCATTACACAAGGCATAGTAACTGACTGATCTGTATCTCTGATTCTCTAATGAAGGCTTCCATAATTGATGAGAAGCACATGGTATGGCTCAGATCCTAGTCATCTGTTTAAAAGTTGATCACCCTCTACTAATCTGTTCTTGTTTTATGAATAAAGCAATGGTTGTGTATCTTTGGTCATAGAACAATCTGCCTGGATTTCTTGAATGCTTTGGATAATTACCATTAGTGTTCTATTTTTTTTAATGTTCACTCCCACTAAGGAAAGGTTGGAAACAAGTACATTTTGGTACTGTTGGTTTACTAAAGAGTTAAAATAATCCGGAAAGCATGCAATGCAGTCCACAGTACTAGTCATTTTTCAAGCCACTTCTGGCCTCCAACAAATAGAATGGTGGTATCACACCACATAACCACAGGGGAATGCCTACCCACGTCCTATTCGTTACGGGAGTTGATGTTTGTTGCTATCAACTCGACCAACCAGGATGGCAATTTTTCACCTTGTCTATTTACGCCAAGGTGTCAAATATTTCCAGTCAAACATCATATATTAATGTTTATTTTAGTTTAATGATTTTGAAGTTTGAAATTTATAATAGTATTGAATTATTATGATAGAAAATACTGAGAATAGAATTTTACGATTAGAGACGTTGCATGAAAAAATTTCCAGATGGTATGATATCGATTATGAGCAGAGACCTAAAAATGTCCTTCTTTTACCTTATCTTCTGCAGAATTTTGAACTACAGTCCAGATAATGTGGAAGAACAGTCAATATTTTTTGACTTGACAGTAGGACGAGGACACACAGTTGGGAATCATGCAGAGACTAATTAGAAAAGCAAAAAGAATTAGCATAATTATCTAACTGGTTCGGTAAGAGGGAAGAGCATTTGATAACATTTAAAAGTGGCTACAATAGTTCACAGATTGACTACATTTTGACTAGGAGAAAACATCTTAAGGCAGTAACAAATTGTAAAGTAATCCCAACTGATCAAGTTGTGCAGACTTTGAAATAAAGTCGAAGATAAGAACCTTTGGAAGCCATGGGGGGAAGAAAATTAAGTGGTTTCGCTTAAAAGAAGAGTGTGAGGAACCTTAATCTTGAAATTTACTTATTTTGAGAATGTCAGTCAAGTATCTTAAAAATCGCATGACTACCAAAAAAAGAATTATCTATCCAAAAATTAGTAGAATCACTGGTTTAAAAAAAGTCCAAAATTAAGTATCCCATGTTTAAGGTAGTATCCGTCATTATTATTGTTATACGTACACCTCCATATCGTCTGACGACTCGTCTTTCAACTCATCGATGGTCAAAGCACTAACAACTGACTCTGGCAACTCATTCACCACTTTCCAAGCGAAAAATCTGGTCCTTACTTAGTTTCCAGGAAATGACCTCTTATCCTGCCACCTCTAGCCAAGCGCTGAAATATTTCCTATGCATTAATCCCATAAAATCATTTTTAATAATTTAAATGTTTCTATCATATTCACTCTTTTCCGCCTATCGAAATTTTGCAACTCACAAACCTTCAACCCATAATCATAGGAAGCATTCCACAGACTACTCACAATCTTGGTCGCTTGTCTCTGGATCTCCACCGCAGATGAATGCAAATACAAACTAGTCGGTGATTTCGAAAGTTTACCGTTCTGCATGCCCGGAGTAATGATGCCGTAGTAATGATCACTACTATCCATTTCATTAACATTTTTCAGTCATTGGATTTCGAAATATTTGCTGTTGACCGATAACAGCTTTGTGTTATCCCACTTTTCGGTTTCTACAATAATTCATAGTCCGTTATTATATGTAAAAATAATCCATATAGCATCTACAAAAACACAAAATTGCTGAGTAGTGATTAATCACGTATTTTCACAGCTTATCAATTCGTCCGGTTTATTTACTCTGTAAATAAACCGGACGAATGTACATGCCTGATCACGAACAAAGTTTTTGATTAGTTGGAATCCAGTCCTTAGGAACCTCGAACTGATTCTTCAGCTTCATTGCAAGGTCCCTTCTCATAGCAGCTAGATATATTCTGTTTTATATTAAGTGTGAGGATTTTCCAACAGACAGGGATCCGAAGGAAGCGATACTAATTTTAATGGAATGTTATTGAGAAATATTTCGTTTTCTAAACATTAATATAATTTAATTCTTCACTGAAATTTATTTTAAATTTCTGCATCTCAGAAAATATACGATGGGTTTCATTTTTGTTATTTACCAAATTTTTTTTTTTTTTTTTTTTTTTTTTTTTTTTTTTTTTTTTTTTTTAAGGAGGGAGAGAGAGAGATTGTCGCTGTTTCTTTTCCCCTCTGCTGGATCCCTACTGCACAGATTTCTTAAATCTGTTACTCTTGAGTATGAGCGAATCTTCGAGTTCATTGCATAAAAATATAACTCATAGTAACTTAAATAAAAGAGCCCATAGGCTTCACTTCGGCGATGTAACATTATTTAAATTAAGGGGATATTAAATCCCACATTTCGCTTTGAAATAGTGTGATTATTTTGAAGTAATTATTTCGCTCAAAGATCGGAATCAAAGAGTTTCATGCCGAATATAGTAAGCTATATAAACGTTTCGGCGGATTGTAGCGTAAGCTAATACACGTAGTTCAACACTAGGGCAACTTGTTGTAAAGGTGGGTAAAGTTCTGATCATTATTCTTAGTATTACCCATAATGTAAAACACATCTCCTAGGAGATGCATGATGTTATACATTATGGTGGAAGGTCACTACCCAGACCGGTTTCAACCTTTATTGAGGTCTCATCAGTGAGTAGGTTAGACCAGGTAATACTGACGTTATAGCGAAAGGAACTTATGTTTGCTATACGAGTTGTCAAAAAGGTGCACCCATAAATTACTTAAATAAAAGAGCCAATAGGCTTCACTTCGGGGATGTGTTTTACATTATGGGTAATACTAAGAATAGTGATCAGAACTTTACAAGTTGAACTACGTGGTTTAGCTTACGCTACAATCTGCCGAAACTTTTATATAGCTTACTATATTCGGCATGAAACTCTTTGATTCCGATCTTTCAGTTTCTTATTCGGCTTTGAAATAATGTGGGATTTAATATCCCCTTAATTTAAATAACTAATAGTAAATTATTCTAGCCGTTGATAAACATTGAATGTTTTTGTATCGGAGTAATAACCTGTTAATCGAACTTGTTATATGTGACATAATTGTACTATTTTTAGATTGAATGTTCGAGGAAATCTTAACCCTTTTATTTTGTTTTTACTAACGTGAGCTATATTTAAATCTATTGCCTGAGGTTGAGCATTGTAAGTTTGTGAGTTCTATTGTATTGGTTTAGTTATTTTTCAGAAATTCACTGTGGAGTGAATGGATTACAGAGTAAATTGTTATATACCCGGATCCTTTATTATACTGAATTAAGGTATAATTGCTAATAATAAATTTGACATTAAACTGACTTTTTTGTTTAACTTAAACCGGCTTCGGTGAACCAGTCGGCGAATTATATATTGCAGTAATTTCACTCTGTCCAATGGAATTTGGTGGACTTTGGCATTTAGGATTTACACAAGATATCCAAGTGTGTAAACTCCATAACGTGCTGCTTAAGAAAGTTGCCCTTCAGTTTTTTTGAGGGGGGGGGGAGGAGTCGACTTATTAAAGATGTAGTTTTGGATCGGGGTAAATGAGATGACATCTTTGGAATTACGGCCGAAGCAACTAATGCTGTAAGGCAAATATATTACGTCAAACTTTGTGCTTTTGCTGGTCAGTTTGCGGGAGGGAAAAACTCTGTCACCTCGAATAAGCCTTCGGATTAAAAAATAAAATCCTTGAAGGTTCGCGTCCTGGACTGAATTCGAACCTCAGTGTTTTCAACCAAATAACATCGTCGATGCCGACTGATCTCCAGAAACATCCTGTTGGATGTGATCAGCAAATTCTCTATACAAAAAAAAAAAAAAAAAAAAAAAAAAAAAAAATCTATGAAACAGTTGTCCCGAAGTTTCATCTTATATATTATTTGATTATAATGGCAAATTTCCTTCTCGGAAAAGAAATATTTCAAGTATATAAAAGTTTTAAACTGGGTCTAATTTAATATCTAAAATATGCGCCATTTTTATAACCAACTGTTTATAGAAGGGATGAATTCATGCAACTTTAAAGAAAGAAAGAATTACTTAGCATAACTAGAGAATAAGCTAATTGAAATTTATGTAGATGATTATAAAACATTAGCAATGTTGAATTCCCCCCCTCCAAAAAAAAAAAAAAAAACCGTTAGCCCACCCACGGTATTAATGTAGTATAAGTTTACGTTTGGTGAGTAGAAGTTATAAAATTTTGTGTATATATATATATAGGTATGTACAATTAATAAACATTTACAAAAATAATAAGTGTCGATTTGGCTACAATAATAGTTCATTTGCTGTTTTTTCATCAAGTTGAGGGCTTCCTCCGAGTGCTCCGGTTTTCCTTTTATCATTGAATCGACCTCGAACATTTGTTGCTTTAAATAATTCGTGAAGTTCCTTGCATTGCCACCCAATATAGGTTTAAGTTTCTTGGTATAAAGCCAATGGTAATCAATATTACTTAAACATTAATGCTAAATTATTAAGTATAAATTTCTTCTGCACGTGATTTACAGTTGAAAAGGATGAAAACATCAATAAACTAATATAAAGATGTTTCTTGTGATAATTGCCATTTGGTTCAGTTAATTAGATCTTCTAGGAAGAGTCGTACAAAATAACTCAAGGTATAAACTGTATCTAGAAATTAAATTGTATTAACAATTAGTTATTGTTCTGAATTAGCAAGGAAAGAGAATCTGATACTCCAGATACTAGTATTGATAAAAGGAAACTATTTGGGTGGATGCCTGAGGTGCCTAGCATGTTCTATTTCACAGGAAATGCTTGGCCTTTAAAATCTACTTTGAAAGAAATTGGTTTGTTCCATTCGAGAAGTAATTCATTATGTCCAATAGTGAATGCGATGTCACTACAGTGGGTTTTTATCCCCTGTTTTCGCTGATGAGCTGGTTAATAATCTTTGAAAAAAATCTGAATTTTTATGGGGAAAAAAAAAAGCTTTCAAAGCTACAAGTCGTTTGATTAAAGTGGAACCCTTAAAGACACTGATAAAAGGTGAATATACGGCCTCATCGAAAATTGTATTTCTTTTTAAATAGCATAATATCAACACAATTCATGTCGAAGGTCATTTCAGCTCCTCAAGCTAGCAGTCACTTTCGAAACTTCTGTAAAAGTCGTGTTACCAAAACGTCGGTTACCTACTTAGCGAGAAATAATGTTTTATTATTGTTCTTTAACGATAATTTAATCACTAATGTTAAAAGCTTTTTGAAGTGGAAAATTGAAGATTTAAATGATCAAACTCTGGGTAAGTGGAATATATTCTCTTTGCCCCACCGAGAGTTACAAAATCAGTAATATATGCACCTTCACTTGTCAATGCTAGATATTATAATAAAGTACACAAACTCATGACCGATTATTATTAGATAGATATTGGAAATTTGTGAAAATTTCTAGTAGAGGATCGAAATTAGCATGTCGTTCTTTAGTAAATAATCCATTTCTCGTTAAGATCATCTCAAAAATTAATCAATATAAACAAAAAAAAAAAAAGTTGCGTCACTTAATAGTGTTAAATGCCCCTCTTCTGTAAAACTCCAATAGTTTACTGGGAATATAGCATTTAATAGAGGCGAGCGAAATAAACAGCGTTTTTCAACAATGCGCCGAAGATGGGTTCTGATCAGAAAGTAATAACATTTGGTAGAAGAGTTACTTTTGTAAAGTCTAATACCAAAGCAAGAATATTATGTAGTTAAAGTTACGTATATATGATGCAAGGAATTACTGAAGATCAACTTGATTTCATTGTTCTCAGGTTTTTTTTTCTCAAAAATATGCGTGCAATTTACGATATTTAAAGAACACTGTCTAATTGGTTGCACTTAAAACAATAACTACTTCAAAAGTTAAATGTGGTTTATGAAACGCCCATGTTTTTTGACATAGTTTTCGACGATTTTAATAGAAAATTCTAACGATAATTAAACGTCCTGCAATTTTACGGCAGAGACCGATGCTTCGGACTCGTAAATGATTCCACTGTCTAAAATATTTTTCCTTTGTGAATGTGCGCGTGTGTACATGGAAAAGTGATGTGTATTTCTTTAAAACGGTTGATATGCTGCTGGCATTTTGAAGAAATATAAATCAATTATAAAGCCAGATACGTGTCTTGCGTTGCTTGGAAAATTATCTGTTTTAGCTTTAAACAATAAAAACTTGCCATCCCGAATTCTTATTTATTTTGCGCAGTAGATTAGTACCGTGTTCAAAATAATAATAAAAAAAACAAAAAAAAAACAGCTGATTTAAGAGTGAAAAGTGCTTTATTGTGTGTGTTTCCATAGATGAAAATTTATGGCATGTGAAAACGTCACCATAATCTTCAAATTTGTCCTATTTTGATGTAATTTTTATACGATAAAAGAGGAATAAAAAATAAAAATTATTTATTCCTCTGTAATTTCTGTTCTAATTAAAAATTAATTAGAACAGAAATCATCCACTTCACATGAAGACCAATATACATTTTCAATGCTTCAGTGACATCATTAATCACCTCCAGCGAACACATAATCGCACTTGTATCGTTTTACCGCTTATTAATTACCTGTTAAATTTTTCCCTTCCTTTAGATTATAAAATTATATTAAATATAAAATTAATAATAATAAATAAAATGCAAACTTCCTATTTAAGTTATAGGGACTCGTTATAGCAAGTGTAAGGGAGTGGGGATATGCAAGCATGCGCAGTGTAGATAGTCACTCTTCCTTGCTCAATACGTAACGTTAAGAAATATAAATGGTCATTTATAGTTCTCAACTTGTTATATCTAAAGAAAAATAGTGTTGGTAAAGGTAGAAAATGCTTGCAGTCACTTATGCTGTATATGGATATCCTGGCTTACCGAATGGTTACTGTCCCGCTCTCCACCCAACAGGTTGTGTGTTCGAATTAATTCTGTTACAGCATAAATGTTTATTAATATCTTTATGCGGTAGTTGATTTTCGACGCCAACTGTGAGACGATCATTCGTTATTAGATGCCGGAAGTGATTTGAGAAGTACCCCATTTGGTTTTTAGAGTAGGACTCCCGGAATTCTTTGATCCTACTGTATACGGATGTGCTTTAGATTTATAGCCTTTCGCGCTTAGGATTCATATTAAAAAAGAAAAAGAAAAAGTGATTAATTGATCTAAATAAAATGTCGCATACTTGTAGAAACTTATATCAAGAAATTCAAAATCTACAACAGATACTGTGTGGGCAAGAGGTTGAGAAAAGAGAGAGATGGTACTTTTGTTTACACTGTGTGAAGAAGGCTGTTCCCGGGGTAAATGGAATGAAGGACGAAAAGGGGGAGTTGGTTTGGTAGGTTTCATATTAGACTGTCAGCAGATTCTTAGTGTCTGCTCTCATAGTTTCGTGGATTTAGATTAGTGGTCGCCAAAGGGGTCGATATGACATTGTTAGGGGTCGATTTGGGCTCAGGGGTCGACAGAAAAATATAAGACATCACTGTATGGCTAATATTTAATTCGGTTAAATTGGATTACCTCCATGACAAAAGACATGGAGGTAATGACAACGCAATTAAGAGTGAATCGTGGGATCAGTACTTCCATCTTACAGGTCCATGAATAGGACCTGTAAGATGGAGTAAGGTCATGAAAATAGTTACTGAGGCCAATCAAGTAGACCAAAACGACGTATTTACCAATAAACGGATGTTGGTGGTTCCTGCCGGCCGGCGCAGTGGGAGCGAGATTGCAACACGTGCGTGGTTCTTATTTACTGATACTTACAAGTATTCGATCCCAATCTCATTTTTGCACATCGACATACAAGTGAGCGTTAATGTTCTAAAATTCATCAACATACATATTATAATTCAATCGTTATTCATTCACGAACTAAACTTCTCTATGTTGAAGAGTTGAGCAGCGCTGGTAGTAATCCGAGTGATATTAATACCAGTAGTTTATTAATATCACTAGTAATACCAGTGATATTACTAGTGATAGTAATATAATAATATATACTATATTATACATACAATAAACATTGTAACTATAAAATAAACAATCTAAAAACTCACATAAGCGGCTTTTTTTGCTTGTCCTATTATAGTTACGTAATAGTAAAATATAGGGGGTCGATAAAAAGTCAAGAAACTCTTGAAGGGGTCGACGGGCAAATAACTGGCGACCCTGGTTTAGATTAAAGTTTAGGAACGAATGAAGACCGTTCTTGAGCCGCGTGCATGGAAGTAGCATCTTTAGAAAAGAACTGTGAGAAAGTGGCTGGAGCGATGTTATAAGAAAGGGAGTAGTCATTGATTAATCGGATTGCTCTTAGAAATACCCCCCCCCCCTATGAATTTTTGTAGAGATTTTGCTACAATTCCCTGAATACGAAAACAATATTCTCGCCTTACGGATTTGGGCTTTGTATGGAGGTAGCTTGTATTGGTGAGAAGTAATATTTTGATAAGAAGGGAAAAAAAAAAAACATAAAAGGTTGCACACCTGTAGACATTGGTACTATAGGTGGGCGACACTATAATACATTTGGTACAACCTGTAGTACAATTTCTAACTCTTAGCCATGGGTAGGCTAAGAGTTAAAAATTTTGGAAAGTCTATTCTAGAGATACGATGCTTTCTCAAAGTACACTGCTCAAAAAAATCAAGGATATTTTAGTTTCTTTCGGATAATTATAACTATTGGATACTTTGTACATGAATAAATATTTCTTACTTATGGATAGGCTATAATTGATGAGATATTGTTAAATAATCAATATTTATTACAAATTATACATTTTAGCGTGAAATAATTTTAACAAGAATAGCCAAAAACGCTTTTGTTAATTTTTAATAGGGCGTATGGTCTCCATTAACAGCCAAAACAGCGGTACATCTTGATTGCATGGACCGGATAAGGTTCATGCAATCAAGATGTACCGCTCGAAATTGCTCACTCTTCTGTGAGCAATTTCGAGCTCTTGAAGCGATCGTGGTGGCACCAGTCGAGCAGAAACGTGCCTACCTAAAGCATCCCAGCCATGTTCGTCTGGCAAGTAATAACAAATACTGATCGTCTCTTGGAGTTGTTGATGATGGGCAACCTTGACCTTGTCTTCGGTACATTTCCCGTCTCCAGAAAGCGATTCCAAAGTGGCGAAATTACGCTTTGAGATACACGACACGCTTCAGCAGCAACTTGCTGCGTTTGTCCAGCTTCTAATCAGCCAAGCTCTCCAAGCCATGGATTTCGGGATATCATGTTGCTCTGCCATTTTTAACAAAATAATGGGTGGTAGGTGACACAAGTTTACACTTGAAGTGATAATTATGCACTGTGGAAGTGAGTGCAACAGATATATACCCCCCCCCCTTCCACACATGCTAATACGGCTAAGACACGTTTCGAAAAGTCATAACTTGATTTTGTACGCAGTTGCGTATTCACATTAAGAATATTTTAAAATAAATGTGTTACATTTGTAAATTATTTTCATAACCTTATAAATTACAAGAAAACCAAAATATCCCCTAATTGTTTTGATCAGTATACTTAATGACTCCACTAAGCGAGTTCACAGTCTCATAGTGGCTAATGAAAACCATCTACCACAACGACTGATAAATATCCATGCTACAGTAGCACTCGGATTCATAGGATTGAGAATGGACTCTCTGGCCATCGTTTCTAGCCTTTTATGGCACAAACATATAGAAGACACGATTGTGATTTGGTAGTATTGAAGTTGACAAGGTTGTTCTTACTGCATTGAAGAATAATAAGATCAGTGCAGGGCATTAGGGAGCTTGAATGATTGACTTTGAATGTCTAAGCAAAAAAAAAAAAGTCAAATGAAGAGGAATGATGTATATTGTCATAAGGAAAACTGGATATAATTTGGTCAGCGAGAAAAGATCATTTCAAGAATAACAGAAAGAACATAAGCGACCAGAGAGGAAGGAAATTGTCCACAATTACAAAAAGTGGAAAGTACACTATAAAATGACATCTTAAATTGGTCTCTCTGCCACACTCAATTGGTTAACGCTAGTTATTTAGGCCAGGAGATCCGACTAGGATCGCGAGTAGTGGAATCCATATCAGGTCACAGATTATTTAATGGCCTCCACGCGTCCCGTAAGTTGACTGTTGAATGCTATTTATGATTTTGGAGTGAATTAAAGTGAGGACAATAGTTCGATGGCAGATACTTCTTTTCTTCCTTCCATACTGCAGAGTAGATCAATGCAACTAAACTGGAAGTGTCTCATGACACTTCCATGGAACGCTGTATGAAAAATTGAGGACTTGATGCTAGCGGCGCTTTTCATACAATTGTAATAGTTTTCAAAAAAGCATCCTGTGGATCATTTTTTTTAAGGATTTGTCTAGCTTTCAAAATGTTTGGTGTGAAGGTGACATATTTGCTTGTGTTAACTTGAACTACCCCTTACTGTTATTCACAATAAGATATAAATTCGCTTTTTTTTTTCCACCCCGCCCATGTGCGAACTATAATTTGTGCATATTAAGTACACCGGATGTTTCACTACTTCTTAATTATGCCATGTATGATTTCTGCTACCCAGTACGTGAGAAATTCGAAAGACTTCATCGTGCCCACTAAAAACACTAAGTGGATCTCCCCCTCACCGAAAATTTTGCCGGTATAGAGACGTATGTACATAATGGAAGTGTAAATAATTTTTATAGGGATTGCAGTTTTTATTTCGTCCAGTTGTGTGTGTACGGGGGTGGGGGGTCATGTGTTGATTGTGAGAATAATGTGAATATATTTACACATTCCATTAGAAAGATCTTATTTCATGCTTTGCTTTTTATCGTGCATATTTTGCGCCATTTTTTTCCTTTGCTGTTCTTTTGTTGGCATTATGATGTATAAAAATGGCACTTCCTGTTACTGGTCCCGTATTTGCCCTTGCAGTGCGTCCATCAAAAGACAGAAGAAGCCTCCTGCTTTCGAAGTTGCAAAATCTGGTCATTATAGTCATAGTTATTGCGCAATCAACTTTGCACATCTTTTAGAGAACTTGAAATATAAAATTTCCTCCCATCAGCATTGTATTACTATGGTTTCCGAAACCGAATATTTCGAAAAGTACTAATTTCTTTTTCTTTTTTTTTAATATTTTAAATGACGTCAACGGACATAGACACAAGTATGTTGTGAAATGTTTTTTTTTTTTTTTTTCCTTTCCAAATGGGAAAAACTCATTAGCAAACTAAGAATGATCGTTGCAAGCAAACGAGTAGAAATTGCGTATTCTGATGCACCGGTTCGCGTGTTTTAATGTGTTGAAATGGAAGACTCATGAAAAATATCTCAGCATTACCTATGAACACAACGTTTTCAAAAGTATTCCGACTTGGTAATGTTTAAGGATTTGATAAGGAAATTAACTTATGGAACCTCTTTTGAACTGAATGATAATTCATGATGTCAGGTGGGGGCCCGAAGCAAGAAATTTAAAATTGAATAAAATTTCGGAAGAATTTACTGAACAACAGAAACAGAAAAATTTCTTCATAATTAGTTTATTAGAGAAACCGGATATTTATATTTAATTTTTAATATTATTTAATAGCATATTCTCATCAAATTATCTTAAATTAAGGGGCCCACCCAAATCATTCTAGTTGAGTCTGCATTTCCTGTGGCCGGAACTGGAAATCCAGTAGTCTGAGGCATAATCCTCTAACTTATTTTTCTTCCCACAAATTATTCTAATTCAGTTGAACTGAGCGTTAGCGTGTCGGAATGTTAAAAGAACCTAGCTGTATAGATTTTGCAAAGTGTAGATACTAAACGTTATCCCACTTGCTCTTTAATGGATACAGTATGGCTAATCATAAGGTGTTAGGGTGTGTGTATAATTAAAGACAGTAGGTAAATTTGTGTAATTTTTATGTCTTAAAATGGAAAATAATTACAATTTTACAGTTTTCTCAATAGAGGTTCGAGACATATTTGATCACACTTTAGCGTGTTAGAAAAGTATTTCTCAACCTGCAGATTTATAAAATGACATTTGTTATGACAGGTGAGATGTTGTTACGGAAACAGTGAATTCTGTTTATGTCGAATCCAAACATAAACACACAAATATTCTTTAGAATTAAAACGATGTAAGGGTTATTATTAACAAATGGAAGGCTGCTTTTTCTTCTTCTCCCTACTGGCCTGTTACAGAGCTAACTTTAGCTCTTCTAAGTCATACCCCTCCTTAGGATAAGATGACTAGTCCCTATGCCTCCCAGTATATTCTTTGGCTGTATCTCGTATGTTCACGGGGCAGGTTTGCCTGCTTGCGGGAGGAAAAACCCCAGATAAACTGGGAAGAAAAACCCTGCTGTCCACGCCCAAGACCGGCTAACTTGGCTATGTCTGAGAAAGATCCTTAAGCTCCTCACATATCGGCGACTGGAATCGAACCCAGGCCACTCCTTTCCCAGGCATATTGTGTAGCGCATAGCCACTAGGCTAACCGCACGGATTAGTTTTTAATGGGGATAAATTTTGAAGGATACTTCTAGGTAGTTTATTGTTATAAGATAGATGTGGGATATCCGTCTTGTTTTTTACGTGTATTGTATAAAGTGTTACACGTGCACTAGGAAGTTTCTTCATGATAATTTTTTGAGGGCGTTTCCAAGGGACTTTAGTGGAAAACTCCAAATGATTCGCTTTTTACGTGAACTGTTTCAGAAAAAAGAAAGGCAGGTGTGTGTGTGCGCGCGCACACATGTATATGTATATTTATGTATATTAGGGAGCTTATGATTGTAAATAGTTTATATCACTAAGCTATTTGTTTGAAAGGTGACCTTAAAATAGTAACTGTTTCACCAGCACATAAGTAATATCCCCACCTAAAATTGCGAAACTTTTTGGTTCTCTCCATTTCACGTGAACTGTGTGTCCTCGTTTTTGTTTTATGTGTTATATTGGTAATCGACCATATTGTTCGACCGAATTGGTAATTCAGTCAAACAGTTTGACCTCCCACTGAGTTGTTCGGCTTAAATAATCAACTACCGATACCATGTCTGCAGTATGAGCGACGTTTGTGCTCTATTAAGCACTCATTTGTTCGGTAAGCTAGAGCGAGATACTCAGAACTTCGGCAATTTATTTCCCCTGTCCTTCAGTCGTGAATTTTTTCCTATTTTCAAACTCCGCGTCTGCAACTGTTCCACTCTTCATTTATATGAAGCGCCTGGTCTGCTACAAGATATCTTTCTCTCGCACATACTATCTTCGGCAACTGCTTCTTGCTCAATAGAGTAAATCAAATCATTTTTGAAGTGATTATAACAGTATTTGTATAACGTAGTTCTTTTGCAATTACCAGCACTTGAGGTATCTTCATCAGATAGTTGAGTCGGAACTTTGTGTATTTCGTGGAAGGTGCTGCTTCATTCGCACATGTACATCTTTTCTGTATTCTCAGCGCGGGATAATAGTATAGTAAATATTTGTTAGAGATTAGGCTAGTGTGTTTAACTATGCAATTATTTTAAAAGTTCATTTACGGTGGGGAGATTAGTTTAAACTTTGATTTCGCTACACATTTTAAGTTTTCCTGTATCTATTTCCATCAGAATTAGCTTCCATGTAATGTCTTTTATAACATATCTACCAGGTTTGGAAACATTCCTCGCGAAGACACACACTGACAACTGAAAGTGAAAAATCCATTCACCTTCAGGATTTTTTTGTGATTTCCACCCACGACAGGTTGTAAGCTTATAGTGCATTAGTACCATGGGTAGGTTAAAGGGATTTTTTTTTTTTTTCACATCATCCGAAAACCCAACTGTAGAGTCTAACCCTTAGGTGTTGCTATAAAATTGAGGAAAAATAATATTTTTATGCCCTTCAAATATAAACGTATATATTCAGGAATCTGGTTAACGAATTTGTGATGACAGTACAAATATGAACTTTTTCCAGCCAATAACACCCCCTTCCCACACACAGACGTGGATGCTCGTAAGATGCCATGTAACTGAAATTCTTGACCGCTGGTTCGTCTCGTCCTTTTTCTATAATTCGAATATGAATATGATAATACAAACATGAAAGCTTTTAGTTCATTCCAGAAGCGATGATGCCCTTGGTCGAAAATACCGAGTTTTGATTCCGATCAGGGATGCAAGGGAAACTTGTATGTGGCATTTCAAACTTAAGGTAAGTTAGTTGGAAATGCATAAGTTAAGTCTGCAAAACAAACTCCAGGAGAGTAATAATAGTAAATAAATAGTAATAAGATCAGCCAATTGTGTAATAGTAACACACAATTGACATATAGTACTAACTAAGTAGACAAGAGTAACAATCCAATCATGACATTAAGCAATATAAAATCAAGTTACTCGGCCAATGGGCCAAATATGTTCTAGAAAAAAAAATGAGATACTATAAAGAATCATAAATAAAATATAATCGGATTATATAACAGAAGTGAGGAAAATAACCGTGCATTAAAACGTATATTGAATAAACCAGTTCATCATTAGCATTTAAGAACGTGAGATTAAGCCGAGTTAATCTCACGTGAGTTAAATGGAATGAAAGACAAGGTTGCAAAACAGGTGCTTGATGGAAAAGTAAAACATCTGAGGAAGGCTAAAGTGTAAGTGGATCTATGCAGTTAATAATGCCTTAGAAAACCGAAATAGCTTAAAAATAAATCATAAAGATGGAAATAATTGAATAAGCATTGTAATAATTAATAAATCAGGTAAAGTTTTTTTTATATTAGTTTACTTGTTAATGTGAGCGGGTCCGCGCAGTTAGCCTAGTGGCTATGCGCTTTGCAACCATATGCCTCGGGAAGGAGTGTCCTAGGTTCGATTCCCGTCGACGACTTGAGGAGCTCAAGGATCTTCCTCAACCATAGCCAGGTAGGCCGGTCTTGGGCGTGGACAGCACCCCCCCCCCCCACACACACACATACCAGTTTATCTGGGGGCTTTCATTCCCGCATTAAAAGTCATGAATATCGCCCGTAGGGGATGTAGCAGAGGAGGCGAACCGGCTGCATTAATACGCCAGTAACCCCTTATTAGGAGGGGGCTCAACCCGTCCTAGGGGAGAACGATAGATAATGTGAGCGGTGGCACTTTTTTTTTTTGATCAATTTTATTTAATCTTCATCTCATATTGAGTGAGTGAGAGAGTAAATATTACTTTCAGTGTCCATACTCTTGTTTTATTGGGAGAGTATCTGATTAGATATCCAACTGAAGTTATGATTTTTCAAGTGGTACGTGTATATAAGCGGACTGAATCCGCATACTTCAGTTGGAACGATTGAAACATGTTAACTGTTTTTGCTATCTGAATGGGTAACTTGATTTTTCGCAAATTGTTGATTCTGGGAATTCGATTAGTTTCATTTTGGTTTTACTTTTGTAAGCAATAGTTGGGATTAAGTTTAGAAAAAAAAAAGTGTAGCTTTTTTGTTGTTGTTGTTGGGTCACACGAAAAAACTTTCTCATCCATGTTCGATGGGACTTTTTGATTCTCGTGTTTTACATGTAATCCTGAAATACTTGAATATTAGTTCTCACTTTTACCTGATTATTTATACAATTAAAACTAATCAGTTATTTTAAGACTATTTCATAATGGTAATTAACATCTGTGATATTTCTGTATTGCACATGGGATTTAATCTGATCCAGAAAAGAACTAAAATTCAATTAGGTAATGTCGTATTTAATGGTAATTCACTTAAGTGCTGTGTAATACATACCTGTGTAGTACTTAATAAAGAACGCGTATGTAGCTGCAGGAAAATTGTGACACTTCATACTTGTTATATTCAGATTTTTGTTTTGAACGTTGTACAAATAGTCTATCTTTAATTATTATCAGAATAACCTTGAGAGATGCTCATCACGCATCTTCGTCCATGCCATTGTTTTAGTAACGCTCACACTCCTGAATAATGATTCATCAAATATCTGTCGTTTTTATTGCCTCTATCATGCCATTCACTACTGTTGTGTATTTATAAATTGTACTCACTTTAGAATAATGTAATGAATAACAAAGAACCCAAAGAGATTCGAGAGTAGCAACTAGAATCCCCAAGTCTCTTGTGGAGGTGAAAACTCGATTTTTAATTTCTTTGAACAGGCTGACCCACTAAAGAATATGTGTACTTTAACATGGAATACAGAAAACGAAATAGATAAGGAATATATGAACTATTGCCGCTATTTTTTATTTTTTTTTATTCTTATCTGGCTGTAGAGGTAGACGCCCAAAAGTAATTACCAAACCGTGGTTTTCATGACTCATGGGGAATTTTATTTCGATCATATATAGATTGTATGGCATCACTATCGAACTATTTTCAGCAGTACAGTAACGAGGGTCGCCTGTGGCAAGTGTCTAACTTGCGGCGCCCCCTAACTCGAAAAATTTTAATATAACAATTTTTTTATAATTGTTATATTTAAAATCAGCCTTTAATTATATTTATTTAAATTTAATTAAATATAATTAAAATATAAAATTTAATTAAATTTTAAGTTAAATTTTACTAAATGCAATATGTTAAATACTTACTATTAATCCCATCGAAATGAGTTTGCAGGCAGTGTGTTACAGAATTTGTGTGTTCTAAAGCGGCGTATTGCCGAAATTTAAAAATACAATATAAAATAGCGGACTTTTATATCTATTTATTTTTATTTTTTGCGTTTTGCGCCCCTGGCGGTCGTCTCTTTCACCACGCCATCGTTACGGCACTGATCTACAACTATGATGGAATATAGTCGCTAATTTATAATCAAAAAAAGAAAAAAAGTTTTACCTACGCCACAATAAGCTTAAAGTGGCTTGAAAACGTACCATATTTAGTTTCGTTTCTAGAGTAATATTTTCGTATTATGTAACCCTCAGTCCACGTATGGTACTAATATACAACAGATTTTCCTGTATTTCATGGATGGATTATCCGTACAATATGCTTTGCCGTTGCCAGCATATTGACGAAATATGCTGGCAACGGCATATTTCGTCAATATGACTCGTGACGAAATTATAAGTGCATTCTACTCTACTATACTAATGTACTATACGTTAGATCTTGTGTGGACAATGTAATTTTCTAAATCGCTCCATTTAGCTATCACGGAATTGCTTTCTATACATTGAAATCGGTAACTGTTGAGTTTCATAGTAGTAATAATAACAGTAACGTATACTTAGAGCAATATACTGAGTGTATTGATTATTTCCAGTACGCTAACAGTGAAATATACGATGACTGAGTTTACAGTAGCTTTGAATATTACTGGTATAATGCTTGCGTATAATATGAAGAGATAGGGAGAGATGTTTTGATATTTATCTTTTCATATTTGTGCCATATATAACTAAAGCGTAGAAAATTTTGAAATACTTAATGATCTTGTAAATCCGCTAAGCTGTTAGCGCTGTTCGGTTTGTTGCTGAGTCATACTGAACCATATTGAGAAGAAACTTGAGTCATGCTGCCGATTGTGGCAGTTTTATGGTGTGAGTGGCATTAAAAAAACCTTGCTGCATGACTAAATGTGGTGTAATATGACACTAAATGCGTTCTCTGTAAGAAGGGTTGCAGAAAAGTCAACATTTAAGCTTTAACGTGTATTAATTTATATTCAACGTGAAAACTGAGGGATAGCTTTTATGTTGCTTCTGATAGATTGTTTTTTTTTTTTTTTAATTCTACATCTACATAATTGCTTTTCTTGCCCTGGTTACTTTTTCTTAACTAATTATGTACTCGTTCTCTCATGCAAGCCTCAGAGTTCTAGACATGTGAAACATCTATGAAATAAAGATTGACATGTTGCTACACCAATAGGAGCAATGTGGTCCATCCGAAATTAGGACCATCTCGACTACTTTAATTTCTAACATTTTAAAAAACAATGGTGGCATTCCATAACAAGAATAACGTCTGTCTGCATTCATGTAGTTTCATGGTGCTGCACTTCTGTATTTGCTGTCTTCGTAATCCGAAAAAAAAAACGGTCTGTCTTAAGATTAATTGTTTATTTTACATATTCAAACGCTTCTCCAAAACTGCAAATACATTAATTATTTTTAGGATTTTTCCTGAAATGACCATTAAATCTAAATCACGACCAAGAACCACTACAAATCAAACATCCAAAGGATGTCAATTAACTTTGCATGTATGAGTCTGAGTCATTCGTTTCTGAGGTAAAAAGGTGAGCTTGAAAACTGTTTTAGCTTCATTAAGAATGCAAGCTGCATGTTTGCATTACTGCTTTGAGTTTTGGAGGAATTTCGCGACAAAATCAATACCGAATTTCGGATTTCAGTCAACAGAACAAGCATTGACACAAAACGTTTCGTTTTGCCATTACTGTGGTTAGAACCTATGAGATATAAGTGTCGAGTGATGGATTGATGAGAGCGTGCAACTTAAACGAAAGAACAGCCATGAAGGTCTTGACGGTAAACTGCAGTCATGAATGGGTGAACATGATTAGCAATGGTGACCTAACGTGTGCCAAGGAAACACCCTACACCATTACGCCTCATCAATCTGAGCTGTTGCTACTTGGCAGAAAGGGTCCATGGCCTAATGTTGTTGCGGCCATATTCTGGTTCTGTCAGCAGCATAATATGGTACAAACCGGGACTCATCAGACCAGGCGACATTTCTCCAGTCGTCAGCTGTTCAGTATTGGTGATCACGTGTCCACCGAAACCGCATCTTCCTGTTCTTGGCTTACCTCATCCGTGACAGCGTGCGACGAACTGTGCGCTTCGAGATGATGTTCTGACCACCACTATTGTACTGAGCTTTGATTTGACTGTCTGTAGTCGTAATTATTCTCTAACCTCGTGCATCAGTGATTTTCGTCTACAAGACTACCGTTAGCTTAAAGTTGTCTGGTTATTACATCACTCCTGGTACACCCTAAATACTGTTGTGTGTGAAAAGCTCAGAAGAGTAGGCGTTTGTGAGATACTAGCTTGCTTGCCACCAACAATCATACCACACTCAAAGTCATTGAAGTCACGCCTTTTACCGTCCGATGTCTGTCTGAAGCAGATAGACACCGGACATAGTTTCAGATCCTGGTTTGTTATTCATCGACATTACTTGTTTTTCTAATTTTGTACCAGGATTAGTACATTTAGTTTATCTTTGTTGCGGATATTACATTCCTCAGCTTTATCCATCTAAAACATCACATCGGAACAAGGATCAAGTCGACTGACGTCTGTTTTTTTAATGAAATTCTCTCTGACCAGCCCAATCAGGCTGTTTTGACGTAGTTACGAGATACTATAATCAAATGTAATGGTCCTTCTTCGTGACCTTGCTTCCCAAGGACAAGGCATGTTTTATAGTCACTTTCTGGAGTTACTTGTCACCCTTGGGAAAGCAGGAAATTGTTTCTAGCGGTCAGTAGTGTGGCAACGTAATTGCTTGACGCAAAGGAAGTTATTACCAACCAAAGTCAATTGTCTAATAGATTTGTTGACAACTGATACGATCTTTCAATTTAACTTATATCACTTCTACTATAATGTAAAAACACATTTCTGACTTTTGTTTACTCTTCAGTTATTTTTATTGATAGTAAACGTTTTATTATTTGAAGAGTTATTAGGCTTATTGAATTCATTTGAGAAATTGTGCTGAAAGTAAACTTCTTCCTGAATCTCAAATTGAAAACACATGAAATGGTTTTAAATCACTGTCCCACAATATGTGGTTCACATTTCCTTTCGAGTCCATGGGAAATTCCGGTGAGACAAAATAAAAGGATTGATAATAATAGACAGACGATAATAAATAACCGGCTTGGACGCCGCGAGACGGAAATTCAGCTTATTCGCCATAAGAGATCTTCCTGTATTTCATATTTGATCAGCGAGCTTCAGCAATCACCGAAAGTCAGGTTTTCAAGTATTGTCTTTCTGCCATTCACTTTTGTTGAAATTATGTGCGTGCGAGGTTAGGCACTATATAGTGTGTAAACTGTGACCTTTTCTTTTAGACTTGTTGACCTTCAGAAATATTCATATCCTATCCGTAGTTTCATCTTGAGCTTCGCTCACAACCTGCGATATACTTTCTTTAATGCCTTTGCATGCATGGGCGTCCGGAGGGAGGGAGGGGGGTGCTTTCCCCCCTGGGATCGAGTAAAAAATTCCACAAATTATAATCGTAAAAGTGATTGAGATATGTAACCTTACACCCGCGACGAAATACCTAGACGATGTTCCATATAGAAATCTAGATGTAATTATCCTGGAATCACACCTGATGACTTTTATCGGCAATCAATATTTATCCCATACTTGGAATGATAAGGTCTACTATCTCAGAAACGCGCTTATCAGGTTTATGTATGATTAGTGTGCACAGGAAGAAACTAGAAGAGGAGGCGGTAAAGAAGAAATTTATTGAAAATGTCAATAGGTTTGTAAGCGATTGACATAGAATTCAATTCTTATACGATACGTAATTATTGAAATTATTATTATCTATATATTTATGTATTAATTCTTGTGTCCTTGATATTGTAAATTTATATACCTTATGTGTGGTTTTTGTATTGATGCAATAATGTATTCTATAATCTACTTGTGAAAAAATACCCCCCAAAAAATAAATAATTAAATAAAAATTTATTGATGTAATTATTTGTCTCTAAGCTTTGCCCCCCCCCCCCCTGGAAAATTTTCTGCGGACGCTCATGTTTGCATGTGGTTTGATGCTGTATTCTTCATTTGCAAATATTTTCATAATCCGCTTTTATGTAATTAAGAACTCCTGAATACACTTTAGTCAGTGATGTAATAGCGGGTTTTCCTGTTAGAATTTTATGCTTAACAACACGCTACGTACTTATTGTGAAATTATTGTATTATGAAATTAATAGTCGTACGCGAAAAGCAGTCCTCACGCTGACCATTTCATTACTAGGGTGATGCAACATCTAGATATGCGTCATTTGTATTACTTAAATTTTTCACGACCTTGTCGTTTTTATAGGGGATTCAATTGTTTTTGGTCGAACTGCTACGCTATATTTCAGAACGTTTCAAATAATAATAATCCTTTTTTAGGAAAGATAACTACGATTTTCATAATAAGGTAATTCAATTAATGTCCAGTGCAGTGTTTGAGATGGAAAAATGTCGCTTGAAATACAGTATAGAAATATTTAACTTCCTCCTCTTAGATTAGCCACTTTTTCTTGTGACAATTATCCCTTTGTCCTTCCGGTTGTCAGAAGTTGTAATAGAAAGGTGTCATACTCAACCTTGACTCTATATACCGGCTTCTTCACCCGGATACGAGATTCTCCCCGCCCTGTATTACGTCAGATGCGGATACATTTCCCTTATCGGTATAAATGGGAACATCTGTGTGTATTTAGCACTTCAGATTTGTATAGATAATCGTTACATGTTGAAAGTACGAAAGATTATTAACCCTGTTGCTTACATTGCTGCAGAATTTATCTAATCAGCCCTTGCTTCTTGGTGTATTATCATTGGTAAATAAGTTCTAGGAGTCACATTTGCTTTTGTTATGTGGGTGCGTAATTTGGAACTTTGGGACTACTGTGGCTCACTAAGCGGTTATCACGATTTGAGATACCTCCCTCTCAATCCGCATTCATTCCTTGCGATTGTTTTTTTTTTTTTTTTTTTTTTTTTTTTTTTTTTTTTTTTTACATCAGTCTGGTTGCAGTCGATTACTATACATCTTTTTTTCCATTACATTTCAAAAGAAGTTGAATTCAGTAATTTTCAAGCTAAACCGCGTGTGGATGTTGATAGCAGCTGTTCGTGTTTTTACATATTTAAAAAAAAAAAAATAAATAAAAAAAAAAGACGCCGAGAAATTTTGGTAGGCTGTTCGGTGGAGCCGCGCGCATGAAATTACCTGTTGAAAAGACGTAATCCAGAAACAGTACGCAAGACAATGATTGAATCAGTCATCTATTAAGTGGATTCCTGTCTTAGCGAGATATTTGGGACACTTCCCCCCAAGTGCGAGAACACTTTATGAATAAAAGCTAAGATTTATTGTTCAATAGTAAGCACACTATCCTAAAGATTTGCAAAATAGGAAGTGTTAGTAGGTTGTACAGGTGAAACCTATGAAAATTTCGATAAAAAAAATTATCTGATCAGAATGACAGCAATAACCGTTACGTGCAAAAGATTTGAATCAAGACCACATATGATAATATTATATCATGTATTCATAATAATAAAGTAACATAAGTGCCCTGGAAATAAATCAGTTTAATATTTTTTTTTTTCTTTATTCACTAAAGGCTATTTTGGGAAACTACATGAAATAAGTTATAAATGTTTGTAGGCTCTGGGGAATCCCTACAAGCTTCGTTGGAACCCTAGGGTTCCGCGCAATACCATTTAAGAAACTAGAGAACGGCTTGACAGGACGCAAGAGTGTAATGATAGAATTAACAAGCCCCTCCACTCCCATTATCAAAATTACGTTTGTAAGCTGGCAACTCGTTTCTCCTTATCAGACCTAGTATATAAAGGAAGATAGGACGGAATGGTTTTAAAGATTATTCATAAATAATCGGTACTTTATATTGTTTTGATCTTTAATCAAGGAAAATAATTATCAATTTTCAACAAATTGAAAAACATTGATATATATAACCCTATGGAAAAATGACCAGGAGGATTCGACCACCCTTTCCAGAAACTCGTCTTTGTCAGTCGCATCTTCCGTGTTGACTTTACATTCTTGTGCAGGTTTGCATGATTTGTTCGAAATGCAAGCTATATTTGCTCTTTCGATGGCGATTTTTATGTAATATTTCTCACTCATAATATTTGGACAAATACCGAAATATTTTTTCCCGCTGAATGTAACGTAAAGGAAAAATGAATACATTCAACTTATTTTATTGCTTTGGTTCTTCATGTCTTTGCTCGTATCCCTGAGCACATGTGACGTTTTGACAACTAATCCCCCCCCCCTCGCGCGAAGTAAATAAACGAAAAAGTTATATGATGCGGATCTACGAAAGCAGAAAGCAAGGTTCTATTCGTGTCAGGGGGAATTCTATTCTATTCATCGGGGGGGGGGGGATCGAATGGCAGCTAACAACTAGGCGAACCATCACTAACCTTTTTAAAACTACTTCGAGAAGCGGTCACAGTTCAGCGAGACAGATACCGAATCGTTCTTTCAACAACATACCTGAAATCGAGGAATTAAGGTAATGATTTGATCTCCCTCCCTCCCTCCCCTCAGTAAAGCAAGCAAACCGGTCCTGAGAATACATACATGTATGCATGCAATTAATTAACAGACAAATTTGCGTTTAATGGGGGCAATTTTGGAATGAAATCAGTGGAGCGACCTCTCATTATGAGTCGTAGGACCCCATGGACGTGTCAAGTAATATAGCAATGATGGTGTATAGCTTTAACTAATTTCATTTATGTTGTTGGCAGTTGTATTTTTTTTATTCGCTTTAATTATATCATTTAAGTGATATAAGTTCATATTTCATTTGCATTTACTATAATTGACTTGATTATGTGAATTGTGCTTTGTTCGATATTTGCGTGTTTTTTTTTTACTTTATTTTTAATTAAAGAAAATTGCAATGCTGCTATTTTTTTTTAAATATATAAGTGAACGTTTAAAATAAGATCATTGTTTATTATGAAAAGTAAAAGAGTAGAGAAGAGGGGGGGGGAGACCATTTGGATCCTAAATTAAAGGAACTTTTGAAGAGGTATAATGGTTTTGTGTTAGGCTGCACCATTTTTAAAACCATAGTAGAAGATTTATCAGCTGATGAACTGCTGCAAACCATTTTATTTGAGAAGCTACATTTGTCCCTTAAACGCATGAAGAATTCGTTTTTAATGGATAAAATTACTCTTAACTGGAGTTCATTGGATAATAAGCGCGAAGATTTCCCTGAGCCAGGCACATTGTGTGTGACGAACATGCAGTCAGCGGATGAGTTGCGCAAAAGTTCTTGTTTTAGGAAAATTTCACCTTGAATGCCGAACATAATGAAATAAAATGCAACATCTGATGAAATGCGAAAGCGATTTTTTAAATTTTAGTTATGATTTTTAAGATACTGTACAAACTGTCTGTTACGTCAGAGGTTTCCAAACCTCTGCTTCCTCCTCTTCATTGATTGTGAACATCTAAAAACAGAGAATAAATTCTAAAGGAAAGGCTCTTAAATTCTGTATTTAAAAGTTAAAACATAATTTCAGCTACGTTGCCATATAATTAAAATGAAATTAAGCTTCATACTTTTTTTTTACCCTACCAGAAGGGAAATAACGTAAGTTTTATAAACGTGGTTCTCAATTTCAGTGAAACATATTAATTAATTGGAAATAAGTGATAAACTCAAGCAGTTTGTAATGCATACTGTATTTTTTAACTAAAACTTTCTTCATTTAGATCTATAATTGCTAGCTTGGTTGACCGAACGCATAGGGTTTTCGCTCGAACAATCTGACCGTGGGTATGCATGTTGGTGAACGTCTTTAAAATTAGGTGAATTTTATTGTCCGGTGTGAGAACTATTCTTCGTATAGGAGACTTGAAGTGGCTTGAAAAAGCCGCATGTTTGGTCTCTACAACATTTTTTCCCCATTATATGGCAACGTAGCCATATCTAGCACACTTTATTGCTGGGTGGAAAAGGTTGATTTAATTGGTATTATGGCCAAATCAGTTAACGCCAGAGCATTGTGGCCTCGGTACGAGACCATGAAAAGAGACGTTGTTTCTTTCTTTCTTGGAGACTTAAGCTGATCTCTTGCTTACCCATTCCCTTTCCAAGAATCCAGAGTTGTCTTCAACGCGATCTACCAATTATTTTCTCTCCTACGTATCGTGTAGAATTTGTAGTTAAAACTGTTCTTGGCGATAGCACAGCTATTCTTAATTTAACTGTATCAGCGATTGCTATCAATTTTCTAGAGAAAGCAGGTTCTGGGATGCAGTAGCCAACCGCTAACCCAGAAAACGCTGATAACTTACTTGTTGGTTTTCTGATAACATAAGTATTAGTTGATGTTTACTGTGTGGGTTCAAGTGTGTGTGTTAATGTATCATATTTTGGGGATTACCTTTATTTTTGCAGCCGTTCTCTCAAAGATGTGACCTCTCGCAATTTTAACTATGAATATAAAGGGTGTCCCAAAATTCACGCAAGATTTAAATTTAGCGCCATTTGTGCGGTAAAGTGTTGCCAACGAGGAAAAAAAGACAGCGTGACAGCTGACAGTTCAGGGTTATTAAAAATGACCACACACAGCGAAGAGAGTTCGTTGAATGGATTATGGAACAACAACAAGTGGATGCTTATTTTTCGAACAAAATCATCTTCAGCGATGAGGCTCATTTTCATCTTGATGGCTTCGTTAATCGACAAAATTGTCGCATTTGGGGTTCAGAAAATCCATGAGTGATTGTTGAGAAACAAATGCATCCACAACGTGTCACTGTTTGGTGCGGATTTTGGGCTGGAGGCATCATCGGTCCATTCTTCTTCGAAAATGCGGCTGGTAAGGCAATAACAGTTAATGGTGCTCGCCATCGCGACATGATAATCCAGTTTTTTGTGCCTAAATTGCAAGATATGGATGTCTACGACATGTGGTTTCAACAAGACAGTCCGACATGCCATACAGCCGGAGAAACAATTCAATTACTGCATGAGTCATTTCCTGGTCGTGTAATTTCCCGTTTTGGTGATCAGAATTGGCCGCCCAGATCATGTGACTTAACGGCGTTGGACTTTTTTCTTTGGGGTTTTTTGACGTCTAAGGTTTATGCCAACAAGCCCACGACCACCCACGCCTTGAAGGAGGAAATTGAGCGCTGTATCAACGAAATTCAGCCACATTTATGCAAAACGGTCATGGAAAATTTCGACAAAAGAGTGTGTATGTGCCAGCAAAGCCGTGGAGGCCATTTACCCGATATGCTATTCCATGCATAA